>NC_143509.1:97762868-98074431 GCF_031878675.1 Megascapheus bottae | reverse complement strand
ATACAAAAAAAAAAAAAAAAAAAAAAAAGAGTAGAAGACATGGTCCCTGCTCCCAAGGAGCTTACAATCTAATACGAGACAGATTACATATACATGAAATAATCCAAGAACTTTTTTTTACAGAGCAACACAATAACAAGTGCAAACTGATATAATACAAATTGAGTACATAAGTGCTAAAAGAACAGAGGCTTAAAGAGAGAAGAGTCACTCAGAAGTTTGGAAAGAAAATAAAACAAAAAATGTTCCTTGAAAAATTCTTAGCCAGATTTTCATAGCAAAGAAAAAAGGTTGATAGGGAAAGGAAAAGAAAGGCATCCTGGTCAGGTGGTAGAGGAATGAGAAAAGCCTGTTAAAAGGGACACAAGCACTGAAGATGAGGCTAAAAACAAAATACTTAAGTGTTCATAGGATTTTAGATAAAGAATTTAGATTTGGTAAGTGAGCAATGCAAGTTTTTGCTGGGTCTTTTTTTTGTAAACACTACAATTCATAGTGTAATGAATCTAAGAAACAAACTACAACTTCTATGTCCACCAAATATATGGTAAAATGAAAGATTTGAAACTTCTGTGAATACAAGCAGACAGTAACATGTCTCCCAATAAATGTCTTCTCAAATATTTGAAGAATACAACGTAAGAATGAAAAATAAGGCATGATGGAGAGGGTGCAATTGATGAAGTCTGACACATAAAGCTAAGTCAATTCCTCCTTAAGAAGCAAAGGAATAGACTTTATTACCTGGCTTCATAAAAAGGTCAGAGTAAATTTCAGTAGAGAACTGTCTATACAAGCAGAATTTGTCACATCTAGTATCAATTGAAATATTACAATAGGAATTAAAAAGCTCACTTAGCCAAAAACACAGTATTTTCAAGCATGTAACCAATGGGAACAAAATATATTAACAGTGGCAGGCTAGCATAAGGCTAGCTAGTAACGAGTTTCAGTATATGAAACAATATGGTATGTCTGGATCCTAGCAGCAATTTCAGCATACCCCCCGCCGCCCCGCCCCGCCAAAAAAAAAAAAAAAGCCTCCCCCCAAAAGCCTCAATTGAAAAGACAAAATTCTTAGAAACAAAAATAAGTATATTTAAAATATATGTTACTGCCAAAACCCGAACCGCAGAGGAAGAACTGATAATGGCCGGCCATTATCGCCAATGGCTGGTACCAAACAGCCAAAACCCGAAATGTTGATGCGAAAGAAGTTCCTTTCAGGCAATGGCCAGCTATTCTCATTAATTTCCAAGCTCCGGTGGCAAAAGATCATTTCTGAAGATTGTCTGTGTCTTTGCGTATATGCAGTACACTCGTGGCGATCAGTGAACACGTCGTGAATGGAAACGAAACTGTAGGCGAGCTTCTGCGTGTTGCTCACTCAACACCTCCTCCATTCAAACGAACCGTCCCACTCCTCAGTCAGTTTGGCTTCTAAAACTGGAAAGCAAAAGTAATGGGAAGTAACTTTTAGCTAGCGGAGCTTAGCCATCCCGGATAATGGCCTGCTAAACAGAGCTTCTGCCGCTGCCACATCTGTATTTCGGGTTTTGGCCACTTGGTGCCAGCCATTATCAGTTCAGCCCACAATTCAGGTTTTGGCACACTCCAGAGTCAACAACCCTGGAATAATCCATTTAAAGAATGAAAACAAATTCTGTCTAGCTTACCTCAGTTAGCTCTTCTATGGTGGCTCCTCCTGACTTTTTTGCAACCTTCTCTTCTATTGTAGGTGGAGGTGCAGGCTTTAGGTTTGGCGGTAAAGGAACACCAGCCTTAGCACACATGGCAGCTGCATTAGCTTTGGCTATTTCAAGTAATTGAGCCTTATCTGTAAGAGGAAAGTGTAAGAAGCAATCTTCTTAAAGGCTATGTATTTTGTATTATCAAGTTTCAAATGGTAAGAAAAATTAAAGACATCAATTTCCTGTTCTACTTTAATAGCTGTAATCAAACCATCAATCTCCAAGAAAAGAATTAAGTCATATGGCACTCAACTATCAAAAAAATCCCCAGCTAATTTACTATAGAACTATAATCACCACTTAGCCACAAACACTAAGTCACAAATTCACCTTTATTTCCACAAATTATAATGACCTTAAAGTTTCCTCCTGGTTGGTGTGGTGGCTCATGCCTGTAATCCTAGCCACTCAGGCTGAGATCTGAGTATCTCAGTTCAAAGCCAGCCTGAGGCAGTAAGAATGTGAGACTCCTCTCCAATTAATCACTAGCAAATGAAAAGTGGGGCTGTGGCTCAAAAGGGTAGAATGGTAGCCTCCAGCTGAAGAGCTCAGGAACAGCGCCAGACCCAGAGTCTAAGCCCCACAAAAAGTAAAAATTTAAAAAATAAATTACTTGCCTTCTAATATAACAACTTCATTGCTCCTTGAGCCCAAATTAAAGTGTCATCCTTTCTAACAAGTCTGAACTGTGCCTGACATGGCAATCATCACTTTCTTTTTGACCATTTGGTAAAGAGAGACATTGTTCACCCATGTCTCCTTCGCTAACATGTCATCATTTGGAGAATTCCATACTTACTATTCCTGTACTTGGAATAAAAAAGAATATAGAGGGCCCAGGAGCATGGCCTAGTGGTAGAGTGCTTGTCTAACATGCACGAAGCCCTGGGTTTCAATTCCTCAGTACCACATACACAGAAAAAGCTGGAAGCGGTGATGTGGCTCAAGGTAGAGCTCTAGCCTTGAGAGAGCCCAAGGACAGTGCCCAGGCCCTGAGTTCAAGCCCCCATACTGGAAAAAAAAAATGTAGAAAGCTTGGAAAATTGAATACAAATCTAGCTGTTATAACAATAAGCAATCTACTACTGATGATGTATGCATCAAGTTTTAACTACCTATGCATACTACTAAAAATCAGGAAAAATTAAGAGAATTTTAAAAATATGGCATCCATCACCCACCTAGGTGAATTCCCCAGATGCAAAATGTCCATTAACTTCCATTGCCAACTATACTTATCAAAATTACTTTCACATCAAAATTGTTTCTTTGCAAAAATGTATGCAGAAATACAGATAATGAGCATACACTAAGCTTGTTTTTTAATATAATAGGGTTTTCCCATCTGCTTCTGCTTTCCATTTTTAGTGAAGGCCAGACGGCTCAAACATTGAGGTATAGAAATAGTATGGTTTTAATATACTCCAAAGCAGGTCTTCTAACCCCAATTACATGCACTTATCCCTATTTTCTAATCATACCTAAATAACTCAAAATACTCCATTTGGTTCGAGATGAAAAAAGAGAAAAGAAACCTCCTACTTAAGTCATTCTCTATTACAATGCTATTAAGTTATAAAAACAATGACTCACCCAAATCTGTTAGACGTTTGGGCGACCTGCCTCTCTCAGAAGACCTGGATCTTTTCCGACGAATAGGAGATCTGCTAAACCTTCTCCTCAAGGGTGTTCTTGATCGCCTCAATCTGACCGGTGATATACTGAAGCTTCGTCTTCTTACCACAGATCTTGATCTTCTCCTTCGGCTGGGGGTGCGGCTCCTTCGGCTGGGGGTGCGGCTCCTTCGGCTGGGGGTGCGACTCCTTCGGCTGGGGGTGCGACTCCTTCGGCTGGGGGTGCGACTCCTTCGGCTGGGGGTGCGACTCCTTCGGCTGGGGGAAATGCTAAAGCTCCTTCTTCTACCAACAGATCTAGATCTTCTTCGTCGACTTGGAGTGTGGCTCCTACTCCGGCGACTTGGGGTTCGACTTCGAGCTCTAGCTGTTTTTCGGTTATCTCGGGAACTTGACCTTTTTCTTTTTCTTTCCCTGGATTTGGATCTGTGCTTTGGAGATCTTTTGCGTTTCTCTTTTGATACAGAACGCCTACCTCTAGACTTTGATCTTGACCTACTGCTCCTCCTCCTGCGTCTAGAACGGGAACGTGACCGAGTTTGAGAACGATGAGACTTGGATTTAGATGATCGCTTCCTTGCCCTGGACCTAGACTCACTGGTACGCTTACGGGACTTGTGCTCAGAAGACTTGGAGCGCTTACTCCGAGATCTCAATGAAGAATCTCTCTTCTTTTCTTTCTCGCCCTTATCACGGTTTTTATTTTTCTTGCTTTTTTCATGTGTGTCCTTAACTTTCACAAAAATTTCATAATCATCTTTTTCCTCTGAAGAAGACTCAGAAGCTCTTTCTGGCACATTTACAACTGGACTGGCAGCTATTTTGTCACGTTCAACTTCACTTGCAAGCAAAGGTCCTTCAATACCAGCTCTAAGGCTTGTAAGACGTTCCATGTCCTTAGGAAGTAGTGGTCTCACTAGATCTGCTTCATTAATTTCATCAATACTTGCAGGAAATCCCGAATTAGATTGTATTTCTTTAGTAGGGAGAGTTATTTCTTTATCTTCTCCACTACTTTCTCTAGGGCTGAGAGCAACTGATATCTGGTCACTCCCTTTGACAGGGAATGGCTCTTCTACATCCCTATTAACAAAATCATTGGATGGCAAATCAAGATGAATGTCTTTAGCAGGCAAAGGTCCCTCTATGTCAGCTTCACTACCACCACTGGGGCTGGTGGAAATTACCATATCATGTTCAGTATCTTGAGTAGTTAAAGACACTTCAACATCAACTGACTCAGGAGCAGATGCTGTGGCAAACTCATTATTTTTACAAGTTTCCAGGGCCAGAGGATCAGCAGAAGACAGAGTTCCTCCTTCATCAGCTTCACTAACAGGACAAGTATCTACTACCGTGCATGGTTCAGTCTCATTGATGGGCAAAATTTTCTCTTCAGCAGTTTCACCAATAGGATCAGTGCTAATAGCAGACACTGTACTACATTCCATGTCTTTAGGAATTAAATGGTTATTAAGGTCTGTATTTATAATATGGCCACTTTCGTAAGAGTCACTCAGGTGTCCTTCAATATGTGGCACTTCAGCTGAATGCAATGGCATCTGCTGCATACCAACCTCTGGAGTAAGATTTTGATCACCAGAGAGTAAAGTCATCCCTTTCATAACATGTGATGACATAACACTAGGCTCCACTATCATTGGTGCAGGCTCTATAGCCACCTCAGTTGATGTTATTTGAGTCTGCTCTAAGTCAGTGACAGTATGCTCAGAAATTGTCACAGTAGAATCCTGGGCAGAAACACATGGTTCTGAAACAATCACAGGAGGCTGAAGGACTGATGTTGGTTCCAAGACAGGCACAGTAGGCTCCAGGACAGAAACTGACATAGGGATGGTAACATGCTCTGGCTCAGCCACAGCTGGAAGCTCCAGGACAGCCACAGCAGGAGGTTCTGAAACAGCCAAAGCAGGAGGCTCTGAAACAGCCATGGCAGGAGGTTCAGGAACAACCACAGAAGGCTCTGGGAAGGTCACAGCAGGAGGCTCTGGGACAGCCACAGCAAGAGGTTCTGGTACAGCCACGGCTGGCAGATCCAGAGCACCCTCCGCTTGCTCTGGAATAGTTACTGTGGGATCCAGCAGGGACACAGATGCTTCTGAGGCAACATCTCCAGGTCTCATGGAGTCAAATGTCTCTGCTCTATCTGACGTAATAGGTGGCTCTGATGTTAGCATAGTTGATTCAGCTGACACAGGAGTTTCAGACAGCATGTAAGTCACTGGTGTCTCTGGAACCATTTCATGTTCTGCTACTATAGCAGACTCAACAGGTGTTGACATAACGGCAGACTCTGGCTCTTGTGTTTCTGGTACTGTCATAATGGCCTCAGATGCTAACACTGATTGCTCTGATCCAGACAATGAATAATTAGCAGGTACTGCTGAAGGCTCTGAAATCTCACTTTGACTCCCTGGATGCTCAGATTGTGCCACAGATTCTTCAGGAGGTAATGGTGGCACCTCTGTGGGCCAAGTATTTTCACCTGTTAGCACTGTCTGCTCAGTAGGCAATGCTGGGCCCTCTGGAGGTTCTTCAGGAGGCAGTGGTGGTGTCATTGGTGGTTCTTCAGGTGGCAAAGGTGGCATGGTAGGAGGTTCTTCAGGAGGCAAAGGTGGCACCATATATGCCTCTGTATAGGTGTCAGTATAAGAATCAGTATAAGAATCAGCTGCCATAGACATCATTGAACGATCCGTGTAGGATGACATCATAGATCGGTCAGCTGCAGAGTACGATGACATCATAGACCGATCAGCAGCAGAGTACGATGACATCATAGACCGGTCGGCACCCACTGACATCATAGATCGATCAGCCATAGGAGACATCATGGAACGTTCATAAGCTGACATCATGGAACGTTCATAAGCTGACATCATAGAGCGCTCAGCCATAGGAGACATCATAGAGCGCTCATAGGCTGACATCATAGAGCGCTCATAGGCTGACATCATGGAGCGCTCAGCCATAGGGGACATCATAGACCGCTCATAAGACATCATAGAGCGTTCATAAGATGACATCATGGAACGTTCTGCAGCATAGGACATCATCATGGACCGTCTAGATGCCAACATCAAGGGTCTAGGTGCTAACCTGTATGGCCTAGGTGCTATCCTATAGGATCTGGGTGCTATTCTATAGGGTCTAGGCGACATCCTATAGGGATCAGGAGTTAGTCTGTAAGGATCATGGCCTAATCTATAGGGATCTTGTCCTAACCTGTAGGCATCATGACCTAATCTATAGGGGTCATGACCCAACCTATAGGGATCCTGAGCCAACCTGTAAGGATCCTGAGCTAACCTATAGGGATCCGGAGATTTTGAATCCATCATAGCAGAATCTTGAGTACTAGATGCCAACATCTGAGCATCCATGGTGCCAGAAGCTAACATCTGGGGATCCATGGTGCCAGAAGCTAACATTTGAGAATCCATAGTTCCAGATGCTAACATCTGGGAGTCCATGGAGCTGGTAGCTAACATCTGGGAGTCCATGGAGCTGGTGGCTAACATCTGGGAGTCCATGGAGCTGGTGGCTAACATCTGGGAGTCCATGGAGCTGGTGGCTAACATCTGGGAGTCCATGGAGCTGGTGGCTAACATCTGGGAGTCCATGGAGCTGGTGGCTAACATCTGGGAGTCCATGGAGCTGGAGGCTAACATCTGGGAGTCCATGGAGCTGGAGGCTAACATCTGGGAGTCCATGGAGCTGGTGGCTAACATCTGGGAGTCCATGGAGCTGGAGGCTAACATCTGGGAGTCCATGGAGCTAGAGGCTAACATCTGGGAATCCATGGTGTTGGATGCTAGCATCTGGGAATCCATAGTGTTGGAGGCTAGCATTTGGGAATCCATGGTGTTGGAAGCTAACATATGGGTCTCCATGGTGTTAGAAGCTAACATATGGGATTCTTGGGCCATCAAGGGATCCACGCCTACTGTTACAGAAGTCTCCCCCACTAATGTAGTAGGCAGCTCCTGTGCTACCGTATTATAGGATTCCAGCGCTGTCGTCGAGGGCACCTCCAGGGACTGCGACACCGTCATCGTTGACAGCTCCGATGTTGTCACCACAGACTGAACAGAGATCTCCAGCGCCACAGTTGCCACAGGCTGCCCAGGCAACTCTGGTGCCCCAGGCTGCCCAGGCAACTCCAGCACCCCTGTTGCCAGAGGCTGCCCCAAAAGCTCCAGTGCTCCAGCTGCCCCAGACTGCCCCGAGAACTCTAGTGCCCCAGCTGCCATGAGCTGCCCGGATAACTCTAGTGCCCCAGTTGCCACAGACTGCCCAGACAACTCCAGTGCTCTAGTTGCCGAAGGCAGCCCTGACAACTCTGGCACCCCAGTCACCGAAGGCTGCCCAGACAACTCCAGCGCTGTCGTTGCCACTGGCTGTCCAGGCAACTCCAGCACCATCGTTGCCTCAGGCTGCCCCAGCAACCCTGTGGCCGTTGTCACCTCAGGATGCCCATGATGTTCCACCGCTGTCATCCCCACAGGCTGCTGGAACTCGGTCGTCGTCACAGGTTGATCGGTCAACTCCATTGCTACTGTTACCGCAGGCTGCCCTGGCAACTCTACTGCTGCTGATACTGTAGGCAGGCCTGGCAACTCCTGTGCCATCACAGGTGGCTCTGGAACCTCCTGTGGTGGCTCCAGCCCCAAAGGTGATGCTGGGGGCCCTGGCAACTCCTGCGACAACTGTGGCACTGCTGTCACAGAGGGCCCCAGCAACTCAGGCACTGCTGTCGAAGGGGGCCCCGGCAACTCGGGCACTGGGGTAGAAAGGGGCCCTGACAACTCTGACACTGGGGTAGCCGAGGGCCCAGGTAACTCCAGCACTGGAGTCACAGAGGGCCCTTGCATCTCCGACACGGAGGTCGAAGGTGGCCCCTGCAACTCCAGCACTGAGGCCACCGACGACTCCGGCGGCTCCAACGCTGTGGTCTGAAGCAGCTCCTGCGACTCCTGCAGTCTTGTCACAGATGAATCTGCAATCTCCATTGGTACTTCTACAGGCTGCTCTGGCAATCTTAGCACTTCCACTGCAGATGACTCTGGAAAATCCATTGTCATTGATGGGCTTGGTTCAGGATAAACCTCAGTAGGTATTTCTGCTGCTACAAGGGTTTCTTTTGCTATCGGAGACTCTACCAACATGGTCTTTGATGGCTCTGGAGATCTGCTCTCCAAAGATTTCAGTGCAGATTTCATCTGATATTCCACTGACATTGTTACTACTGGCTCAGATGACTTCAGCACTGCTGCTGTAGCAGGCACTGGTGCTGTTGAAAAGGAATCCAGAATCTTTGTCACAGATGGTTCCCGTGTTATTGACACAGACTGCTCTGAGCTTACTAATGCAGATCCAGCTGACAGTTCTGCGGGTTTTGTAACTGGCTTCGGAGTTTCTAATGGGTGTGACTCTGGTAACTCCACTGGCATTATTGGAGGTTCTACTATAACTGCAGGGGAATCATTGGTCTCAGGTGGGCCAAATGCTTTTACAGGATGTTCCAGTGCCATTGCTGACATTTCCGGATCAAACTTAAAACAGGAATCAGATTCTAAATCTACATTCCCATCATGATGAGATTTCGGCTTTGACTCGGAGTTTTCTGGCTGTCTTTTATATTTTTTTTCCTTTTCTTTCTTCTTTTTCTTCTTTTTGTTTTTGTGCTTTTTATGCTTCTTTGATTTTTTGGTGGGAATCTCATCAGTAGGATCTGTTTGTACAGATACACATCTACTTTTTCTGGAGGTCTCTTTCAAGTCTGAAAGAAATAGAAATTATTCTGTCAAACAAAAGTAAACTGCTGGGCGTGGTAGCTAACTCCGGTAATCCCAGCTACTCAGAAGACTGAGATCTGAGGACCAAGGTTCAAAGCCAGTTGGGGCACAAAGGACTGAGACTTTTATCTCCAATTAACCTCTAGAATACGGGAAGTGGGGCATGGCTCCAGGGGTAGGGCTGTAGCCTACAGCTTTTAGATTCAGAACAGATAAATCATTATAAACCCACATCTTCATTCTACTTTATCTAATACCTCAGGTTAAATGAAAAGTTACAAAATTTTCTGGTACTTTCAAACTGTCATTTCTCTTATAAATCAAAAAAATGTAATCAGGGGGCCAAGAGTGTAGCCTAGTGGTAGATTGCTTGCCTAGCATGCAGAAAGCCCTGAGTTTAATTCCTCAGTACCACATACACAGAAGCCAGAAATGGCACTGTGGCTCAAGTGGCAGAGTATTAGCCTTGAGCAAAATAAAGTTCAAGGATGGTGCCCAGTCCCTGAGTTCAAGCCCTAGTACTAACAAAAAAACACACTAAGTGGTACTGAAGATGTAGCAAATGCAGCAAAGAACCACTCCTGTAGCAAAGAAGCACTCTGCTTCTATAAAAGTAAAGCATATGTAAAGTTCTGGTACTTTTCCCTGCAGCAAAATTTGTTTGAAAACATGTAAATTGGGCCGGAGGCATAGCTTAATGATAGAGTGCTTACCTAACATGCAGGAGCCCTAGGTTCGAGTCTGCAGTACCACAGACACAGGAAAAGCCGGAAGTGGCACTGTGGCTCAAATGGCGGAGCCCTGACCTTGAGCAAAAAGTTCCCACAGACAGTGCCCAGGCCCTGAGTTCAAGCCCCAGGACTGGCCAAAAAAAGGAAACTAGTCAGGCACTTAATCCTAGCTACACTAAAAAAGTCTGTGAGACTCTTATCTCCAAATAATCACCATAACAGGAAGTGGCATTGTGGTTCAAGGTATACAGTGACAGCCTTGAGCTGAAGAGCTCAGGGACAATCAATGCCCAGGTCCAGAGTTCAAGTCCCACAACTGAAGGAAAAAAAAAGTAGTCTACACAGAATGCCTCTTGAAGAGTAATCTTGTCAGCAAAGATTGGTATTACTTCTAAGTAGTATGTTAACATCTGAACAAATATAAGTCATCAACTTATAACTCAAATTTTACATTACTGCATCTACATTACATTCTAATTAAATACCTATCTATTTTCCAAAAAAATGCTTTCAAACAGCCCAGGAGCACAGCCTAGTGGTAGAATGCTCGCCTCCCACGCGCCAAGTCCTAGGTTCTCAAAGTCCTGTGGTTCCTCAGTACCACATACCCAGAAAAGGCTGGAAGCGGTGCTGTGGCTCAAGTGGAAGAGCGCTAGCCTTGAGCAAGAGGTGTCCAAGACTGTGTCCAGACAGGAAAAAATTAAAAACAAAACTTTTAAAGCTAATAAGAAATGGGCAGCTAACTCTTGCAGCACTTGAATATATAAGCAAAAACATTTCAATTTGGTTTTCCTACTGAAGAAAGTTTGTATTTTATTTTATAACCACATAGAATTTACTTTAAATGCCAAAATATATTAGCAACAACTTTGAAATCTTAGCAAAAGCTGTTCAGACAATTCTTCCACTACTACTATAAAGAAAAGCCCAATACATAAGACATACACAAAAATAAAACTACTCATTTTGTTTCACACTGAAGATTAGTTAACTAACACCTCAAACAAGAAAAGGCTGTTAAGAACCATAAATCTAAATAAGGTATGTGACCACATACTAGCAAACCACATCCTAGTAAAAGAACATATCCCACACCTCATTTCTAATGACTTACTTTATCATTAATCACAAACCCTTCATTTCTAAATATCAATTACTTAATTCCAAAAAACTTAATACCCATATATGACTCCTCTTCATTGTTGTTTTTTTTTTGGGGGGGGGGCAGTCATGTGGCTTGAACTCAGGGCCTGGGTTCTGTCCCTGAGCTGATCTGTTCAAGGCTAGCACCCTATTACCTGAATGTTCTACTGCTAACATTGTCTTAGTTTACTGGAGATGACACTCACAGACTTTCCTGCTTGGGCATGAGCCACTGGCACCCTGCTTCACTTATACTTTTAGTAGATATACAAATCAGATTTCTAAGTTAGGACTTTAAAATAAGATCTCCAGAGATATGCTTTAAAATTGTTAAAATTTGATTCACGACACTATGTATGCTCATTCCAAAACTGACATTTACAGAATGCTCTCAGTAAAAACTCAAATGTGAAGATGCTGCTTGGGCACTATAAACTTTTAAATCAAATAGACAAAAAATTATATCCTACCAATAAATCAAGTAAATGTATCACTTGGGTTTTTTTGTTTTTGCCACTCCTAGGGCTTGAACTCAGGGATTGGGCACTGTCCTTGGGCCTCCAGTGCTCTACCACTTGAGCCACAGCACCATTTTCAGCTTTTTGGGGTTTGTTTTGTTTGTTTGCCAGTCCTGGGCTTGAGCACAGGGCCTGAGCACTATCCTTGGACTTTCTCAAGGCTAGAGCTCTACCACTTGAGCCTCAGTACCACTTCCAGCTTTTTTTTTTTTTCTATGTATGTGGTACCTAGGAATCGAACCCGGGTCTTCGTGCATGCTAGACAAGCACTCCACCACCAGGCCAAACTCCCAGCCCAGCCTTTTCTGTTTATGTGGTACCAATGAATCAAATTTAGGGCTTCATGCATGCTAGGCAAGCACTCCTAGACCTGGATCATCGATATTCTTTTTGTTCCGGGGGGGGGGGGGGGGGGGGGGAGTTCATGGGGCTTGAACTTTAGGCCTGGGCGCTGTCTCTGAGCTCTTTAGCTCAAGGTTACTACCCTACCCCTTGAGCCACAGCACCCTTTCTGATTTTCTAGTGGTTACTTGGAGATAAAAACATCACAGACTTTAGTGCCCAGGCTGGCTTTGAACCTCGATCCTCAGATCTCAGACTCCTGACTAGCTAGTTACAGGAGTGAGCCACCATGCCCGGCTCAATATTCATTTTTAAGTGCAGTTCCTTTTTCAAAGGAGTACTACAATAAGAAAGTAAACAAAAACTTAAGAAATGACTATTAACAGGGTGCTAATGGCTCACACCTACAATCCTAGCCACTCAGGAGGCTGAGATCTAAGGTTCCAGTCTGGATAGGAAAGTATATGAGACCAAATAATCTACCAAAAAGCCCGAAGTAGAGTTGTGGCTCAAGTGGTAGAGCACTTAAAAGTTCAGGGACAGCTTTTAAGTGGGAGGAAGGAAGGGAAGAAGGGAGTGACACTAAGAGCTTTGCTGAAAGTTTAAAAAAAAAAAAAACTTAAGATGATTAAGATGATTGTTCTCCAGCTTACCTGGTTTATATCGCAGTTCTGTATCTAAGACCCCAGAAAGTACTTCCTCTATCTTCTGCACTATTTCTTCATTTGGTAGGCTCCTGGCAGAGGCAGCTGCATCACCTGCCTGGTTTCCTTCAATAGGTGTATTTGTTTCACCATTCAGCTGGCCTTCACTCCTTCCACTTGACAAGAAAAGTTTTCAAAAGCAATAATTTACTACATCATGTAATAAGCAATAAATATTAACAATCTAATATTAAATACTGCCCATACACTTCACCATTTTTCTATTGCATATGTTTACCAATAACATTCCTTACACTATATACTTCAATAGTTGCAGTATTTTCATTTTCTACACAAGTTCCATCATTTGGAAAGTTTAAAAAAAATTTTATACCAGATTTGAAGGAAAACCTTTTGTAAATAAAATAATTTCAGAAATATAACTTAAGGTTTTGAGTTACCTACCTGTATCTCCCAAGGGAGAAAAAAATTAGTTGATAGCCAAATCACAGTACCTTATGTCATAAATCGTGGCCATAACACATGTGTGCCTAAATCATAATCACCTTCAACAATACCAAGAAACACAAAATTCATTCAAACATGAGTAAAAAGGATACGTTGAGCCCAGCACTGGTGGCTCATGTCTATAATCCTAGCTACACAAAACACTGAGATAAGAGGATCACAGCAGGAAGAATATATCACAGTAGGAAGAAAAGACTTGAGCAAAATGCTCAGGAACAGTACCCAGGCTTTGAGTTCAAGTTTCAAGACTAGCACACCACCCCTAAAGAATAGAACTATAGCTTCTGTTCCAAGTTTAGACTGTTAATGAAAGACCATAAAACTTAAAAAGAAAAGGATTCACATAATTTGTACCTATTTTTTTTTAATCCTGGTAGTCACATTTTTTCTGGTAGTATAAAAAAAAAAAAAATCACGTAAGTGGCAATTCACTTATACTAATAAATTAATAGTTGGCCAAGAGTTTGGTCTAGTGGTAAAGTGCTTGCCTCGCACGCACAACCCTGGGTTCGATTCCTAAGTACCATGTACACAGAAAAAGCCAGAAGTGGCACTATGGCTCGAGTGGTAGAGTAGTAGCCTTGAAAAAGCCCAAGGATGTGCTCAGGCCCTGAGTTCAAGCCCCAGGACTGGCAAAAAAATAAAAATATAATAAATGCCATTCATATTGCTATTTTCAAGTATACATTTGCAAACTTTTGAAAAACTATAACTTTCAAATTTAACTTACATTTAACTGAAAACACGTAAAACAACTAATAAAAGCCAGAATCATCAAAAGCAAATATAAAAAAACTCACAACAGCAATTGTTAAGAAATATGAAACATGGCTGGGAGTTTGGCCTAGTGTAGAGTGCTTGCCCAGCATACATGGAAAAGCTGGAAGTGGTGCTGTGGCTCAAGTGGTAGAGCTCTAGCCTTGAGAAAGCCCAAGGATTGTGCTCAGGCCCTGAGCTTAAACCCCAGGACTGGCAAAAAAAAAAAAAAAAATTAAATTAAAAATATACATATATGAATCATGTAATGGTTACCGTACTTGTTGTCATATTATTCTACACTTTTAACTTAATCCTAACAAAATTCTAAGATCAATGCTATTATTCTGATTCTATAAACTAGAGAAATAAGGCACAAAGACCAGAAACTTCAGCTCCTAAAATGTTTAACATATTGAAAATCAGAGCCCATATATAGTCTTAAAACACTTACATGCAGCCGGGTGTGGTAGGTCACACCTGTAATCCCAGCTACTCAGGAGGCTGAGATCTGAGGATCATGGTTCAAAGCTAGCCTGAGCACAAAAGGACCTGAGACTCTTATCTCCAAATAATCTCTAGAAAATGGGAAATGGGGCTTGGCCCAAGAATAAGGTTGCAGCCTTGAGCTGAAGAACTCAGAGATATGGCCCAAGCTGAGTTCAAGCCCCATGACCCACAGAAAAAATAAATAAAAAACCTAACTATAAATGTCAGCCTAATGCCCCTACTGATGAACTTTTATGAAAGCTAATAAAAGGATAGAGTTCACTGCAATTTTATTTTTTAAAAAAATCTTTTCAGATAACGCAGTTTGTTAACATGTGAAGAAAACACTTCTCTTTCAATAAGAAGCTCTGTCAAATACTCCTTGTAAAAATTTCTTGATGCAAGCCTTTTACTGTTTGTAGCACTTAGATTTAAATAATTATGGATCTTAAAAATCATGAAACAAGACAGGCGCCGATGGCCCACACCTGTAATTCTAGATACTCAGGAAGGTGAGATCTGAGGATAGTGGTACAAAGCCAGCTTGGGCAGGAAAAATCCATAAGACACTTATCTCGGATAAATTACTTTGAATAAGTCAGAGGTGGAACTGTGGCTCAAAGTGGTAGCATGCTAGCCTTGAGCAAAAGAAAGCTCAGGGACAGCATGCAGGCCCTGAGTTGAAACCCCAGGACAGGCACCCTTACCCCCTGTTCCCCTTAAGAGTCATGAAACTAAATTTTTTCAGTCACTGTATAAGGAAATAATTTCACCTTAGAGATACCCAGGATATAGCTGCAATTACTACAAGCAATGAAAATTTCAAATCACAAAGATATACCAATATACTGATACAGCCACGAGAATGTTAAAAATATTGAGATTTCAGCAACCTTACTCAATGTTACCACTAAAAATAAATTTTAAAAAGGGCTGGTACGCAGTTCAGTGGCACAGCACCTGTCTAGCAAATCCAACATCCTGGGTTGATCTCCAGTATCAAAACAATATTAATAAAAATGAAAGGATATCAGAAATAAGGCAATTGTTTTCTCCTTTATAATTTCTAAATTCTCTACAACCAAAAAAATTGTAATGAGATTTTTAAAAAACTTATTGTTACCATGAAGCTGATGTTACAGTTATACAAAAAAATAAAAATAAAAATACGTGTTATCAAACCAAGCAAGTATACTCATTCCATGCAGGTATTTTAAGTTTTCAGGAAACATGCTTTCTTATCTCTTAACTCAGGTTTCTTCTCATAGTAAAATACTAGCAGAACCACCAAAGGTTAAAAGAACAACTTAGTGAGCAGACATATTTCCTACATTAAAAAAAAAACACTCTTTAAAGACTAAAAAGTCCAGCAATAATACATTTCCCCCAATTTACAACTGAGTTTTCATCTCATTTTCAAAATCGTATCATTGTTCTTGCTCTCAACTTACACAGGAGCAACTCAACACGATTAACGAAAACCTTTGAACTAGAAACCAGTCTTTGTGCCAAGATTATCTTTTCTACTCGGGAATCTTAAACGAGAAGAGTGATTACACACAGTAAAAACCATTCAAAGACTACCAATTGAACACCACGACCCACACGCCACCACATCACTATTTCTCATTCAACTCTTTCTTGAGCCATCTTTTCCCTTTCAAATTTCGTGGAACCCCGGAGTAACCGATGTTAAAAAAAAAAAAAAACCACTGGGCATTGGCCAAAAAAATAAAAATAAAATAAAAGTAGCGTGTTAATTAAATGTCAAGGGAGGCGGGGATAATCAGGGGGTGAGGGGGAGACATCTACACACAAAAATCTACTTCTCGCTGGGCAAAAGCCCTCACTGCCAAGCCCCTTTCCCTCTCTCGGTCGAGTCGTTTCATCCCGGAGCTAAGGTTTAATGTGAGGGAGTTCTCAGCTCAAGCTGGGTAGAACGCGCGGCCTGGCGGAAACGCACCGGGAAACGAGGGTCCGGATCCTCTCGTGAGCGGATCCCGACCCTCCCGGAACGGCCTGGATCTGGCAGTCGTACCGAGAATATAAGATTACCCCCCCAGAAACGGCCGTTAGAGACCCTTTCCTGTCACCGACACCGGCCGGCGAAGGCGGCAGAGGCGGGGAGGGGGAGGGGAGAGGCGGCGGCGGCGGCGGAGGAGGAGCAGCGGAAGGAGCTAGGCCCGGTCCCTGGTGGACGTTCGGGCCTCCGACTGGGGAAGGCTACCGGAGACCGGTCGGGGAGAAGGGGGAAACCCTGAGCCCGGAAAAACCACGGGGGAAAACGACGGTCACCGGAGGGGAGGGGAAGGAGCGGATGGGAAGAGTGGGAGGGAGAACCCGTAAAATGGATCCCAGGCCCAGGCGGGGCCGTAGCGGGGGCCTCAGCCGAAGAACGACGGCGTCTCCTCAGAAAGAATTACCACGGAAGGCTAAAACGGGACCCTCACGGCCAGGTGGCAGCAGAAGAATCCGGGGAGTACTTACCTGGAAAGCTCTTGTTGAATTTCCCGGAATTTACTGACCACGAAAGACCTAAAAACCTGCTCGATGTCGGCCGCCATGGCGTCCGCTCCGTTCTCTCAACTCCTCCTCGCTAGTCCTCCAGGCTCCCAGCATGCCTTTGGAGAGGGCGCAGCGGCCAATTCCTTTTAAAGCCATCCTGATTGGCTCTTAGGAGAGCGCCCAGACCCGCCCGCCCCGCCCTCGGACCAATCAGTGAGCTCGATCCTGGTCTCCTCGGCTGTTTCTGAGCGGCTGTGGTAGAGGTGCTGACGTTTGCTCCGCGCACGAATGAGGCCGCCATGTTAGTGTCTGACGCAGGCGCCATTACAGGAAAATCGTCTCTTGAAGAGACTTTTTGTCAGCTTCACGGAGGGGTCTTTCACTATGTGAGGAGGCTTTTCTGTATCGACGGAGCCTCTGAAATTAAAAGCCATGAGGAAAAGGGACTTAGAAGTACTTGGTGGTACTCGATAGGACCTCCAGGCGTTTTATTGGGACGCCCAAGGGTAGTTTCATCCGGGAGATGCGGACGGGGGGGGGGGGGGGACTCATCAGGCCCCGCCCTGCTGTGATTTGAATACGAGGAAAACCCTCGCTAATCCTGTCTCGCGCCGTGTGTCTCTGGTCGTTCGGCCTCGTGCCTTAGGGGCAGACGGAGGTCCTGGACCTACGTTGAAAGCCGGGCGCCTGTGTGCTCGCCGGGAGCCCAGCGGGTCACAAGACTTTTTTTTTTTTTTCTCCGCAAGTAGCTGCCCTGCTTGGACCCTCGGGCTCGCGGCACACTTTAACCATGGCTTTCACCTCGCGGATCTCCCCTTCTCTCGAGAGCAGGGGGCCCCGGCGGCGGGGGGAGGGGGGAGAGAGGAGACCTCACGCAGCCACCCGAGTGGCAGCATTCGATTCTAAAGGAGCGGGGGAATTGAGAGACGGTCCCTGGGGCGGAGGCCGCACCCTGGGGCGGCCGGGAGACCCGCGGCTTCACCTCGCCCCGGTGGGCGGGACGGGCATACCGAGGCTGGGCCAGCCAATGAGGAAGGGAGGCCGCCGGGGGGCGGGGCGCCGGCCGCGTCCCACCATTCCCGGGGGCCACTTCCGGGCGGTGGTGGAGAGCGAGCGGCGTGGCCGCGGGACCCGGTGCGTAGTTCCCTCTCTTGATGTGTAATGGCTCGCGTTGGTGCTTGGAGGCTGGGATTGAGACGATGCTGATTAAATGGTGGGGATGGGGACTGGCCACGTGCTTCTCACAAACCAAGGTCCCCTCGCTCCCCGCGCCTGCGTTCGGTGTCCGAGGGTGCATGGCTGGTCTGTGTGCGCGCGCGCGCCTTGAGGCTTTTTAAAAAGCAACAACTCCAAAGGAAAAAAAAATATATATATATATTTTACTCATGATGCAGTTGTTTCTTAAACGTTTCTATTTATTTTTTATTTTGTTTACCTTTCAAATGGGTTTACTTGGCTCTCGAGCAATCAAATGGTTAAAGTCTTAGAAAGTTGCATTCGTTTTTAGGGACCCTCAGCCGGTTAAGGGGCTGGAGTTCAGGTTCCCTAAACATTCCTGATTAGTACTGCTAGTTCGATGACTTTCTGGGAAAAAAAAAACAGCTTTCTTACACTGCCTTTCTTACTAAGTAGATACAGGGTGGGTTTTTTTTTTTTGCACCTAAAGGTAATGTGTTTCAGATAGTTAACATGTAAAATGTTTTTCATTAAAATAAAATTTTTTCTCCTGAGGCGATAGCAGATTTTTCTTTCCTCATCTTTAAATGACCGTCATGGCAATGATGAGAGGAGCTGAGGCAAAAATGGCTTCAATAGGAATGCAGACTACCCTCTCTTAGTTATATGACTTATAGCTAATTGGTGTTATCTGATTTCCATCTCTATCCTTAAAGTGGATCATGACAGACCTACCTCATGTCTTAGAAATTCAACTGAGGTAGTTCATGAAAAGCACTTTGAATTGGTACCTGATACGAAATAAATACTGAACAGTTTATTTGAATCATTAGCCAAGATTTTTTTTTTATGTAAGTCTGGCATCTCACAGGATATTATTAATGGTGTGAGATCTTGTTTCTATCCCTAAAGTACGAATTTGAGTAAAAGAATATAACAAGTTAGTATTTTCTAGTGCTCCATGCGTTAATTGTATCAATAGCATTCATTCCTGTGTCTGTATCTGTGTGTGTGTGTGTGTGTGTTTAGAGTAGTAGGACTTGGTTTCTCTAAATTCCTGGGATTCAGTTAGTCATACTAATGACCTTATCTAAACTTAATAATCACCTCTCTACATACCACTACCATGATAAGTTTAAATTCACACATTTTACCCCTCTCTCTGCCTTTGTGTGTGCATGTGTGTGCACACAAAGGCTGTCTGTCTGTCTGTCTGTCTTGGGCTTTAACTAAGAACTGTAACACTGACCCTAAGCCTTTTTGCAGAAGTTCTACTTCTGACTTTTTGGTGGTTAATTGGAGATAAGACTTTCATGGACTTTGCTTCCTAGGCTGGCTTCAATTTTACATCCTTACATCTCAGCCACCTAACTAATGTCTGGTAGTAGTTATAGTTTCTAAAGTATGTGCATTGTGAAGCATAAACTGTGGCTTTCTTTCCACAGATTTGTTCTTTTAAAATCCGACTTTGCAGGAAGTGATGGCAGCCCGAGTACTTGTAATTGGCAGTGGAGGAAGGGAGCATACACTGGCCTGGAAACTTGCACAGTCTCATCATGTCAAACAAGTGTTGGTTGCCCCAGGAAATGCAGGCACTGCCTGCTCTGAAAAGATTTCAAATACTGGTAATTATGTTTCAAAGAGTGGAGACTAATAGTTAATAATGAACTTGGCAAGGAAAAAAAAAACATGCAGAATGAAGTGGTAGAAGTGGGATGGGAGAGCAATCTTTTTTACCAGTCCTGGGGTTTGAACTCAGGGCCTGAACACTATCCTCAGGCTTTCTCAAGGCTAGAGCTCTACCACTTTAGCCACAGCACCACTTCTGGCTTTTTCTGTCTATGTGGTACTGAGGACTTGAACCCCGGTCTTCGTGCATGCTGAGCAAGCACCCTACCACTAGGCCACGCTCCCAGACCAGCAATCTTATTTTGACTGGAGTTTCAAGATTTCAGCAGCCTCTGTGTCCGTGTCAGCGCCAAATGTGACCTTGATCTCAAGGCTCTCTTCCAAGACTACTGGGTACATTTGTTCAGGGGAAAGTGGAGGACAGATTGAGGAGTGTAAGCAGCAAGGACAGTTCTAAGATATAGCTGCCAGGGGGAAGCTATTTATGGAGAAAAGTAAATACTTGCAATGTGCTGTAAATTTAAGGTAGCCCATTGTTCAAAGATTGAATTCCTTTTTTTTTTTTTTTTTTTTTGTGCTATTCTTAGGGCTCAAATGCAGGGCCTGAGCACTGTCCCTAAGCTTTTGTGCTCAAGGTTGGCACTTGTAATACTTTAGCCGCTGCTCCACTAACAGCAGCGTTTTAGTAGTTAATTGAAAATAAGAGTCTTACGGACTTACTGCCTGACCTGCTTCAAGCTGTAGTCCTCAGATCTCAACCTCCTTAGTGGCAGGATTATAGACATGAGCCACCAGCACCCAAACTTACTTACATAGTTTCCATCCTGCTACTTCCCCAGTCCTACATAGCTGGGACCAAGGGCATGTACCACTTGTTTGTGGAGATGTAGTGTTCTTTTAAAAAAGTCCAGGCCATTTTCAAACCACAATCTTTTAGCTCTCCACCTCCCGAGCAGCTAGACTTACAGACATGAGCCTGCACACCTGACATGTATTTTCATTTGTTGACTATATAACACACAAGTACCACGGACCGTTCATAATTTATAGCTCTTAGGGAAGGTCACTCTTACTCCCATCCTCTAATTGGCTACATGATAGCAGAAACATAAGGTTTTATAGCTTAACTAAATGCTTTCTGTGGTTAAATGACCTGTGCTTAATTTTGGATTTCTTAGTGAATTGAAACGTTTTTATAAATATGGTGGGTTATGTTCTCTGTTCACAGCTATCCCGATCAGCGATCATGCTGCCGTTGCTCAGTTCTGCAAAGATGAGAAAATTGAATTTGTAGTTGTTGGACCAGAGGCGCCTCTGGCTGCTGGTAAAGTTCACTTGTATTATTTGTTTCTTTTTGATCCCATCCTAGGTATTGAATTCAGGGCCCCAGCACAGTCTCTGCACAGTTTTTTAGCTCTCTAATCCTTGAGCCACTGTTCCACTTCTGATTTTTTGGTGGTTAATTGGAGGTAGGAGTCTCATGCACTTTGCTGACCATGCAGGATTTCAAACTGTGATCCTCAGATCTCAGCTCTCTGTAGTAGACACGACCACTGGTGCCTGGCAGTTTACTTTTTTGTTGTTCTGATTTACAAGAGGTATTGCTTTGTTGCCCAGTCTGATCTCCAGTAAATGGGCACAAGTATTCCTCCCACCTCAGATGTGACCTAGATTTGAATTGCTAGATTTGAATTGCCTCTTACTAGCATTTTGTTTTAAAATGTTGTCAATGTCAAAACAACTTCTGTCACCAGTCAGTCCTCTTCCCAGAGAGACACTGGGTACCCTAAGTGACTATTTGTGTCTGTAGGAATTGTTGGAGACCTGACCTCTGCAGGAGTACAGTGCTTTGGCCCCACAGCAGAAGCAGCTCAGTTGGAGTCCAGCAAAAGATTCGCCAAAGAGTTCATGGACCGACATGGGATCCCAACTGCACGATGGCAAGCTTTCACCAAACTTGAGGAAGCCTGCAGCTTCATTATGAAGTACGACACAGGCTATGAAAAGCAGTTGTTTTGTAATGCAATTTACTTGAAGTCACTTTTATGTTGAAAGCATAATGTTTAGTTCTTAGGCTGTATGAGTTTGTCATGAGATCATTATAGGAAAATAATATTCTCAGTAAATATTTGATAAGTTATCTTTTGCTAGCACCAGAATAAAACAAAACTAGTATTGTAGCATTATAGAAAGATGAAATCTTAATGTTTAATAAGTAGTTTCTAAGTGCAGTAATAAACTTGGTTCCATAAGTCACTTGTTCTTCATAACATCTAACGAAGTGGTACTTTATAACATACGAGTTACCGATTCTTATCACAAATAACTAGAATAACGAATCATTTGATCATCTGCTCCCACTATTTTCTAAATCTTAAACATCTTCTGTTCCCTTTCCATTTACGTATTTCCACAGAAATGGAAAATATTGAGTAATTAATGAAGTTGACAGAGGAACACATTTGCTTGTTTTTTTTGTTGACAGTCCCTGATGCCTGGTATCTTTGCTATCAATTGGGTCAGGTTCATTATTTATTCATTCTTCATCCTATAGGCTTTCTTAGGCACTGAGTATTATTATTTCCTAGTAGCCAAATGGCTTAGGTAAGTAACAAGTATATTACTAACTTTAGTTAAATCTTCCAAATCCCCACATGCACTCTACAGCTTTGCAGTATGCTTTCAGAAATTGCCTACAGGTCCATACTGGCTAATTCAGCCACATCTTTTGCTTAAATCGCAATCATGATTTTGTATCATAAAGATCATTCTATATCTACTCTATGAACCTGCTTATTCCAAAAGTTTTGCCTACTGTGAGGTTACTGTGAAAAAAGCAAAATTGTATATACTGTATGATTATAACTAGAGGAAGCTAGTCACTGGTGGTCCATCTGTAACTTTAGCTACTGTGGAAACCAGGATCTGGGATTTTGCAATTCAAAACTAGCAAAGTCCATGATATTCTTATTTCTAATTAACCAGCAAAAAAGCTAGAAGCATGGCTGTAAGAGCACTAGCCTTGAGTGGAAAAGGTAAGAGACTACACTGAGACCCTAAGTTCAAGACCTAGTACCAGCACCAAAAAAAGAAAAAGAATTTAAAAAACAAAAAACAAAACCAGGAATTTGACCTAGTGATAGAGTGCTTGTCTAGACCAAGATCCAGGTTCAATTTCATAGTACCACATACACAGAAAAGGCTAGAAGTGGTACTGTGGCTCATGTGGTAGAGCTCTAGCCCTGAGAATGGCCCAACGACAGTGCTCGGGCCCTGAGCTGAAGTCCAGAACTGGCAAAAAGAAAACAACAACAACAAAAAGAACAAAAGAACTGACCCAATGGCTCACGTCTGTAATCCTAGCTTCTAAGGAGGCTGAGATCTGAGGCTAGAAATTCAAAGCCAACTTGGCCAGCACAGTCTATGAGACTCTTATCTTCAGTTAACCACCCCTCCCCCCCCCAAAAAAAAAACCTCCTGAAGTGGCCGTTTGGCTGAAAGTGGTAGTGCACTAACCTTAAGTGAGGGAAAAAAAATCTGAGTAAGAAGTACATAAAAGTGGTATTGGAGTGATAATTTCTCTTTTGTGCTTTTCAGTTGTTGCTATAGCATATTACAAAATTCCAAAACAATTTGCAATTTTCAGTCATAAGGGCTTGTTAAGTGACGGTGTTGCTGTCTTCACAGGGCAGACTTCCCTGCTTTGGTGGTAAAGGCCAGTGGTCTTGCAGCTGGGAAAGGAGTGATTGTTGCAAAGAGCAAAGAAGAGGCCTGCAAGGCTGTACAAGAGATTATGCAGGTAGGCTGATGCTTCTTCAAGTTTCATTTTCTACTCACTTGGGGAATTATTTCTTTACTTTACAAAATGTTCCTTAAGACGGGAAATGCTAGCTTGGCAAGATGGCTCAAGCCTGTAATTCTAGCTACTCAGGAAGCTGAGATCTGAGGAGCACAATTCAAAGCCAGTCCTATCGCCAATTAACCACTAGCAAACTGGACATAGCACTGTGGCCCAACAGATAGGTTGTTAGCACCTTGAGCTGAAGAGCTCAGGGACAATGTCTAGGCCCAGATTTAAAGTCCCATGACAAAATAAAGACACAGGAAATTCTACTAGCACATGCACAAACACACACACATCACACCTACAATGTTGACTAAAACCATCTCATTCTTTGGGTATATATTCTCTAACTCCCTTTGTTGATCTGCTATTGAAAGCTAGGAAGTTTTCAGACTACAGAATATATGAATTCTGGGGCTTGGAATACGACCTAGTGGTAGAGTGCTCACCTAGCATGAAGCCCTGGGTTCAATTCCTCCATACCATATACACAGAAAAACTAAAAGTGGTACTGTGGCTCAAGTGGTAGAGTGCTAGCCTTGAGAAAGCTCAAGGACAGTGCCCAGGAGAATGCAATTCAAATCCAGCCTGAGCAAAAAGCCAGAAGTAGAAGTGTGATGCAAATAGTAGTGTGCCATCCATGAGCAAATAAAAACCAGGCTTGAGTGAGTTCAACACACAATACGGTTATTCATGAGGATAAAAACTATTTATGCCATATATCCCAGGTCTAAAGAGTGGAGCAGTGAATGAACATGAAATTATTTCGTGGGGCCCGGAGTGTGGCCTAATGGTAGAGTGCTTGCCTAGCATACCCAAAGCCCTGGGTTTGATTCCTAAGTACCACATACACAGAAAAAGCCAGAAAAGTCGTGCTCTGGCTCAAGTGGTAGCACATTACCCTTGAGAAAGTTCAAGGATGGTGCTCAGGCCCTGAGTTCAAGCCCCAAGACAGGCCAGAAAAAAAAAATTAAATAAAATCTCATGGGCCGGGAGTTTGGCCTAGTGGTTACAGTGCTTGCCTAGCATGCATGAAGACCCGGGTTTGATTCCTCAGTACCACATACATAGAGAAAAGCCAGAAGTGGTGCTGAGGCTCAAGTGGTAGAGCTCTAGCCTTGAGAAAGTCCAAGGACAGTGCTCAGGCCCTAAGCTCAAGCTCAGGACTGACAAAAAAATAAAATAAAATAAATAAAATCTCATGATCTACCTTACTGCCTTATTAAAAAAATCTACTTTTACGGGCGTGCTTTTACATAATTGTTGAAAACAAAAATATATGGTCATGATCAGGAATAAAGCTTAAATGATCGTTATGAAACTACTTTTTCCCCTCCATATGAGAGTACTATTCATGTATTTATTATGTGTTCATTTCCTCTATGCCAATGTTAGCTCTTAACCACTGTCCTGTTATAAACAGATTGGTCATATGTTCTCATCAGTCTTTCAGATAAGGAGGAAAATTCAGTACCCACAGAGCCTTTGATTATGCAGAAGACAGCTACTAGTATCTTACCAACTTACCCAGGTTTATTTTTTTGTTTTGTTTCGTTTTAACAAAAAATTAGGAAAAAGCTTTTGGAGCAGCTGGAGAAACAGTTGTCATTGAAGAACTTCTTGAAGGAGAAGAAGTATCTGTATGTATATTCTTTTTTTGCTTTTATAACTTTTGGAATTCAAGTGAACAAAAAATGTAGGCTCTTTTAATCCTACTCAGGATATTAGTTTGAGGACATTTGAGCTTATATAAATATAGTGCTGAAGTTCTGAGTTAATTCAAACATTTATAGTTCTTGTTTCCAATATTTTCATTATAAACTTTATTTAATTGTTTATATTTCACTTATTTTTATTTATTTATATAGTTTATTATACACTAAGTAGTAAAAATAGTTACACTGAATAAAGCTTTAGTTCCCAGAAGCTTCCAGGATAAAAACATGGAAATATTTTTAATATTTTCCTAACATAGCTCAAAAATTATAGCTCCTTACAAAAAACATTCAATATACATTGTACTTATAAAGTAATGTGTTGAATTAAAACTGTACAACTACTTAACATCAAAAGTGGGGAAAAATAACTTTTTTAAAAAAGCAATGAATTTAAAAAAATCTTTAAAAAAAACTGGGAATTTCTTACAGGGGTGAAAAACCCTTTTTTCTGCTCAGAGACATCCAGATATTTATGGCATTTTTTTTTTTTTAATTGAACTTGAAGGGGGGAAATGCCAATGTCCTGAATTTTGAGCCTTGCCCCAGGTGGCTTGGTCAGGGGTAAACCAAATGATTTGACAAGCCCAATAATCCCCAGTTCCTGCTTTATAAATTGCATGTACAAGGTCTTTGATTCTTGTTGTATATAGCTTCAGGTTATTTCTGTTTCTAGTAACTTTATAACAGGAAATCCTTTCCTCTAAAAAGAATTAAGGTACATAATTCTTAAGTTATATATATACTTTTTTGGTATTTCACCTAAGTGGAATTTTGTTTTCTTTTCTACATAGTGTCTTTGTTTCACTGATGGGAAGACAGTGGCTCCTATGCCCCCGGCACAAGACCACAAGCGATTACTAGAGGGAGATCAAGGGCCCAACACGGGCGGGATGGGTGCCTACTGCCCAGCACCCCAGGTATTGGCAGAAGCTCCGTTCAGGTTCCGTAGTAATTATGTTGGCATCTGCTTTTCTATTTCATTTTAATTTTTTGTTTTTGTAAAACACACTTGCCTTTGTCTCTGAAACAAACCTCTAAAAGGATTGAAGAACTAAAATAGTCTAATTTTGAGCTTGTCTGAAATATAGTAAGGATCAAATAAAGCCTCCCATCTCCTCTCTATATCCAATGTTAACACATGTTAAAATGTCTTTCTCTGCTTGAATTGGGGATGGGGCAGAAGTAATAGGTATGAATTGAGACCAACTCACACCATAGTTGGTTCCCCTGGTCTATCTACTTCATAACTGGATTATAGATCCTAGCTACTCAGGAGGCTGAGATCTGAGGATTACAGTTCAAAGCCAGCCTGGGCACTAAAGTCTATGAAGCTCTTATCTCCAATTAATCACCAGAAAACTGAAGTGGTGCTGTGGCTCAAGGGGTAAGGCAGTAGCCTTGAGCTGAAGAGCTCAGGGATAATGCCCAGACCCAGAGTTTGAGCCCCATGACCAACTGAAAAAAAAAGTTTTGAGCCAGTGCTCAGGGTCCCAGTTCCCATAACCAACCAAAAAGTTGGAAGTGGAGCTTTGACTCAAGTCAAAGAATAATAGTTAGGGATAGTGCCCAGGTCCTTAATTCAAGCCCCAGGACTAGCGTTATTCTTCTTTTGCTCAAGACAAGCACTTTGGCTTTTCTTTCTTTCTTTCTTTCTTTCTTTCTTTCTTTCTTTCTTTCTTTCTTTCTTTGTGCTAATGCTCTGTCACTTGAGCATTTCTGGCTTTTTCTATGTGTATGGTACTGAGGAATCATGCTTCTAGGCAGGCACTTACTACTAGGCCAAACTCCTGGTCCCTCCACTTTGGCTTTCGATGGCAAACCATCGAAACCAGCCCGGGCTGGTTTCAAACCATGAGTCTTAGATTTTGGCCTCCTGAGTAGCTAGGCTTATAGATGTGAGCCACAAGCACCCCCATACTCTATGCTTTTTACTGAGTTTTGTAAATATGTTGAAACTATTCTTTGTTAATAGTGATTTTGGTACAATATCTGTACCAAATATCTGCATATAGTTTTCACCATTGAATTTATAAAACATTTATAAGTATATATTTATAAAATATACTAGAAAGGTATACAAAAGAGTATCAAGGTAAGAGGATTTTTTCACTTTGAGCATTTTTCGGGAAATTAGAGTGAACTACTTTAAGGGTGTTTTGTTGTTATTGTTTTGTTTTGTTTTGTCTTTGCCAGTCCTGGGCTTGAACTCAGGACCTGGACACTGTCCTTGAACATTCTCAAGGTTAGAGCTCTACCACTTGAGCCACAGCACCACTTCTGGCTTTTTTCTATGTATGTGGTACCGAGGAATCAAACCCAGGTATATATTTTTGAAAATGAGAGTTTGTTTAGCAGTTTATCTTACTCATAAAATGTTGATCAACTCTCATCTATTATTTTATGATAAGTACATAATTCAGCATCTACTTGTGATAATTTGCCAGATCCAAAGCATTTATTACTGAAAATTCAAGTTTGGTTATTTTTGTTTTGTCTTGGGTTTTTTTGCACGTCCTGGGTCTTGAACTCAGAGCCCTGGGCACTGGCCTTGGGCTTTCTCAGGGCTAGCACTCTACCACCTGAGTCACAGTCCTCTTCTCAGCTTTTTCTGTGTATGTGGTACTGAAGAATTGAGCCCAGGGCTTCACGCGTGCTAGGTGCTAGCACTAAAATTCAGGTTTTAGAGGCCGGGAGTTTAGCGTAGTGGTAGAGTGCTTGCCTAGCATGCATGAAGAACCAGGTTCAATTCCTCAGTTCCGCATGCATAGAAAAGCCAGAAGTGGTACTATGACTCAAGTGGTAGAGCCCTAGCCTTGAGAAAACCTAAGGACATTGCTCAGGCCCTAAGTTCAGTCCCCAGGACTGGGGAAAAAAAAAATCAGGTTTTAAAGACCCTGAGAGTGGACACCCAGCTACTTGGGAAGCAGAGATTGGGAGGACTATAAATTTTTCACCAGCCTGAGGAAAATCCATGTTAATCAATTTCTGGGCACAGTAGCACACATCTATCATCTTAGCATTTAAGAAACATAAATGGAGGCTGCCCCGAGCAAAAATGTGAGAGTCATGGGAAAAAATAACCAAAGCCAGAAGGCTGGCGTGTGGCATATATAATAGAACACCTGCCTATAAAGCAAGAGTTCAGCCTCTAGTACCATCAAAAAAAAGAAAAAGCTCAGCATTCAACCTCTAGCACCACATATACAGAAAAGGCCAGAAGTGGTGCTATGGCTCAAGTGGTAGGGCAGTGGCCTTGAGAAAGCCTAAGGACAGTGCTCAGACCCTGAGTTCAAGCCCCAGGGAAAAAAAAGAAGGCTAAATTTCAGTCTATTAGGCCAGGTGTTGAGGATTTAACACAGCACAGTCAGAGAGACGAGATTTTGTCATGTATTCTCTTGTATGGAATATATTGTAGCTCTTAGAATTCATTCCTAGTCTATAAGGTTTAAGGCAAAAATATCTACTTGATGGGATTATCATAAGGATTTTAATAAGTTCACATTTTAAATAACTGTATGAGTTTAGAGTACTGATTGATCCTGTCCTGGGACGGTTAAATACAATAAGTTCCTTTTTTTGTCCCCTCCATTCTTTTACTTAATGCTGAAAACATGACTTTTTTAAATTTCCACTTACATTTATGTGTTTCTGTATGTTTGTAGGTTCCTAAGGATTTGTTATTAGAAATTCAAAACACTGTTCTTCAGAGGGCAGTACAAGGCATGCAGAAAGAGGGTACACCATATACAGGTGAGCCTGGCACCCGGTGCACCACTTAGAATGTTTTTGCACTTGTGATGAAACATCCATTTCTCTCCCTCTCCCCTCTCCCCTCTCCCCGCTCCACTCTCCCTTCTCCCCTCCCTCGTCCTAGGCACTGTCCTTTGGCTTTCTCAAGACTAGTGCTCTACCACTTGAGCCACAGCATTACTTCTGGTTTTTTCTATTTATAATATAATGCCAGGGAATTATACCCAGGGCTTCGTGCATGCTAGGCAATCATTCTACCACTAGGTCCTACTCCTTGCCAGTTTTTCTCTTTTTTCAATCATATTTCAATTTGCTATTGTTAGAATGTTCAGAACTATTCCAAAGCATAGAATATTGGTAACCTGTATTCTAGATTTCACTTGATCTTAGCCAAAAGGCCGAGAAGCGATGTATTCTAGATTTCATAGTCATCATATATGTCGTCATCACTAATTTCCTTCTTTTTTAAATAAAGGAATTCTCTATGCTGGCATAATGTTGACCAAGGATGGCCCAAAAGTTCTGGAATTTAATTGCCGTTTTGGTGATCCAGAGTGTCAAGTAAGTAATGAGTAAAGTATGATGATAAAGTATGACTTTGTAGAGGTATGTATTGATCTCTTTGTATTTATCGCTTTGATATAATTGTATTTTAAGAAGCATTTGCAAGCTCTACTGCTTCTCCAGTAAATAATATGTTTAAAAAAACTCAGATTTATCTTACCTGCCATAGTAATTGATGTTTTTCTTTTTTTAGGTAATCCTCCCACTTCTTCAGAGTGACCTTTATGAAGTGATTCAGTCCACCTTAGATGGCCGATTGAGTGCTTGTCTACCCTTTTGGCTAGAAAGCCACACTGCCGTAACTGTTGTCATGGCAAGTGAAGGTTACCCTGGAGCCTACACCAAGGGTGTAGAGATAACAGGTGAGCCCCAGAGAACAAGAACTTGGCTTAGAATGTGTCAACCGCAGTAACCACCCTTGTTTATGCATACCTGAGTACCAGGGCTTAAATTCAGGGCTTGGATAACTGATAAAGGAAGCAAACTTTTTGATTAAGTAAGTAGATGTGATCAGACGCAGGATGCAATTATTGATAGTTATCTTGAAATTTTAACCATGTGGGAAGAAAAAAAGTCTCAAATCACCTAGTCCTTGTTTTGTGGGTAGTGATGGTAGTTTGGTATTACTGGAGTCTCGACTCAGGGCCTCATTGTAAGGAAATATTTCCAGTTTCATGTTCCAAGTGCCAGAGGATGAAGAAAAGGTCAGAAAGACAAACTCATGAGCCAACAAGTTTATTGGACTCAAAACTCAAAGAACAAACGTATTTCCTTCAGCCAACTGAAAAAGAATGGTGTGATTCCTTTACAAATATGATCTCTTTTATTAGAAAAGTGAAGTCCAATAGCTGTGGGAGACAGGGGGCGGTGGGGGGGAGGGGGAGTGGTAACATGGGAAAGGGGAAGGGGCTCTTTGTGCAGAGAGGGAATCTCATCTGGAGTTTCAGTTTTTTTACAGCATCTTGTCACCAACCAGTATGGCCCTCGGTTCACAGATTATCTCTTTCATAGCCGTAGATGTATTTGGGGAGGGACAAGGTTAAGAGATGATTCAGCCTGGTCTGCAGCAGGCTGCATTTGGCATTTTGCAGGATATGGCTGTCAAATGGGGAGATGAGAGTTTCTGATTTCAGTCATTTTCATCACATGTACTTATCAGGCAGACACTGTACCCCTTGAGCCACATCCTCAACCCCAAAATAGCTGGGGTTTTTTTGTTTATTTGTCTTTTTTTGTTGTTGTTGTTGGTTATGGGGCTTGAACTTGGGAGCTGTCCCTGAGCTCTTCAGCTCAAGGCTACTGCCCCACCCTTGAGCTAAGCCCCACTTCCTGTTTCCTAGAGGTTAATTGGAGATAAGATTCTCAGGTCCTTTTGTGCCTGGGCTGGCTATGAACCTTGATCCTCAGATCTCAGCCTCCTGAGTAGCTAGGATTACATGAGCCACCATGTCTGTCCCAAAATAGTAATTTTTATGAGGTTAGCCATATCACAGATTTTGGGGAAGAAAGTTGATAACCCAAAAGACAGCAAACTGTTCTTAGTACAGTACTTTAATTCCTGCCTAATAGGATTTGTTCTTTTTTTTCTTTTTCTTTTTGTGGTGGGACTTGAACTCTGAGCCTGGGTGCTATCCCTGAGCTCTAGAGCTCAAGGCTACACCACCTTACCCCTTTAGCCAAAGCACCACTTCTGGTTTTCTAGTGGTTAATTGAAGATAAGAGTCTCATGGACTTTAGTTCCCTAGGCTGGCTTTAGGCCAGATCCTCAGATCTCAGCCTCCTGAGTAGCTAGGATTACAGGCATGAGCCACTGCACCCAGCTTCTTTTTTATTTATTTATTTATTTATTTTTAATGGAAATTGTAATTCACTTCACACTGTGACCCTACTATTCTCACCATATGTCAAATCTGCTCTTTTACAGGGTTTTCTGAAGCTCAAGCCTTAGGCCTAGAGGTGTTCCATGCAGGCACTGCTCTTAAAGATGGCAAAGTGGTGACCAGTGGCGGCAGAGTCCTTACAGTGACCGCCATTAGGGAGAATCTCCTCCTGGCCCTTGAACAAGCCAAGAAGGGACTCTCTGTGATAAAGTTTGAGGGAGCAGTTTACAGAAGGGACATCGGCTTTCGAGCCATAGCTTTCCTCCAGCAGCCCAGGTAAAACACTCTTTTGAGGTGGTTATGGGCAGTTTCAGACTTAAATGGCTATCAGGGGAGGATTAAAGCCTTCTCTACCAACTGAATCCTATATAGCCTCTATTCTAAATCATTCTGTATTCTTTTTTTCTCTGTGAATTAGCCCATTATATACTGTCATTCTGTATTTTCTCTGGAGATGACCTAATCTCAGTCTATGCTCTATTTACTGAACTGGATCAAATCAGTATCTCAGCTGTTTATAGCAATATTTAAGTTAATATTCACAGCAGCTTCTTTTAAAAGATGAGCAGAATCAAGTGATCAAAGATTTTTAATCCTTGAATAGATATTTCATTAAACGTTTCTGTTATGTTAAAATCACAGTTCTGATTTTATCAAGCAACTCAATATGACAGTGTTAATCTTTCTAACCTTAACCTGATTACTCTAAATCTGGGAAATACCATTTTTGTCTCTGCAGCTTTGTTCCTAAAGTATAATTTTGATCCTCAGTGATTCATGTAATTGATATATACTACTTCATGTAGAATCAATAAACTTTTGGTTGCAATTTGAGTGGGTTTTTTGTTTGTTTTGTTTTTGTTTTTTGGTATATTTTGTATTTTGTTTTTTAGCGTTTCTATTTTTCTGTTTGGTTTCCCACCCCATCTCCCTTATTGGGGATTAGAACTTGGGCCTCATTCTTGAGCCACACATCCCAGCCCCTTTTTTTTTTCCTTTTGTTTGGCCAAGAGTCACCCTTGATTGAGAGCCTCTTAACTATGCTTCCCTAGTAACTAGGATTGCAAGTATGAACCACCCTTCTCAGCTTGTTTGTTGAGATGAAATATTGATACCTTCCAATCACAATCATCCTGATCTCTGCCTCCTAGAAGCTGAAATTACAGTTACACTATGTTCAGCGATTGCCTAAGAATTGGTTTTTCATTCAATCCTTCTATGGTAAATATATTTTAGAATGAAAATTAAATTGTAGCAACTTAATTCCTGTTGTCTTAATATAGGAGGCATTTTCTTTTTCCCACCAGTCCTGAGGTTTGAACTCAGGACCTCAGCACTGTCCTTGGGCTTATCAAGGCCAGAGCTCTCCACTTGAGCCACAGAACCATTTCCGCTTTTTTATGTATGTGGTACCAAGGAATCGAACCCGGGTCTTTGTGCATGTTAGGCAAGCACTCTGACACTAGGCCAAACTCCTGGCCCGGGAGGCAATTTTTTTAAGTTGTAAACATTAGGAATATTTTAGAACAAGTAATATTAAATTGTATTTATTTAATTTTTTTGTGTGTAGGGAATGGGAAACTTGGTAGAGTGTTTGAATTTAGGTTTCACGCTCAGCTAGCTTGTTCAAACGGTGTTATACCACATGAACCATGACTCCAGCTTGACTTTTCCTGGCTCTCTAAAAGATGGAGTGTTGAGGATTTTTCAGCCCAGGCTGTCTTTGGACCATGATTATCTGTATCTCAGCTTCCTAATACCTAGAACCTCTAGCACCTGGTGTGTGTATGTGTGCAGTTTCCTGAATACCTAGAAATATACAAAGAAACCTCTGGTACCTGAGGGGGGGGGGAAGTATGTGTGTGTGTGTGTGTGTGTGTGTGTGTGTGTGTGTGTGTGTGTGTGTGTGTGTGTGTGTGTGTGTATACCAGTCCTGAGGCTTAAATTCAGGGACTCATAATTATCCCTAAGCTTCTTTTGCTCAAGGCTAACACTATCACATGACCCATAGTGCCACTTACGGCTTTTTTCGGGTTAATTGGGGATGAGAGTCTCAAGGAGTTTTGCTACCCAGGCTGGCATCAAACCAAGACCCTCAGATTTTAACCTCTTGATTAGCTAGGATTTTAGGGACGAGCCACTGGTTCCAAGCTTGTGTATGAATTCTTTAGAGATGCTAATACCACTAGGTACTAAAGTATAATGTTGATCCTTAATTTATTCATTTATTCATTTAATTGATATAAACTACTTGTAAAATCATTTAAGTTTTTGTTTGCAATTTGAGTAGGGATTTTTTGTTGTTGTTGTATTTTGTTTTTCAGGATTTCTTTTTATCTGAAAATGATTTTTTTTTATTCCAATCCTGGGACTTGAACTTGAGCTAGGCACTGTCCCTGAGCCTTATGCCCTCAAGGATATCATTCTACCACTTGATCTACAGCTGTACTTCAGACTTTTAGATGATTATTTGGAGATAAGAGTCTCATAGGACTTTCCTGTCTATGCTGGCTTTGAACCAATATCTTCAAATCTAAATCTCCATAGTAACTTAGATTACAGGCTTAAGCCACTAGTGTGAGTGGTTTTTAAACCAGTGTCTATGAGTGACTCTGGCCTACTGAGTTAATTGCCAGTGCTCTCAACTACTTGAAGCCTGACAGCTTATGTTTAATAAAATGTCACTTACTTTTTCAATGAAATTCACAAATGTAATTTCTAAAAATATACTGTCATTACCAGATTTTTATCTTTTTGTTGTTATTTTGTGTTGTTTTATTTTGTTTTCTTTGTTTTGCCAGTCCTGGGCTTTAGCTCAGGGCCTGAGCACTGTCCTTGGACTTTCTCAAAGATAAAGCTCTTGAGCCTCAGCACCATTTCTGGCTTTTTTCTGTGTATGTGGTACCGAGGAATTGAATCCGGGTCTTAGTGCATGTTAGGCAAGCACTCAACCACTAGGCCAAACTCCCAGCCTTGGGTTTTGTTGGTTTTTTTTTTTTTTTAACTTTTTAATTTATTTATTTATTTGTTTGTTTGTTTGTTTTGGGGTTGTGGGCACTGTCCTTGACCTCTTTTACTCAAGCATTACCTCTACCACTTTGAGCCACTTCCATTATTTTTGTGGTTATCTCTAGGCTATCTTTAGGTTTTATCTAGAGATAAAGACTACTGACCTGACTTCAAACTGTAATCCTCACATCTTAGCCTTCTTAGTCGCTAGGATTATAGTCATGAGCCACTAGGACTCAGCTGGATCTGCTAATTTTTTTTTTTTTCCAGTCTTGAACTCAGTGCCTGAGCACTGTCCTTAGGCTTTTTCAAGGCTAGTAGTCTGCCACTTGAGCCTCAGCACCACTTCCAGCTTTTTCTATGTATATGGTACCAAGGAATAGAACCCAGGTCTTCGTGGATGCTAGGCAAGCACTCTACCACTAGGCCAAACTCCCAGCCCCTGTTTGGTAATTTTTAAGATATGGTCTCTGTGTGCATACACTCCTGGATTAATTCCTAGAACCTTCCCAGGATCATCTGAATCTGCATGGATGAGCTTCAGGCATTGAGTAATAATTTTTCAGCATTTTAAGAGATACGAAAATAACTTGGAATGTCTTATCCTTTAAAATGGTCTTCAAGGCCAGGAGTGGTGGCTCATGCATGTAACCCTAGCCACTCAGGAGGCTAAAATCTGAGGATCGTAATTCAGAGCCAGCCCAGAGAGCTAAAAGTCCAAGAGACTCTTATCTCCAATTAACCATTAGAAAACCTGAAATGGCGCAATGTCTCCAGAAGTAGGTGGTAACCTTGAGCCAGAGAGCTCAGGGACAGCCCCAGGCCCAGAGTTCAAGCCCCATGACCAAAAAAGAATTGTTTGCAACATTAAATATTCGCTATTGTTAAAATGATATTTTCATTCCTTTCATTTCCTTAGGGGCCTGACATATAAGGAATCTGGGGTAGATATTGCAGCTGGAAATATGCTGGTTAAGAAAATTAAACCTTTAGCAAAAGCCACCTCCAGACCAGGTCAGATCCTATGCTTTGCTAATTTGTTAACAGATACTGTGGATTAAGTTTTTCTTTATATTTAACTTAAAACATTTTTCAAAACAAATATTAGATTCTTCTGTGTGTTGGCCTACATAAGCCTTCTTGGTCAATTCTTTGCTTATGAGCCACTACTGGTGCTTAAACTCAGCACCTGAGTACTGTTTTTAGATTCTTTCCTCAGAGCTGACACTACCACTTGAGTCATATCTCTATTTCTGTTTTTTTGCTAGTTAACTTGAGATAAGAGTGTTACTTACTTTCCTGCCCTAGCTAGCTTCAAAACATAGTACTCAGATCACAGCCTTCTGAATAGCTAGGATTACAGGCATGAGCCTGTAGCCATTTGATCAATACTTATGAGTAAATGGTGCTCTTTCCCATCATTTTGTTGTTTTTTTAAGCCATTTTTTTAAATGTGTCATGAATATTCATGATTAACTATTCTATTACATTGCAGCAAGTAACTGGTTTCCTCTCCAATAGGCTGTGATGTTGACCTTGGGGGTTTTGCTGGTCTTTTTGACTTGAAAGCTGCGGGTTTCAAAGATCCTCTTCTGGCCTCTGGAACAGATGGTGTAGGGACTAAACTGAAGGTAAACACTGAATAACAATAAGAAGGAATTTGCTATTTATCAAGCACATATTTTTATTTTTTTTCTATTAGCATACATTAACTATACCATGGAATTTCATTTTATGGAACCATACATGCATATAACAGGCAGGCATTAGATTTCCATTTCTATTACTTTTTTATCCCTTGTCTTCACTGCCTTCCCCCTTTTATTTGCAATTTTAATGTGTCTCATTGTTGTGTTTTTATTCGCGCATACTATTTTATTCACCCCTCCCTATCATCTTCTTTGATCTCCTAGTATTTAGCTTTCAAATAGTACCCTTTTAATAATCATGTCAACTTTTTCACATCTATATTCCACATACAAGTACATATTTGTCTTCTCTAGTGTATGAGCTAAAAGAACCATGCCAAAAAACTAAATTTTAACCATGTGGCTAAAATATCTACATATGTACAATATTGTTGAGGCTCCATTTAGAAGGAAGACTCTTAAGGAATAAAAAAAAAACACTTGGTGGCTGGGAGTTTGGTCTAATGGTAGACTACTTGCCTTGCATGCACTAAGACCCAGGTTCGATTCCTCGGTACCACATACATAGAAAAAAGCCAGAAGTGGTGCTAAGGCTCGAGTGGTAGAGCTCTAGCCTTGAGAAAATCCAAGGACAGTGCTCAGGCCCTGAGCTCAAGCCCAGGACTGGGGGGGAAAAAAATCACTTGCGAAAAAATAGCTTCTCAGAATTTAGTGTTCTTTTGTCTTGTGTGTAACAAGCAATCAACCAAACTTTGTAGTATTTGTTACGTTCTGTGGGAAAAGTGAAAAGATGCCTATAGAGATGCCTCGTCTCTACTGTAGATATTGTGTTCTTGTTCTATAGATTGCCCAGCTGTGCAATAAACACGATACCATTGGTCAAGATTTGGTTGCCATGTGTGTAAATGATATTCTGGCTCAAGGAGCAGAGCCTCTCTTCTTCCTTGATTACTTTTCCTGTGGAAAACTTGACATCAGTACAACTGAAGCTGTTGTTGCTGGAGTGGCTAAAGCTTGCAAGCAGGCTGGATGTGCCCTTCTTGGTATGGTTATAAGCATGGATCTTTTTCTCTTATGGTCAGCCTTAAATGTATAAGTAAAATCAGTGCCAGCATAGTACTAATGGTATGGCATAGCATAAGATGTGGCAAATGGAATCTAGATTAAACTACCTAAATTAACATAGGTAAGTTTATCTTAGTGAAGGAGCCCTTGTCTAATCAGGTCAAGGCCAAGTTAGGGAAATGGGAAGTAAACAGAAACAGCTACCTGAATGAATCTTATAGAGGTGTCATTTAACACCTCTGCAAACATTTGTCCCTCAGACCTGCATTCCCAACCTGTCATGCATGCTTAGTTCCTCCCCAGTGTTAGACAGCCTTTCCCCAGAAGCCTCTATTGACAGTTTAAGGATTTTCCCCCTCCCTAGGCCCTCACTGAACAGATGAGTACCTGCTGTTATAATTATTAACATCATTTTGTTTGTTTGTTTTGCCACTCTTGGGGCTTGAACTCAGGGCCTCTGTCCTTGGGCTTTCTCAAGGCTAGTGCTCTACCACTTGAGCCACAATACCACTTCCAGCTTTTTCTGTGTATATGGTACCCAGGAATCAAACCCAGGGTTTTGTGCATGCTAGATGAGCACTCTAGCACTAGGCCACGTTCCAGGCCCCTAATGTCATATTTTCTAGCAAGATTATTTAGGCTTTATAGAAATATTGCTTCACTTATATATGACAATTATTTTAGCAAAATCTATTTATGGGCCAAGGCACAAAATTTCCCCTTCCATGATTTGTCTGTGGACAAATTGGATATAAAAGCCAAAATTTACCCTTCAGCCATCTTCTAGAGCGCAAGTTTTTAATGTGTCATCTCCTGGCCTCTACTTTCTGTCCTTGTGTGACACAAATGCAAAATATAGTATGCTGCAGTTCATGGCAAAGACATTTGGAGTCGGCAGTCTTAAATTATTTCTCTAAGCCTTGGCATTATCTGGAAGATGGAATGATGGTAAAGGTTACATGACTGTGAAAGCACTTCTGAAACCAAGCTATTACAGAAATTAATTTACATAATTCCATTAACTGGCAGTGTTAGGAAGCCATGTATGGACTGGCAGAGCTGGGACTTCATCTCAGTCTACTTATAGTCACGCTTCGTTGGTCTGTTAGGCAGCTGATAGAACGTAGGATATAGTAGGATATAGCCTCATATTTTTTTGTTGCTCTTTTTTTTTTTTTTTTTTTTTTTGCCAGTCCTGGGCTTGAGCTCAGAGTCTGAGCACTGTCCTTGGGTTTTCTCAAGGCTAGAGCTCTATCACCTGATCCATAGCAACACTTCTGGCATTTTTCTATGTATGTGTTACCGAGAAATCAAACCCGGGTCTTCAAGCATGGTAGGCAAACACTCTACCACTAGGCCAAACTCCCGGCCCTGTTGTTCCTCTTAAGTGTAACTCTTTAGTGTCCTGGTTTCCAATGCAGATTTGTAAATATGTGATGTCTTTGATCTTGGATTCTAGGAGGGGAAACAGCAGAAATGCCTGACATGTATCCTCCAGGCGAGTATGACCTGGCTGGTTTTGCTGTTGGTGCCATGGAACGGGATCAGAAACTCCCCTATCTAGATAGGATCACTGAAGGTGATGCTGTTATTGGAATTGCCTCGTCCGGCCTTCACAGCAATGGCTTTAGCCTTGTGAGGAAAATTGTGGAGAAATCTTCCCTTCAGTACTCCTCTCCAGCACCTGATGGTTGTGGTGACCAGACTCTAGGTAAACTCATGTTGTCTTGCTTGCACATAGCTGCGCAGTTACTGTGTGGGTTTAGTCTCTCTTTATGAAAAGCTAGAATGGGATGACTTGCATTTTCCTACGTTTTCCTGCTTGGACATCATTATAGAACCTGTGTGTCTAGCTGGGCATCAGTGGATCCTGACTCTAATCCTAGCTACTCAGAAGGCTAAGATCTGAGGATTGCAGTTCAGCCAGCCCTGGCAGTAAAGTCTGTGAGACTCTTATCTCCACTTAACCCCCAAAAAGCCTGAAGTAGAGCTGTAGCTCAAGCAATAGAACACTAGCCTTGAGTAGCCCTGAGTTCAAGCCTCAGGTCTGTCATTCCCCCCAAAAAATAAATAAAATTAAAAAAAAAAAAAAACTGGTATGGCCAGGAGTTTGGCCTAATGGTAGAGTGCTTGCCTAGCATATACGAAGACCCAGGTTTGATTCCTTGGTACCACATACATAGTAAAAAGTCGGAAGTGGTGCTGAGGCTCAAGTGGTAGAGCTCTGGCCTTCAGAAAGTCCAGGGACAGTGCTCAGGTCCTGAGCTCAAGCCCAGGACTGGCAAAAAAAAAAAAAAAAAAAGAACTGGTATGTCTATAGAGGTCACAATCACTGTCCCTTTCAGAATTGCTTTGTATTTGTTGGGTAAGTTTGGTCTTATTTCTCTAATCTGTAGGGGATTTGCTTCTAACTCCAACTAGAATCTACTGCCATTCACTGTTACCCGTCATCCGCTCAGGACATGTCAAAGCCTTTGCTCATATTACTGGTGGAGGACTGCTAGAAAACATTCCCAGAGTACTGCCTCTAAAATTTGGAGTCGATTTGGGTAAGATCACTAAATAATTATTCTTCAAAGAAATTATAAACATGTACTGTGCGAAAAAAAAAATCTCTGTGTAGTTATTGCATACATGATTGTACGTGAAAAGAGCTAGAACCCTCTGTTCCTGGAAGGAAAATGGTAGCTAAGTAATCTGCAAAGGAAAAAAGGACCTGACCCAGGCAATACAAAACTGAGACAGAATGGTAATTTTTTCTACACTTACAAGCAAGTGAGCAGGTTCAAGTAAGTGAGCAGGCAGCAGTCACTAGCACAGGAGGAGAGAGTATGATGCAGTTTTTTAAGATTCTCCAGTGTGTTCATTCTTCCACGCCTGTGGACAGAGGTTAAGATCAGCTGAAAATAAATTGGGTGCAGTAAAAGGGAACAAAAAGGAATTCCTCAGAGGGGAAATTACTGGAAGGAACAGTCAAGTGAGCTGAACCCCATAAAAGTGTCATCCCTCCCAAGGGAATCTGGGGGTCATAGCTTCCTGGCTGAGCATTTGCTTAGGCCCTATTTTAGTCCCAAGCAGCAGAAGAAATAATGGTAAGGAGGGAATTTTTAACATGTTGCTTGTCAGCATTGTAAAGTACAGCACAGATCTAGGCTAAAGATTAGGCAGGCCAGTGTATTTTGGTTAGATCAAAAAGTGTGACTCTTAAGTGGTAGAACACCTGCCTAGCAAGCACAGGGCTCTGAGATGTACACTGGTACCCCCGCAGTTGGAGGAATGAATATATTTCTTCTCAGACAGTGTCATCTCTTCTCTCACTCCCAGGTTTTCCCTCCCATCCCCACACACAAGTTGTGTAATTCAGTTTCAACGCAGTGTCCAGTGAGCATCTTGCTGCATTTGTACACCCTTTGTCCCTCTGTTTCTGTGTCTCCCTTACCCTCTCAAATCAGAGATCAACAAGATAAAAAGTAAACAAAACAATCAAGAAAATAACCTGGTCTCCATTTCTTACAGTTTATTTTGATAGCTACAGATAGTTTTTGTTGTTATTGTTGTTGTTGTTTTGTCATGGGGCTTAAACTCTGGGCCTGAGTGCTCTGAGCTCTTCAGGGCAAAGCTAGCACTCTACCATCTTTTTGTTTTTTTGCCTGTTGTGGGTCTTGAACTCAGGGCCTGGGCACTGCCCTTGGACAGTTTTTGCTTAAGGCTAGCCACAGTGCCACTTGCAGCTTTTTCCGTGTATGTGGTACCCAGGAATCAACCCCAGGGCTCCGTGCATGCTAGACAAACACTACCACTAGGCCACACTCCTGGCCCCAGATAGATTTTTAAACAAAGAAACTTCTGTGATGTTCAAAGGCATTACATTTGTAGTTTATATAAAGTAGTGTCCAATTATGATTTCTATTCCTCTGTGTATTTGTATTCCTGTATTTTTGTGTGATTGAATAGGTTAAGTAACTCTAACTTGTCTTCCTTGTTTTCAGATGCCTGTAGCTGGAGGATCCCTAGGGTCTTTTCATGGTTACAGCATGAAGGACAGCTCTCTGAAGAAGAGATGGCCAGGACATTTAACTGTGGCGTTGGAGCTGCTCTTGTGGTGTCAAAGCACCAAACAGAACAAGTCATGGCTGCTATTCACCAGTGTCAGGAAGAAGCCTGGGTGATTGGCAGTGTGGTCACATGTCCTGAAGGTGATCTTTCTCACTTGAGACTAGAACTTGGGGCCTCATGCACTTTTTTAACATTTTTGTTTAAGGCCAATATTTGGGGGGTGGGGTCACAAGCTTGAACTCTGGGCCTGGGCATTGTCCCTAAGCTCTTCAGCTTAAGGCTACTGCTCTACCCTGTCCTTTTGTGCCTGAGCTGGCTTTGAACCTTGATCCTCAGATCTCAGCCTCCTGAGTAGCTAGAATTACAGGCGAGAGCAACTGCACTTACTTTTAAGGTTATTATTGTTATCACTTGAGCCACATCGCCACTTCTTTCCAGTTGTGAGGCTTGAACTCAAGGCCTGGGCACTGTCCTCAAGCTTTTCTACTCAAGACTTGTTCTGCTTCTTTGACCCACAGCATCATTTCCACCTTTTTTTTTTTTTTTTGCCAGTCATGGGCTTGAGCTCAGGGCCTGAGCACTGTCCTTGGACTTTCTCAAGGTTAGAGCTCTACACTTGAGCCTCAGCACCACTTCCGGCTTTTTTCTATGTATCTGGTACCGAGGAATCGAACCCTGGTCTTCATGCATGCTAGGCAAGCACTTTAACCACTAGGCCAAACTCCCGGCCCTTTTTTTTTTTTTTTTTTTTTTTTTTGTCAGTCCTGGGGCTTGAACTCAGGGACTGAGCACTGTCCTTGGGCTTTCCTCAAGGCTAGCACTCTACCACTGGAGCTATGGCAACACTTCCAGATTTTTCTATACATGTGGTACCAAGGAATTGAACCCAGGTCTTTTGCTGGGTCTAGGCAAGCACTCCACCACTAGAACTCTGGGTCTAGGCGCTGTCCCTGAGCTCTTCATTTCAAGGCTACTGCCTTACCCCATGAGCCACAGCACTGCTTCCGGTTTTCTGGTGGTTAATTGGAAATAAGAGTTTCACAGACTTTAGTGCCTGGGCTGGCTTTGAGCTATGATCCTCAGATGTCAGCCTCCTGAGTAGATAGGATTACTGGTATGAGCCACCACACCCAACTTATTTGCACCTTTTGATAATTAGAGATTAGAGTCTTTCCTGCCTACCTGCCTTTGAACCACAGCTCCAATCTCAACTTCCTGAGTAGCTAGGATTGCAAGTATGAGCCACTAACGCCCAGCCCACTTCCAACTTTTTATTGGTTACTTAGAGATAAGAGTCTCAGGGTCCTGGGACTGTGGCCTAGTGGTAGAGTGCTTGCCTAGCATACATGAAGCCCTGGGTTTGACTCCTCCATAACCACATCCACAGAAAAAGCTGAAAGTGGTGCTCTGGCTCAAGTGGTAGAGTGCTAGCCTTGAGAAAGCCCGGGGACAATGCTCAGGCCCTGAGTTCAAATCCAGAAATCCAGGCCTTCCCCCACCCCCGCAAAAAAAAAAACAAAAAAACTCAGGCTTGTATTTCTGAGTTGGCTTCAAACTTTGATCCTCAGAGCTTAGTTTCCTGACTGCTAGGAGTACAGACATGAGCCAGCCATGCCCGGCTGTCAGCCAGCCTTAAACATAGCTAAACTTTGCCTCACAAACTCTTTGCACTTTTTATTCCACTCTAGCGATAATTCATCTCATGTATTCCCATTTTAAAACTTGGACATCTTGGGGTCCTATTCAGACATGCACAACTGCTCACTTCCTCAATTAATCTTAAAACAGAGATCACGTTGCTCTGCATTGTGGCTCAGCTCTGTACAGGGACTACTGAGGGAGCATCTTCAGCAGCATTGAGTATGAGTTGGAACCTTACTAAAAGAGTTAGAACTTGGCAGAGTATCAGAAAATCCACTCAGATAATTAGCAGCAAGGCACCAAGGTTATGCCTGTAATCCCAACTATTTAGGTGGATGAGATCTGAGGATCACAGTTCAAAGCTAGTACAGGTAGGAAAGTCCATCATCCTTGTATCTCCAATTAACCACTAAAAAAGCCAGAAATGAAGGTGTAGCTTAAGTGGTAGAGTGCCAGTCTGAAGACTGAAAAAGCTAAAGACAGCACTGTAGCCTTGAGTTCAAGCTCCAATACCGGACCCAAAAAAAAAAGAAAAAGAAAAAAAAACAACCCACATGCTAACAGAAATGCTAATGCTTATTAAGCTTGCTTTTTTTTTTTTTTTTTTTTTTGCCAGTTTTGGGCTTGAGCTCAGGGCCTGAGCACTGTCCTTGGACTTTCTCAAGGCTAAAGCTCTACCACTTGAGCCTCAGCACCACTTCCGGCTTTTTTGTATGTATGTGGTACCAAGGAATCGAACCCGGGTCTTCGTGCATGCTAGGCAAGCACTTTAACCACAAGGCCAAACTCACGGTCCTAAGCTTGCTTTTGTCTGTCTTTTTCCTCCATTGAGTAAGTTTCATTTTCAGGCAGGTTCTCTAAACAGTGCAAAGAACATTCTTCAGTTCACATTGCAATAAGAAACCCCCTTTTCTCAACATGCTGATCACATGATTTCTCCTGAAAACAAGAGGCCTATCAATAAGCTGAGTGGTGGAACTAGAAGGATTTGAACTTAGGCCAGATGCCAGATCCTAGCTGTTACTCAGGAGGCTTAGATCTGAGGATCACAGTTCAAAGCCAGCCTGGGCACAAAAGTCTATGAGACTCTTATGTCCATTTAACCACCAGAAAACTGCAAGTGGCACAAGTGGTAGATCTCTTGCCTTAAATTGAAGAGCTCAGGGACAGTGCCCAGGCTCAGAGTTCAAGTCCCCCAAAAAAGCACAGGTGTGGAATTAGAGCAGAATACTTGCTGGCTGTATTACATCCACTGTATTCTTCAGTGTGATGATTTGCTCTATAGCTCTTAATTGAAGTAGCAGCCTATATAATGTACTCAGGAACTTTTATAAATGAGTCATTGTAAATGTTTTAAATCCATTTTTTTTAACTTCCTACATGTCTTATTTTCAAAATAAAATGTAGTACACTTCAAAGTTTACAGAGAACATTTTCTGCCCATTATTCCTAGTAAGTTGTTTACTTATTTCTTGTTATATCTGAAATGAAGGTTCCCCTCGAGTGAAAGTCAAGAATCTTACTGAAACCATGCGGATGAACGGGTCGTTGTTGGTGAATGGCTCTCAGAAAAATCATCTTCCTACCCAACCAAAAAAGGCAAGAGTGGCTATCCTGATATCTGGAACAGGTGAGAGTTTGCCTTCCTCTCCATTGTATGCCATTGAACCATCCCCCTTCTTGCTTGCATCCTACTTTGCCATCTTTTCCTCCACCCCCTATGCACACACAAAAAATACAACCAATTGTAATGCTGTCAGCATTATTGGAGTAGGGAATCCTTGAGGGGTACATAATCTTTTTTGTATCCTTAGTCTTTCCATGTTTATTACAAATTTGAGTCCATTTTCTAAGGAGAAAGTAGAAATGGAAGTAGGTACCAGTGGCTCACATCTATAATCCTCACTAGTCAATGGATTTGAGGATTGTGGATCAAAGCAAACTCAGTCAAGGAAGTCTCAAACTCTCTTAGCTTCAGTTAACCACCAAGAAGCCAGAAGTATAGAGTTGTGACTAAAGTGGTTGAGTACACACACAAAAAAAGCCAGGCACCCTTGGCTCACGCCATCAATCCTAATGACTCAGGAGGCTGAAATCAGAGGATCATGGTTCTAAACCAGCCCAGGCACAAAAGCCCATGAGACTCTTCTCTCTGGTTAACCACCAGAAGTGGCAGTATGGCTCAAGTGGTAGGGCTTAGTCTTGAACTGAAGAGCTCAAGGAGAGTGCCCAGGCCCAGAGTTCAAGCCCACACACAATCAACTAAAAAAGTAAAAATAAAAACTAAGGAATTTGAGAAGATGACTAAGAAAAAGAAACTCACATTTTACTTCTGTGAGTAGTATTAAGAAAAAGAAACACATTTTACTTCTATGAATGTAGAATAATATAGTAAGAACATTCTATCTGTTTCTACTGGAATGCTAGATCATGCTATTTTGCAGGAGCAATTTTAGATAGATGAGCGAAAAAGAGGGAGGGGAGAAGGGGGGGGTGCTAGAACCAGAATGACTATTGTTGTTTTGTTTTGTTTTACAAATTACTAATCCAGTATCCCAATAGAGAGTTAAAATCCTAACTATTGCCAATGTTTTTCCTAAACAATTCAGAAAGCTTGATTCTTCCCTATTCAAAATTACATTTTTCTCTCATTTCTCTTTCATCTCCCTTCCCTCTTTTTGGGTGACTAAGGGATTTCTGCAGACCAGGCTGGTGCTCTACCATTTGAGCCATGCCTCCAAATGTCTTTCTGCTGGCAATTAAAAGTCTAAGGAACTTTACTGCCTAAGCTGGTCTTGAACTAGATCTTCCAGATCTGTCTCCTGAGTAGCTATGATTATAGGTGTGAGCCACCAACACCAGGTTTTTTTTTTCCTGCCTTTTCAGGATCGAACCTCCAAGCACTTATAGACAGTACCCTGGATCCAGAGAGTCCTGCCCACGTTGTTGTTGTTATCTCCAACAAAGTTGGAGTTGCTGGGCTAACCAAGGCAGAGCGAGCTGGTATTCCTACCAAAGTAAGTCACTTGGGAAAGTAGGCTGATTTAGTTTGGCTTTGCATGGTATTGAAGATTTACCAGCGGGCCTCACGCATGCCACAAAGCTAAACCTCCAAGTCTTCTTTCTTCTCCTTCTTCTTCATCTTCCTCTTCTTCCTTGTCTTCCTCTTTCCTCCTCTTTCCGCCTCTTCCTCCTCTTCCTTCTTCTTCTCCTTCTCTTTCTTCTTCTTTTTTTTTTTTTTTTTTTTTTTGCCAGTCCTGGGGCTTGAACTCAGGGCCTGGGCACTGATACTTTTTGCTCAAGGATAACATGCTGCCACTTGAACCACAGTGCTCCTTCCAGCCTTTTCTGTGTATGTGGTACTGGGGATTCAAACCCAGGCTTCCTGCACACCAGGCAGACTCACTACCACTAGGCTATGCTGCCAGCCCTCCTCAGGGTCTTAGTTCCTAATCTTCTGTCACAGACATAGTGGGAACGTTTTTAAATGCTTTCATTTTGGGCAGAATGCTATGGGTCTTCCCACTCATCCTGCCCATTCTCTTATCTCCTTAAAAGAAGGTAAACTCTGGTTTATATAAAGCTGAATTTAAAAAAAATTTTTTTGAGAATTTTTTGAAAAAAGGCTATGCTTGACTTTTTTTTCCTATTACAGGTAATTAATCATAAATTATACAAAAGTCGTGTAGAATTTGACAATGCAATTGACCAAGTCCTTGAAGAGTTTTGCACAGACATAGTCTGTCTTGCAGGATTCATGAGAATTCTCTCTGGCCCGTTTGTCAGAAAATGGAACGGTAAGCAAAGCTGTTTGATATCCCGTACAAATAGAGAAGTCAATAGAAAATGGACTCTAGCCAGGCGAGGTGGCTCATGCCTGTCATCCTAGCTACTCAGGAAGCTGAGATCTGAGAATCGTGGTTCAAAACTACCCCAGGCACTAAAATGTCTGTAAGACTCTTACCTGCAATTAATCACCAGAAAACTACAAGGGGTGCTGTGGCTCAAGGGGTAAGGCTGTAGCCTTGTGCTTAAGAGCTCAAGGTCCAGGGCACAGCACCCAGGTCCAGAGTTCAAGTCCCATGACTGATGGGAAAAAAAAAAAAAAAGGAAATGGACCCTAGAATGGTCAGCTTGACAAACAGTCTAGGATGAAATATTTATTGTGGTGTTTTGATGTTTTGCTTTAAACGAGGTCATAATTGAATTGTCTGTGCTTTCAAAGAACTGCATAACAATTATTAACCTTTCTCTTGTCAGTTTTATTTAACTTTCTGTAATAGTCACTTTCTAATGTAGCCCAGTTTTGTTCACATTATTGCAAAGATGATATTTCATATTTCAAACAAATATTTACAAGCCCCTTTTTACTTGTTTAGAAGCAAAAAGTGGTTCCATGTATCCCAAGGTGAAAAAATGGTTGTGTGTCTCCCAGGTGAAGAACCCTCCTCTCTAGGATGCATTAGCACATTGTGAAGAGATGCTAGAAGACACTCTGTCTTGTAATTTTACCTTTTCCTTAAAAGCTTTGATTGCATGCTCTTCCATGTTTATGAACACTAGACAACAGTGCATTTTCACTCCAAGGAGTTTGTTTAGGAAAAGGTAATTAGAGCACTCATACTATAATACAAGAGGCAGCTCATTTGGTGCCATAAGCATACAGAACTAATTCAAAATTGGCCTGAAAGATATATCACTTTGTACTTAGAAGTCAAGTTCATAGACACTATTGCAAGAACCTCTTACCTATTCTTTAAAAAAAAAAAAAATGCTGTCATGTTACTTTGTGGTACCAAGGAATCAAACCCAGGGCCTCATACATGCTAGGAAAGCACTCTACCACTAATCCAGTTTCCCAACCCCTCTTATCTCTCTTAACAGTATGTGCCAGCAACAAGCTTAACTTAAGGGCTTTTTGTACAGCCCTTCTGTACAATCTCACACCTCCCTCCTTAATTCAATTACTCTGGATACCTATTTAGATGCCCTGGCATTCTATTAGCTTGTCAAGACAACCACTTCCTCCTACTTGAGCAAGAACTGTATTTCCTTTTACTTCATTCTGTATTTTGTAAGGGAAATGCCTATCCTAGAAATCCAACTCCTATTGACTTCTGATCTCAAATAGAAATAATTCTTTTTTAACAAGAAAACAGAATAAAAACCACATGATTTTAGAAGTCTCACCACCTGTTTTTTGTTTGTTTGTTTTGTTTTAATTTCTAGGAAAAATGCTGAACATCCACCCATCCTTGCTCCCTTCTTTTAAGGGTGCCAATGCTCATGAGCAAGTTCTGGAAGCTGGAGTCACAATTACAGGGTGCACAGTGCACTTTGTAGCTGTGAGTATGTCTTTTCCTCCCAAAATATCACTATGAGTGCTTAGGTATAAAGTACACTGCTGGAAAGTACAGCTCAAAACTCTTCCTTCCTTTCCCAGGAAGATGTAGATGCTGGACAAATCATTTTACAAGAAGCTGTTCCGGTGAAGAGGGGAGACACGATCGAAACTTTGTCTGAAAGAGTAAAATTAGCAGAACACAAAATATTTCCTGCAGCCCTCCAGCTGGTGGCGAGTGGCACTGTACAGCTTGGGGAAAATGGCAAGATCTGTTGGATCCAAGAATGAAGCCTCCTAAGTTGAGCAACTGAAGCCAGTTGTGAAAGAACTACAGCTATTTACTTGCTGCCTTTTTTTTTTTTTTTTTTTTTTGCCAGTCCTGGGGCTTAAACTCAGGGCATGAGCGCCATCTTTGGGCTTTCCTCAAGGCTAGTGCTCTGCCACTTGAGCCACAGCACCATTTCTGCTTTTTTCAGTGTATGTGGTACCGAGGAATTAAACCCGGAGAGGCGTGCTTGCTAGGCAAGCATTCTACCAGTAGGCCAAACTCCCGGCCCCTGCTTGCTGCCTTTTTACCATGGATTTATTAGCCCAAGAAGAAAAACTGCTAATAATAAAACAATGTCTTTCCCCTTCCATTAAAATTAAGACTGTTACACATCTAAGACATTTCTCATAATCTTTCCAGTTTTCATTACCTTCACATTTATAATCAAACCAGTTATTCAGCCTAAGAAAATATCAGAATCTTAGTCTTTCTCAGACTTTTTCTGACCCACTTTTCACTTTTCACTGCTACTTTTATGTGTTCTCTAATCTTTGATGAGAAGTATGGGACACAGTTGTCTAATAGTGGGGGTAGGGAATCATGAGAGGGTGCTAAGGTTTATCACCTGGGTTTTAGTCATTTTTTTTTATTTATTTTTTATTTACTTATTTATTTTTTGCCAGTCCTGGGCTTGAGCTCAGGGCCTGAGCACTGTCCTTGGACTTTCTCAAGGCTAGAGCTCTACCACTTGAGCCTCAGCACCACTTCCGGCTTTTTTCTACATATGGTACTGAGGAATCGAACCCGGGTCTTCATGCATGCTAGGCAAGCACTTTAACCACTAGGCCAAACTCCCGGCCCTAGTCATATTTTTGTATACACTGAATGTATAAAAGTAGCCTAACCTGATCAGGGTGAAATGAATCTCCTCATGTTGTCTAACTGCATTGGTTTGAACTGAGACTTTTCCAATTATCTGAACCATAACTGGCTATTATCAGGTTTCTTAGTAACTCCCATTTAGTATCATTAAGATGGTCAGATTTTACTCTGTCAATAATCCCACGGTGACTCATGCCTATAATCCTAGCTACTCAGGAGGCTGTGATCTGAGGATCAAGGTTCAGAGCCAGCCCAGACACAAAAGGACCTGAAATTCTTAGCTTCAAATTAATCTCTAGAAAACTGTGAAGTGGGGCTTGGCTCAAAGGTAGGACAGTAGCATTGTTCTGAAGAGATCAGGGACAGCTCCCAATTTAACCAGCAAAATGTCAGAAGTAGAGCTGTGTTTCAAGTAATAGAGCACTAGCCTTGAGTGAAAAGGCTAAGGAATAGTACCTAGGCCCTGAGTTCAAGCTCAGTACTGGCACACACAGTACACCCAGCACACACACACACACACACACACAAAAAAAAAACATAGAAGGAAAAAAGTAGTTGTTTACTGTTTATAATTCGAGAAGGTTTGAAAGATAAGGCTTTTGTAAAAAAAAAAAAAGTTGCTTAATATGCAAGTCTCTGTGCCAAGTGGTTTACAAACATTGTGTAATTCTCACAAGAAGATGAAATCGGCTTGATGCAATGATTATTTCCCTATATGTAAAATGGGGGGAAATGATAGTCTCTCATATGGATATAAGGGTTAAGAGAGTACAAATACAAATAAAGCACTTAGCACAGAGCATGGCAAACATTAAGTGCATCTCTTATTTATTGGTTTCCTCCTTTTAGAAGTAAGCATAGAGATAATATCTTTGAGGTACTTAAAAAGTGCAAGAAAGGGGCCAGGAGTTTGGCCTAGTGGTAGAGTGCTTGCCTGGCATACACGAAGACCCGAGTTTGATTCCTCAGTACCACATACATAGGAAAAAGCTAGAAGTGGTGCTGAGGCTCAAGTGGTGGAGCTCAAACCTTGAGAAAGTCCAAGGACAGTGCTCAGGCCATGAGCTCAAGCCCAGGACTGGCGGGAGAAAAAAAAAATGGTGCAGGGGCCGGGAGTTTGGCCTAGTGGTAAAAGTGTTTGCCTAGCATGCATGAAGACCCAGGTTCAATTCCTTGGTACCACATACATAGAAGAAAAGCCAACAGTGGTGCTGAGGCTCAAGTAGTAGAGCTCTAGCCTTGAGAAAGTCCAAGGAGGGCCAAGAGTTTGGCCTAGTGGTAAAGTGCTTGCCTAGCATGCACAAAAAACCCGGGTTCAATTCCTTGGCATCACATACATAGAAAAAAGCTAGAAGTGGTGCTGTGGCTCAAGGGTAGAGCTCTAGCCTTGAGGACAAAAAGTCCAAGGACAGTGCTCAGACCCTGAGTTCAAGCCCCACAACTGGCAACAAGTCCAAGGACAGGGCTCAGGCCCTGAGCTCAAGCCCAGAACTGGCAAAAAAAAAAAAAAAAGGGAGGGGGGGTGCAAGAAAGATTATCAACCCATGTCTGGAAATTCCTAATTTGTTTTTTCTTTAAAAATCAGAGGTCGGTGCCGGGAGTTTGGCCTAGTGGTTGAGTGCTTGCCTAGCATGCACGAAAACCCAGGTTCGATTCCTCGGTACCACATACATAGAAAAAAAAAAGCCAGAAGTGGTGCTGAGGCTCAAGTGGTAGAGCTCTAGCCTTAAGAAAGTCCAAGGACAGTGCTCAGGCCCTGAGATCAAGCCCAGGACTGGCAAAAAAAAAAAAAAAATCAGTGATAGTAGAATGCCCGAGGTGTCTCACACCTGTAATCATAGCTACTCAAGAGGCTGAGATCTGAGGATCAAGGTTCAAAGCTAGCCCAGGCACAAAAGGACCTGAGACTCTTACCTCCAGTTTTAACCTCTGGAAAACAAGAAGTGGGGCAAGACTCCAGGGTAGGGTGGTAGCCTTGAGCTAAAGAGCTCAGGGTGGCGCCTAGGCCCAGGGGTAGGACAGTATCCTTGAGTTGAAGAGCTCATGGACAGCACCCAGGCCCAGGTGCAGGGCAGTAGTCTTGAGATGAAGAGCTCAAGGACAGCACCCAGGCCAAGTTCAAGCCCCATGACACACACAAATCACAGGCATCAGTGGCTCATGCCTGTAATTCTAGCTGCCTGTGAGGCCTGAGATCTGAGGATCATGAGGCTAAGTCAGTCTGGGCAGAAAAGCATGACTCATCTCCAATTAACTAGCAAAAAATAGAAATAAAACAAGCTTTACCTCCAGCAGCTCAAGTGGTAGAGCACCAGCCTTGCGTGTAAAAGCTAAGGAATAGCACCTAAGCCCTACGTTCAAGCCCCAGTACTATCTCCCCCACCGCCCCTTCAAAAAATTGCTCTATGACAGGACAGATCAGAAGTAAGAGACGGGAAACAGCCAAGATTTCAGACTATTAATGAAGTGCTTGATTAAAGCGCATAAGGACTATCTTCTTTGTTGTAACTTCCACTCTCATACACCAAGTGCTGGTGGCTCATGCCTATACTTAGGAAGTTGAGATCTGAGGATCACAGTTTGAAGCAAGCCTTAGCCAAAAAGTCCATGAGACTTATCATTAATTATCTACCAGGAAACGAAATAGAGCTGTGGCTTGAAGTGGATGCGCACAAGCCTTGAAGGAAAGAGTTCAAGGACAGTGCCCAGAAACAAAAACAAAAAAAAGGAAAGAAAGAATAAGAAGAGTGGCTCTGTCTGTTTACTCAAATAATTCATGTACTCTGGGAACTAAACATTTTTTTCTTTTTGCCAATGCTGGTACTTGAACTCAGGGCCTGGGCACTGACCCTGAGCTTTTTCAAAGCTAGCGCTTTACCACTGAAGCCATAGCACCACTTGCAGTTTATTCTGTGTATGTGGTACCAGGGAATAGAATCCAGGGCTTCATGAATGCTAGGCAAGCATTCTACCATTAGGCCACACTCCCATCCCTAAAGGATTTTGTTTTGTTTTTGCTAGTCCTGGGACTTGAACTTGGGACTTGAGTGCTATCCTTGGGCTTTTTCAAGACTACAGCTCTACCACTTTAGCCACAGCACCATTTCCAGCTTTTTCAATGTATGTGGTACCAGGTTTTGCCTCTTCTTTTTTTTCTTTTTTCTTTTTTTATTGTTGTTATAAAAGTATTGCACAAAGCCAGCACAGTGGCTTGCCCCTGTAATCCCACTTACTCAGGAGGATGATATCTGAGGATCATGGTTCAAGGTCAGTCCAGACACTAAAGACTTATCTCCAATTAATCACTAGAAAATGGGAAGTGGGGCTGTGGCTCCAGGGGTAGGGCAGCAACCTTGAGCTGAAGAGCTCAGGGACAGAGCCCAGGCCCAGAGTTCAAGACCTATGACCCACAAAAAAAAAATTAATAATAATGCACAGGTTAGTTACATAAGTCAAGTAAAGAGACATTTGGGGGGCAATGTCAGTCCTTCCCTCTGAGCAAGGATATCTAAGAAATTTATCCTGGGGTTGAAACAAAAACAAAAAATTCTGGACACAAAGAAGTACAAATAAAAAAATTTATCTCTGTGATGGACATCTATCTTAAAGGGAACATGTAGTAACATCTATCCTCTGAAGGGATGCCCAGAGCTCAGTGACCCAAATTGGGTAAACAGGCCAACCTGGAAGTCTCTGGTTCCAACTGATTAAACAGTGCAAATCAACGATTCAAACCAAGTGTCCTATCAAAGGGGACCAATTATCATGAAGTGAATTTGAGCCAACCCCTCAAGCTGCTTCACCCACTGTGCGTGGTCAAGGCCCCCTCCTCAGGAGCACCCCCTCCCTGTTAGATCACTATTTGGGAAGCTTGTGGTGTTTAGTTTTGTCACTGAAATCAGAAGACCTCTTATTTTGCTTTCGGGTGGATCCCCAACTTCTACAATCGCCTGGCTATTCAAGCTGGTCAAGAAGTCCTTGCTATGCTGTGTCTGGGTTCCTTTTGGGTCTCAGCGCAGGTGTTTCCACCTGCAGACCAGGAAGGGACTGTGTTCAGGTCCAGTTGGGACAGTCTAATCTTCCCCTAAACAACTTACCCTCCAAGTCACAAAGACACAGACTCGGGGAAATCCTGCAAACCCTGCACACGCCGTCCCAGGCTTGGGCACCGACAGGCTTTAACACCAGTCATACTAGATTTAGCCTGGAGGCTGGCGCGGGAGGGGGGGGGGAGGGACTGCGCCCTCTGCGAACTACAACTCCCATAATTCCAATCTTCCGAACCAGCTCTGCTCCAGGAGGGGGAGCTGATGGGCTCCGGGGCCAGACCTGAGCTTCCTGAAATGTCCGACTGGGTCCTCTTGGGAGAAGAGAGATGACCACTTTCAATGGTAAGCCAAGTCATCTTTCACAGTCAAGTGCGAATCTTTTCCCAGTCTCCCCTAGAAAACCCTCGTTGTAGAGCCGCTAAGGGTTAGAGCCGCTGAGGACTGGAAGCAGCCGCGCAGAGCGGACAGGACACCGTGGCGCGCATGCGCACGCACCTGGGGACCCGGAGTCCCTTAGCCCAACCTTGGCCTTGTGGGCGAAGGTGAGTAAGGGTCTAGGTGAGACGTGCCCGGGATCTGGAGTGACACCTCTAGAATCGCAGCTGTACACATATCCATCTCCATTCCAGCCATCTCCAAAACTCCACGATTCCAATGGCTCATCACAGGGGCTCGCAGGAGCCCTGTCTTCATGTTCACACGTTTACAGCTAAGCCACTTTTATCCCTATTGTCCACTACTGCACCAAGCATCTTTAATATACCAGTGAATTGCCGGGGCGGGGGGGGGGGGGGCTGCTAAACTTTCGTTTTGGCTCCTTCCTAAAAACTGTGCAGTCTTTTGAACAGTATGTTTGTACTAAGTACAAACATGTATAATAAGTTTTTTATGAGACGGTTCCTTGAAAATTTGACAGGTGAAAGCCGGGCACGGCGGCTCACAACTATAATCCTAGCTATTCAGGAGGCTGAGATGTGAGGATCAAGGTTCAAAGCCAACCCCGCGACAAGAGGACCTGAGACTCATCCCTAACTTCAGAAAATCAGAAAACGGAAAGTGGGGCTTGGGTCAAGGGCAGGGCGGCAGCCTTGAGCTGAAGAGCTCAGGGAAAGCACCCAGGCCGTTCAAACCCCATGACCTACAAAAGAAAAAAAAAAAAAGAAAATATGACAGGGTACACTGAAAACTGGTGCTGATTAAATTTATAACCTGCTGAGGATAAAATTAAGCAAACACCTGTATTGTATTTTTAGATACCTTATTATGAGACTTGGTTAAGTTACTTAACCCTTTGGAGCAATGTTTTCTCAAACACTGAGATGATTTGATTTGGTAATTTTTAAGAACTTTGCAGCTCTAAAATTCTGTGGTCAGTAAGTAGAATCCAGATTAAGTCACAATGTACTAACACTAATCATCATCAACTTTCATTCCCCAGCTAACTGTAAAATATAGCAAAGCTGGGCACGGTGGCTCACTCCTATTATCCTAGCTACTCAAGAGGCTGAGATCTGAGGATAGCAGTTCAAAGCCAGCCCTGGCACTAAAGTCTGTGAGACTCTTATCTCCTTTAGAAAAGGAAAACTGGCTCTGAAGAGCTCAGAGACAGCACCCTTGCCCAGAGTCCAAGCCCCACAACTGACAAAAAAATAAAAATGTGATAGCAGCAGTAGAAAAAAATTGTTCTATATTGTACTTAAGCATTATACCCTACTTTGTTTTTTAGTTTGTTTTGGTGTTGGTCCTCAGCTCAAATAATTCAGGGTCTGGGCACTATGCCTGGGCTTGCTTTTTTTTTTTTTGTCCTGGGGCTTGAATTTTGTCTGGTCCTGGGCCTTGTCCCTGAGCTCTTCAGCTCAAGGCTAGTACTCTACCACTTGAGCCACAGTGCCACTTCTGATTTTCTAGTGATTAATTGGAGATAAGAGTCTCATAGACAGCCGGGAGTTTGGCCTAGTGGTTAAAGTGCTTGCCTAGCATGCATGAAGACCCAGGTTCGATTCCTCGGTACCACATACATAGAAAAAAAAGCCGGAAGTGGTGCTGAGACTCAAGTGGTAGAGCTCTAGCCTTGAGAAAGTCCAAGGACAGTGCTCAGGCCCTGAGCTCAAGCCCAGGACTGGCAAAAAAAAAAAAAAAGTCTCATAGACTTTAGTGCCAGGGCTGGCTTTAAACTGCTATCCTCAGATCTCAACCTCTTGAATAGCTAGGATTACAGGCATGAGCCACCAGTTCCTGATTTACCAGACTTGTCTGGGCTTATTTTTTAGTTTTCTACCACTTGAGCTTCCCTACCACAGCTCCACTTCTGGCTTTTTGGTAGTTAACTGAAGATAAGAATTTCATGGACTTTCCTAGCCAGTCTGGCTTCAAAAAGTAATCTTCAGAGCTGAGATTCCTGAGTAGCTAGGACTACAGGCATGAGCCACCGATGCCAGGCTCCTTTTTTTTTTTTTTTTAAATCCTTGAGCTCTTCAGCTTAAGGCTACCACCCTACCCCTTCAGCCACAGCCCCACTTCCTGTTTTCTAGTGATTAACTGGAGATATGTCTCACGTTCTTTAGTGCCCTGGCTGGCTTTGAACAGTGGTCCTCAGATCTCAGCCTCCTGAGTAGCTAGAATTACAGACGTGAGCCACCGTGCCCGGCCTCCTTACTATTTTTTTTAGCTGAAAATAAAACTCTGCTAATATTGCAACCTTGCTAACCTATAGTTGTTGTTTCATAGAGCATCACTGGGCAGAACTCTGGATACAAGAAGAGCACAATCTATGTGATGATGGCTCAGGTCTTAAGATCTCAATTGATCAAAACTTCAACGATTCTTACTCTCGGGAAAATGCTGCCGTACCTTAGTGTCATTAGAAACAGGATGATGTCTACCCATAAATCCAAAAAGAAAATCAGGGAATATTATAAGCTGCTAAATCTAGTTGAAGGCTGCTCTGCAGATGATGTCAGGGAATCTTTTCATAAGCTTGCCAAGCAATACCATCCAGACAGCGGCTCTACTGATGCTGATTCTGCAGCATTCATAAAGATTGAAGAAGCTTATAGGAATGTGCTTTCCCACGTGATTGAAGAAGCAAAAGCCAGACAGAGCGAAGTTGAAGAAGCAGCAGAAGAAGAAAATTTCAAATACAATACACCCCAACACCGACAATATTTAAGTTTTGAAGGTATTGGCTATGGTACCCCAAGTCAACGAGAGAAACAGTATAGGCAATTTAGGGCAGACCGTGCTGCTGAGCAAGTGCTAGAATATCAGAAGCAGAAAGTGCAAAGGCAGGATTTCACTAATAGCTTAACTGTTCAAGATGTCAGGCACAGTAAAGAGCAGAAGATCACCCAAGCCATTGAGCGTTTAGTGGAGGACCTCATTCAGGAATCCATGGCAAAGGGAGACTTTGACAATCTCAGTGGGAAAGGAAAACCTCTGAAAAAGTTTTCTAGCTGTTCATATATTGATCCCATGACTCACAACCTGAACAGAATATTGATAGATAATGGATACCAACCAGAGTGGATCCTCATGCAAAAGGAAATAACAGATACCATTGAGCAACTCAGGGAAGCAATTTTAGTGTCAAGGAAAAAGCTTGGGAACCCAATGACAGCAATGGAAGAGCAGCAGTGGAAGCAGGCTTGTGAGCAGTTCCAAGAAAACATCAGAAAACTCAACAAGCGAATTAATGATTTCAATTTAATAGTTCCCATCCTTACCAGGCAAAAAGTCCATTTTGATGCACAGAAAGAAATTAGCAGAGCCCAGAAGATGTATGAGACCTTTATAGAAACAAAAGAAGTCACTGATAAAAACTCAAATGACATGAATCCCAGAGAAGGGAAAACACCTGGAAGCAAGGCAGGTGTTTTAAACTGGTGGAATCTCTGGAAATTTATTAAAATCTGACCATTTTGATGCTCATGGTCACAAGATTGCCTCAGTTCATTTTTATTTGTGCTGACTTCAACCACAGAGCCTGAAATTTATTGCTGTATACCAAGAATCTGAGAAGGGTGTGCCTTTTTACTTTTCGTGAAAATAATTGCATCCCAGATGCATGGGGATACTATAAGAGACTGAGAGAAGTCTTTGATCTGCTTTTCTGAGGATATACTGAGAAAGGAAGAGAAATCTGTTAAATCCATTTCAGGATTTAAATGTTAAGTCTCTGGGTGGAATGGTCAACAACTATGATTCACACATAGGAATCAACTAGAGAATTCTAGAAGTCTTAGTATAATTTTCAGTTTTAATAAAAGCTCAAATAAGTAAACACAAAACATGCATTATCAAAACACTGAAGTTGCCATGAAATCTAACCAACTGCACCTCCAGATGGTATATGCTTTGTAGAAGTTTGAGGCGTTTATGTTCCTGATCTTATTAAAGCTCAAAACTGTTCTAAGGGGCCAGGAGTTTGGCCTAGTGGTAGACTGCTTGCCTAGCATGCACGAAGACCCCGGTTTGATTCCTCGGTACCCCACATACATAGCAAAAAGCCGGAAGTGGTGCTGAGGTTCAAGTGGTAGAGTGCTAGCCTTGAGAAAGTCCAAGGACAGTGCTCAAGCCCTGAGCTCAAGCCCAGGACTGGCAAAAAAAAAAAAAAAACTGTTCTAAAACTTTTTGACTACACACTATATGGAGGAATACTGAAATCAGCAAATTTCTCTAACAGGATTACTTGTATTCCCAACTGTAAAGGTCATCTCTGTGGTACAGAATAATGAAAACATTGAACATCCGAGTTGTACTTTTTCCTAATTCCATGATTCATTGGCTGCAGAATCATTCATATAACCTAGTTGATTTAGAAAATTCTAGAAATAGACTCCAGTGTCCACTTTAAAGAGCTTATATATTTTTTCATCACTTTTCAAAGGTGGCAAAATTCTTGAGGCAAAAATTGAAGCAGCAGCAGCAGAAGAAAATTGCCATTGTAAACGTTCACTTTTAATTTCTCTGAGTATAAATTGAAATGCTAAGTTTCTATATGTTTACTTAGATCCCCCTGTATCTTAAAGCAGACCTCCTTAAGAGGCTTTGTTAGCAATGTGAAAAATACTATCTCAGGGACCCGGTTTCCTGTCTTAGGGAAAGCTGTCTGATTTCTGTGTGTTTATATCTTTTGCAAGTGAACAGAAATTTAAAATTCTTGAGCTTCATGTTGGATTTTGATTATTTTCAGAGTCTATGGACATTTTGAGGGGCTTACATTGTTTGCTTTTGCCAAAGAATGGGACACTTTAAAAGGAAAAGCTGACCTGTTTCCAAAGTACTGTGAGACAAATGACACTCAGAATCATAATGCTCCAAACACTCTGATTTTAGTCACATTATTTTGAAAAGTGTATGGTAGTTAAATAAATCTACATCTTCAAGAAGATATTTGGAGTCTTTCTGAGTAGCCAATGGGGACACCACTAAGTGACATGTATTTTTAAAACTGACAGTGACAATGATGTATTACTGTAAAAATTGTGATAGTAGGAAATACGGCTTTATAATAACTAAAGTTTTAAAGCCTATGCTTCTATGATTTTTGTTAAAAATGAGTTAGATGTAAGAGGCTAATTACATTGCTATGCACATGCATGAAACCATTTTCAATATTGGGTAATGAAACTTGGTTCATATTTCAATGAGTGAGAAGATAAGTATAAACTATTCAGTTCTACCACATGAATAGATGTCTATATTAATAAGCTACTATGTCAATAAAGTTACTTTAATGATTATTCAGTTGTCCAGTGATAATATAAGCACCTAATAGCAGTAATAATTATATACATATATGTATTATTTTTTGTGGGGGTCATGGACTTGAACTCTGGGACTGGGCGCTGTCCTTGAGCTGTTCAGCTCAAGGCCACTTCCCTTTTCTAGTGATTAATATGCCCAGGCTGGCTTTGAACCTTAATCTCCAGATCTCAGCCTCCTGAGTATCTATGGTTACAGACTTGAGCCACCACGCCCGGCTAATAACTATATATTTGTGTGACCAAATAAGTGGCTTTAAAGGTATTTTTTGAATAATGAAGGGAAAGCTGTGGTATAGATTTTTGCATGTCATGAGAGCAAATTCATTTATACAGAAATAGACTTACTCATTCAACCGAATTTCAAGCCAGCCAAGGGCTTTGAGCCAGTCTGTCAGAATTTTGAGTTGAAATCGACACATCTTCTAAGAGTCAGCCCTGACCCGGCCTACACTACCACAAAGCTGAGCTCCCTAGCTCCACCCCTCCCTTCAGCCGCTGCCCCGCCCAGGCCGGCCATTGACTGCTTGCGATTGGTTGGTGCGGATTACAGGCAACTCCTTTCCTCCTCCCTCTGGAGTCCAGCTCCGCCCCGTTTGCGTCAGGCCCCGCCCCCGCGGCCCATTTTCCGGGCGCCTATTGGTTCCTGAGGTGGGCACGTCGTGTCGCCCCGCCCCAGCGGCACCCTCGCTTCACTCTAAGCCCGCAGCTCCGAGCTCGGTGCTCCGCGGTTGAAGTGGAGCGGGGTCAACGCCAGCCTGGCTGCGGCGCCGATTTTTTTAGCTCCCTGCGCGCGCTCCCTCAGGTCGGTGTGGAAAAACAGTCCTTTCTCTCAAAGTGAGTCGCCATCTTAATTGCGTAGAGTTCCAGGTTCTTTTTCGGGGGGGAACTTGCCCGCTGGGGCAGTGCTGCGGCACCGCCTGGCCCGGTGCGCCGGTGCCGCCTGACCTGCGGGGCTGGGCCTCCTCCGGCCCCGTCCGCGCCCCCTCAGCCGCGGCGGCCGCTGCGCCGCGGCCCTCCCCACCCCCCGCCGCCCAGCGGGAGCTTCTCGGCCCCTCGGGGTGATGGCGGCCGGGGGAGCGGCCGGCGGGACCTCGCTGCAGCCGCCGCCGCCCCACCCCCGCCCGGAGGCCCGCGCGGGCTGCGGGGCGCCTCCAGCGCTTGGGTTTGCTCCGTACCGGGGCCCAGGCATCCGTCTTTGCTTTGGGGGGCCCTTCGGCCTCCTCCTGTCTGAGATGGGAAGGAGAAATGGGAGAGGGGCACCGGGACTTTGGGGTGCCCTTCCGGATGGGGGAGTCGAGCTTGGTCGCTGGAGCGGCGGTAGGTGCGGGCAAGGCGATTTACTTTTTCTTTCTTTCTTTGTTTTAAACCCACACATGGTGGGTTGTGCAAGGAGGTTACAGGTTGACCTGTCCTCTCATGCGTGACCAGGCAGCCCTTCCCTCAGTTAAGGTGACTTCCGAGTTAGCCTGAAAGGTAACTGTATGACCTCTTCAAACCCAAGCCGTGCCGAGGCGGGGCTGGTGCCCCAGCCACCCTGCCCCTGGACGGAAGGAAGGGGCATGGGAATTCTCACTTCCGAAGGAATGGACGCGGTAATCCGCTCATCTAGGTTTTCGGATCGTGGGAGAAGCTCTTTGCGAGTGGTCCACCTCTTGTGTCAAAGGCGTTCTCCTACTTGCACTGTAAATCCCTTTTCTTAACAATTCCAGCAGCTCTTACTACATCCCATACGCTTCATTGTCTAGTCTTTCCAACTTCTGTAAGCTTCAAATGGGTAAAACAGACGTAGCGAGTTCAGGGCTGCTAGGACTCCTCAGTCCTCCCCACCTCCCCAGTCTTGGCCTTGAACTCAGGGCCTGGGCACTGTCCCTGAGAAAAGCTCCGGGCTAGGGCTCTACCACTGGAGTCACAGCACCACTTCCGGCTTTTTCTGAGTGGTTTATTGGAGGTAAGAGCCTCACAGACTTTGGATTTGAACCCCAATCCTCAGATCTCAATCTCCTGAGTAGCCAGGATTACAGACAGACATGAGCCACTGGCACTCCTCTGAATTTTTTTTTTGGGGGGGGTGGGGGGACTGAACTCAGGGCCTAAACATTGACTTTGGACTTGAGAATCTCAAGGCTAGAGCTCTACCACTTGAGCCTCAGCACCACTTCTGACTTTTTCTGTGTATGTGGTACTGAGGAATTGAACCCTGGTCTTCATGCATACTAGGCAAGCGCTCTACCACTAGGCCAAACTTCTGCTCTCCTCTTTGGATTTTTGGTAGCTCATTGGAGCTAAGGGTCTCATGGACTGATCTGATCCTCAGTTCTCTGTCTTCTGAGTAGTTAGGATTATTGTTTGAGCCACAGGCACCTGGCTAAGAATTTTTTTTTTTTTTTTTTTTTGCCAGTCGTGGGCTTGAGCTCAGGGCCTGAGCACTGTCCTTGGACTTTCTCAAGGCTAGAGCTCTAGCCCTTGAGCCTCAGCACCATTTCTGGCTTTTTTCTATGTATGTGGTACCGAGGAATCGAACCCGGGTCTTCATGCATGCTAGGCAAGCACTTTAACCACTAGGCCAAACTCCCAGCCCCGTGGCTAAGAATTTTCTTATTTTATCTTTATTTCCCTTTGTAAATGATAACAGTAACATTAAGGCGTAAAACAATTGAAACATTAAAGGAGGATATCAAGTACAACACTGAAATAGTAAAGATATATTAAAAAATATATTTGTTCGGCAACTCACATAAAGACATATTTTCGTGTCAGAACCTGCATTTTTTGGTTGTACCCCAACGTTTTTTTTGTTTTTTTTATTTCTCTGGTCCTTATTCACATATATTGTAGTTGTTTCTGAGTTTTATCCATAAAAACCCTGTGTGAAAAATCCTTTTAGCATCAATGGATGTTTCAAATAGACCAAAAAAAACCCCCAAAAAACAGGTCTTTGCAACTTAAATATGCTTTGATTTCAGGATTAAAAAAAGTAAGGTTTTGGGGCCAGGAGTTTGGCCTAGTGGTAGAGTGCTTGCCTAGCATGCACGAAGACCTGGGTTCAATTCCTTGGTACCACATACTTAGAAAAAGCCAGAAATGGTGCTGAGGCTCAAGTGGTACAGTTCTAGCCTTGAGACAAATCCAAGGACAGTCCTCAGGCCCTGAGCTCAAGCCCAGGACTGGCAAAAAAACAAACAACAACAAAAAAGTAAGGTTTTAGAATTTGAAAGCAATTAATTGCCTGATTTATGTGAATTAAATGCATTTCTTAATATTGATCTTTTTATATAGAAGAATTACCAGAGACGGGCTGTGTTAAATAAATTTATTAACCTTGTTACCACTGAGTAGTGCTGACATTAAGATTATATTTTCCCATTTGGCTTGGCAGGAGTGAAGAAAGGAGTTTCTTAAACATATATACAGGAAGAGAAAATGGGACCCTCATATTTTGTGTACAGTCCATCCAATGGTAATCATCTTGAATACCCAACAATAACAGAAAAACTTGTACTTTTTTTGCTTGTTCTTTAAAAAAAATCCATTTATTATAAAATATATTTCAAAACTATATATAAAATAAATGTATAACATATAAATATGCTTTTCTGATGCATATGTGTGATTCTGAAGCTTGGAAAGCTGAGGCAAGAGGACCATGAGTTTGAATCCAATCTGGACTATGATAGTAAGACATTGTTTCAAAAAGAAAAACAAATGACAAAATAAAAGAAAGAGAGGGGCCGGGAGTTTGGCCTAGTGGTAGAGTGCTTTCCTAGCATGCATGAAGACCTGGGTTCGATTCCTCAGTATCCCACATACATAGCAAAAAAAGCCGGAGTGGTGCTGAGGCTCAAGTGGTAGAGTGCTAGCCTTGAGAAAGTCCAAAGACAGTGCTCAAGCCCTGAGCTTAAGCCCAGGACTGGCAAAAAAAAAAAAAAAAAAAAAGAAAGAAAAGAAAAGAAAGAGAGAAAGAAAGAAAATGGAAAAATTTCAGCTTAAAGAAAAAAAAAGGAAAGCAAAAACACTTGCATTGTAACTCCTACCAGATGATCAAAAAAGTTACAGTAGCTTCTTTTTTATTTTTTTCTCAGTTGTGGGGCTTGAACTCAAGATGTGGGTACTATCCCTGAGCTAACTGCCTACCACCTCAGCACCATTTCCAAATAATCTCTTGTTTCTTTTGTTTTTGGTGGTCATGAGGATTGAACTCAGGGCATAGACGCTGTCCTTGAGCTGCTTCTCCCCTCTCCTCCTCCCCCCACCCCCAGCTAGTGCTCAAGCACTTTGAGCTACAGTGCCACTTCCTACAATATCTTCTGAATTTCTTTCTTTCTTTGTTACTTTTTTTTTTGCATATGTTAGGCAGGTGCTCTACCATCAAGCTGCTTTCTTAATCCAACAGTGGATTATTCATTAAACTGTGATCACAAAATCATTATCTCTCTGAGCATAGGTAAGTTCCAATGCAATTGCTTCCTAGATTTTGGGTTACATTTTTGTCATATTATCTTAAATTCAAATCTAACTATATAAAAGAAAGGACAAAAAAATATGACTCTGAGATGAAGGCTTCCAGGAAAAGGTAAGTGAAACAGAATGGCTTCTTTGTGTCATAGTGTGATGAGAAGTCCTTAGCCAGGGCATCTGACAGCTTACTGGTCAGTTACTCTGAATTTATACTCCTTAGCTCCCTGTAGTCTGCCTGCTTAGTCTCAGTTAAAAGGGTTGATGAAAGTGAGTCTGCTGTGAGGGAAGAACGTGACCTCTGCTGATAGAGGCCTCCCAGTTTCCAGGAGAGCAAGCACCGCAACAGTGCCTGCTCAAGTGCAGATAGAAAGGAACCAAGTCCTGTGGCATTCTGTCCTCAGGCTGAAAAACTACTAGAGTGCTACTACTTCACTTTAGTCTGGTTATCCTCTGCTTGGGGGGCACAATTGGGTTCTTTTTCAAACCTGTGTTAGATCTTTCTTATCTCCTGTATTGTTTTTTAGTGACTTATTCTCTATCTAGTAGAATTCTTTTTTTTTTTTTTTTGCCAGTCCTGGGTTTGAGCTCAGGGCCTGAGCACTGTCCTTGGACTTTCTCAAGGCTAGCACTCCACCACTTGAACCTCAGCACCATTTCCGGCTCTTGTCTATGTATGTGGTACCAAGGAATCGAACCCAGGTCTTCGTGCATGCTAGGCAAGCACTTTAACCACTAGGCCAAACTCCCGGCCCCATATCTAGTAGAATTCTTAACTCTCACTCTAGCATTTTTATAAGAAGAGCTATTGTTTTATTTTTTGTTTTTGCCAGTCCTGGAGTTTAAACTCAGAGCCTGAGCACTGTCCTTGGGCTTTTTCATTGGGGCTAACACTCTGCCACTTGAGCCCCAGCACCGTTGCTGGCTTTGGCTTTGTGTTAAAGTCTTATCTGAGTTAGAGGTACCTAGCAAGTTCTGTTCCTTTGTCGTATATGACTTACAAGCCAGAAAGCAAGTAGACATTCTGAGATTAGATATGTGGAATGTTTTCCACAAAGTATGTAATATCTCTGAATAATTCATGCCATTGGATTTTAAGGCCTGTAAAACATAGTGCCTAGAAACCAAGTTTATAGCTTTTTCAAGAAAACTGTTCTTCAGACTCTTTGTCAAGGTTTGTCCTTGGAGTAATTGTCAGGGTCACTGCAGATCTCATTGGACTGAGCTCTTCTCCCATTCAACCATAATGTTCCTTTAAACTGTGGCTGTTTCTTTTTTCCCTTTCTGTTTTCATATAGACAAGAGAACACTTTCTCCCCCATGGAATCTGAAAGGAGAGAAATGCTGTGAAAGTATGTCACGATGGGTAGCAATATAGTGTGATAGGTCCTGAGTACAGACTCCAGAGTCAGATGTTAACTCTGATGGAGAAGTCCTTGTACCCTGTACTGCATTGGAAGTTAACAGTTCTCTAAGCTGTTTCAGTAATGTGAAGATAATAATAGTAACGGCCAGCCAGCACGATGGCTCACGCCTATAATCCTAGCTACTCAGAAAGCTGAGATCCGAGGATCGAAGTTCAAAGCCAGCTGGGGCACTAAAGTCCGTGAGATTCTTATCTCCATTTAACCACTAGAAAACCAGAAGTGGTGTGCTGTGGCTCCAGGGGTAAGGCGGTAGCCTTGAGCTGAAGAGCTCAGGGACAGTACCCGTGCCCAGAATTCAAGCCCCATGACTGACCCCCCCAAAATAATAATAATAGTAACTGCCTCAGTGTGTGTTTGTGTGTGTATGTATGTGTGTATGTGTGTGGACTGATTGGAATAGTCTATATAAAAATGTTTCTCTGGGCCTGGAGTTTGGCCTAGTGGTAGAGTGCTTGCCTAGCATGAATGAAGACCCGGGTTCAATTCCTCGGTACTACATACATAGAAAAAGTGAGAAATGGTGCTGTGGTTCAAGTGGTAGAGTGCTACCCTTGAGGAAAGCCCAAGGACAGTGTTCAGGCCCTGGACTAAGCCCCAGTCCTGGCAAAGAAAAAAAAAAGTTTCTCTGGGACTGGGTGTGGTGGCTGACGCCTGTAATCCTAGCTACTCAGGAGGCTGAGATTTGAGGGTGGTGATTCAAAGCCAGACGGGCACGAAAAAGACTTCAAGACTTTCATCTCCAATTAACCACTAGAAAACTGGAAGTGGCAGTGTGGATCAAGGGTAGAGCGGTAACCTTGAGCTGAAGAGCTCAGGGACGCTCAGGCCCAGGGATAGTGCCTTGAGCTAAAGAGCTCAGGAACAGTGCCCGGGGGAGTGGGTGGGGGGTGTGTGTCTCTGGAAATTAAATGGAGCCTGTAAGGACCCTAAAAAAATAAGGTAATCAACCTATAATATATGGCTAGTTCTGGGGAAAGATGAATATTCTGGTTTTGTTTCAACTTAGTCACTGGATATTTCTACCTAATATCTTGATGTTCACATTGTTTTGTTTTCTTGCTTTCTTGCTTTTCTTTCCTTCATTCCGTGTGCGTGCGTGCGTGCGTGCGTGCGTGTTTGTGTGTGTGTGTGCACGCTGGTACTTTGGCCTGTGCACTGTCCCTTAGCTTAATTGGAGATAAGAATATCACAGTTTCCTGCATTCCTGTCTTGGAAGTGAACCTCAATTCTCAGTTCTCACCTCTTGTATAGCTAGGATTATTGACACTGGTTACTTGTTTGTTTGTTTGTTTGTTTTTGGCCAGTCCGGGGCTTGAGCTCAGGGTCTGAGCACTGTCCTTGGACTTTCTCAAGGCTAGAGCTCTACCACTTGAGCCTCAGCACCACTTCTGGCTTTTTTCTATGTATGTGGGACCGAGGAATTGAACCTGGGCCTTCGTGCATGCTAGGCAAGCACTCTACCACTAGGCCAAACTCCCGGCCTGGTTTTTAATGATGCTGAAGAATACCCTAGGGCCTCAGTCATACTAAGCCACCGAGCCACATTCCCAGACCTGTAACCAGGTTTTGTTTTTGCCAGTCCTGGGGCTTGAATTCAGGGTCTATGTTCTGGCTTCTTTGGGAGTCTGAATCTGCTGTCTCACAGGAATTAGGTCTAATTGACCAAGGGTATAGACTGAAGTGGTTGAGGTTTTTTGTCTTTTTTCCATAATTTCCCCTGGATGTCCAGCTGCTCTGGTGGGCCTGGACTCCCTTGGACTCCCTTGTTCTGACATCTTAAGCCAATAGGACTATGGCTTTAGCTTGAGTTTCAGCTACTCTGTACCACAGAAAGTTGGGAGTGGAATTGAGGTGTGGGCTGCTCTGGGTAAAGCTACATAAAAATGTATGCTACACATGGGTTTTCTTTCTTTCAAGGGTCAATTCCCTTTCAGATTCTGTTTTCAAAGAGCAAACACCAATATTTTCAAATCTTTTTAGTATTTACGTTGGGCCTCTGAATCTCCTATTTGAACACAATCTCTTTTTTTTTTTTAAGATTTCCATAGGATGTTATACTTAGTTCTTTATTCTCTTTGTTTTTTATTTATCTGTCTGCCTGTCTATGTATGTATGTATGTATGTATGTATGTATGTATGTATGTATGTATGTATGTATATGTATATGTATATGTATATGTATCTATATCTATCTGTTTATCTATCTATCTATTTCTTTGTCAGTCATGGGGCTTGAACTTTGGACCTGGGCACTATCCCTGAGCTCTTCTTTCAGCTCAAGGCTACCATTCTACCAGTTGAACCACTGTGGCACTTCCTGTTTTCTAGTGGTTAATTAGAGATAAGAGTCTCAAAGACTTTTGTGCCTGGGCTGACTTTGAACTGTGGTCCTCAGATCTCAGCCTTCTGAGTAGCTAGGATTACAGGTGTGAGCCACCAGCACCTGGCTCTCATATATTATTTATTGCTGCATTAACTTGGAGTCTAGTGGCTTAAAATAGCCATCTTAAGGTACATGCTGGATTCTGTAGGTCAGGAACTCAGAAAGAGGGTCCAGCACTGTACTCCATATATCTGGCATCTTAGAATTTTTCTTTTTTAAAAAATTAATTAACTAATTTATTTATTTATTTATTTTTGCCAGTCCTGGGCTTAAGCTCAGGGCATGAGCACTGTCCTTGGACTTTCTTAAGACTAGAGCTCTACCACTTGAGCCTCAGCACCACTTCTGGCTTTTTTCTATGTATGTGGTACCGAGGAATTGAACCCAGGTCTTTGTGCATGCTAGACAAGCACTCTACCACTAGGCCAAACTCCCATCCCCCTTAGAATTTTTCTAGAGGTTCAAAGTTTGGGAGTGATGATGCTCAGATAGCAGCACTTAGACATATGACTCAACCATTTGGCAGTTGGTGTTAAATCCATCACGACAGAAGCTGCATTGCTGCTGTCTCTGCCCTTGCTTGGCAGAAGTTACGCAGTATAACTTCCTCTGCTTTGGTCAGTCAGTATTTATGATTGACTCAAATTCAAGGGTTGTGACACTAATCTACCCATCAGCAGGAAAAGTATTAAAGAATTTTTACTGACAGTTGTTTTTGTTGTTTTGTTTTGTGATGCTGAGGGATCAAGCCCAGGGCTTTGTGTTTGAATATGCTTAACCATGAAGCTACCCCCATTCTCTAAGAACTATGTACATTTTAGTTGGTACTTATTAATGTAATGTGTTTTTCTTTCTTAAAACAAGACCTAAGTTTATATTTAAAGCTTTAAGAAATGAAGTATTTCATTCTTTCTTAAAACATTTCTTTCGGGGCCAGGAGTTCAGCATAGTGGTAGAGTGCCTGCCTAGCAAACACAAAGACCCAGGTTCAATTGCTTCACACCACACACGTAGAAAAAGCCAGAAGTGGTGCTGTGGCTCAAGAGGTAGAGCTCTAGCCTTGAGAAAACCCAGGATCATGCTCAGGCCCTGAGCGCAAGCCCCAGGACTGGCAAAAAAAATTCTTTAAATTGATTATTCTTTTTTGTCCTTTTTGGTTATAGGATACATTCTCTGATACAGGATTCATGCTTTTGGAGTAAAAATGGCAGGCTTCCTAGATAATTTCCGCTGGCCAGAATGTGAATGTATTGACTGGAGCGAGAAAAGAAATGCTGTGGCTTCTGTGGTCGCAGGCATATTGGTAAGTGTGCAAGCCCTGCTAATGAGATGTTCATGCAGTAGCTTATGTGTTGGGAATTGGTGTTGTTTTCCTGGGAACTGAATTATTTTTGTATTCCTTTTTTTTTCTTTTTTTTGCTAATCCTAGGGCTTGAACTCAGGGCCTGAGCATTATCCTTGGGCTTCTCTCAAGTCTAGTGCTTTACCATTTGAGCCACAGTACCACTTTGGGCTTTTATGATTTCTGACGAGAAATTTGTTATTCTATTTCATATGACTTGGATTTTCTTTCTTATATAGCTTTCAGTATTCTCTCCTTGTTCTGCACACTTAATGACTTAACTATGGTTTGTTTGGGAGTGGTTCTTTCTGCTTTGTTGGGTGTTCTGTAGATCTGTTCTTGAGTACTACTTCTCTTTCAAAATTTGGAAAGTTTTCTATTCCTTTAGCTTTTACATTCTTCTATTTCAATGATTCTTAGGTTTGGTCTCTTGATAGTTTCCCAAAAGTTTTTACATTTTCCACTCCTATTTTTTGTTTGTCAGTCCTGGGGCTTGAACTCAGGGCCTGGGCACTGACCTTGAACACTTTGCCTCTTGGCACTGTGCCACTTGCATAGCGCCATTTCTGGCATTTTCTGTGTATGTGGTACCAAGGAATCAAACCCAGGCCTCTTAATTCCTCATTTGACTTTTTTTTTAAGTAAGTCCAGGACTTAAACTTGGTACCTGACCCTTTTGCTCATTGTCTAGTGCTCTTCCAACTGAGCCAAGTCAACCCTGATTTTTTTTTTCTTTTTGTCATTTGTTTTTGTGTGTGTGTGCCAGTCTTGGGCTTGAACTCAGAGGCTGGGCATCATCCCTGAGTTTTTGTGCCCAAGGCTAGTATTCTACCCCTTTGAGCCAGAACTGCATTTCTTTGACTATTCTGTGTTACACCTGTGTTGTCCTTGAGCCCTGATATTCTGCCTTCTAATTGATCCATTTGAGAGCAATTGTGAATTTAGTCATACTGAGAAGGGTATGATCTCTCCTCTGTAACATTTGTGAATAGCTTTTCACCACCTGGTTGTGGGAGATCCACCAATTACTGATTATTTCTTTCTTTTTTTTACCAGTCCTGGGGCTTGAACTCAGGGCTTGAGCACTGTCCCTGGGCTTTCTCAAGGCTAGTGCTATACTACTTGAGCCACAGCACCTCTTCCAGCTTTTTTATGTACGTCGGACCAAGGAATCAAACCCAGGTCTTTGTGCATACTAGGCAAGCATTTTACCACCAGGCTAAACTCCTGGCCCTTCACTGATTGTTTCTTTTATTTCAAAGTCCCCAGTGGTGTCCCAGGCTCAGACCCTGATTGGCCAATAGCTTACTTGCCTGTAGCTAATGTAATCTGATTCTCTGAGTATCTCAGTCTCAAGCAAATGACCTTCCTACAAGATGGTACCTTGCTGTTGCTCTCCCTATTATGGGAAAGCAAAAAGCTGCCCTATCTGGACCTGGCCTGCCACCATGGTGAAGTCACCTTCCTGCCAAATCCTTGCATGGATGTGTGATGCCTGTAGGAATTAAGGATTTGTCCCTCAGCTAAGTCTGCTGGTTTGTCAAAGAGGTTACACAGCTAACCTTGTGGTGGGAACTTCAGCCTCTCCACTCAAGGAGAAGGGGCTGGACCTAGATTTGCACCCTAGTTTTCCCTGTTGCTTTTCTCTTTCACACCACTTTTCAGCTGTCCTGTTCTTCTGTAATTCTCAACCTCAGATTTTCCTCAGTTTTGCGCTCCCAAAGGTAGCCTCTCCTTTGTTTCTCAGACTCTTCTCATTCACAGAGTGCAGTGGCCTCTACTCTGCCATCGTGGCTCCTGGGAACCTTATTTTTATATTTCACCATTCAAAATTCAGAATGGGAATGGTTTGTCACTATATAAGCTATTATGCTAAGTAAGAGTTTTAGTGTTTTAATATCTTGGGCTTTTTTCTTAAGTTTTTTACAGGTTGGTGGATCATGATTGATGCAGCAGTGGTATATCCACAAGATTTGAACCATGCTTTTCACACATGTGGTGTATTTTCTACATTGGCTTTCTTCATGTAAGTATACAGGTATTGTCAATTCAAAATTGATTTTTGAAAGCTGGGTACTAGTGGCTCACATCTGTAATCCAAGTTACTCAATAGGCTGAGATCTGGGGATTACATGTAGTTCAAATCCAGCCAGGGGAGAAAAGTTCGTGAAATTCTTATCTTCCATTAACTACCAAAAAGCCAGATGTGGAACTCAAGTGATAGAGTCCTAGCCTTAAACACAAAAGACTCAGGAATAGTACTCATGCTCCTGAATTCAAACCCTAAAACTGACAAAACAAACTAACAAACAAATAAAAAAAAAAAAACCCAAGGAATTCTAGAACAGGATAACTCAAACCGAGTCATTTATTTATAAATATATAAAATAGCAAAGGTATGTGAAGTTGAGCTGTTCTTTTATAATCTCTGGAGTAGTTAGGGGAAAAAATAAAATGATTGTAACAGTTCTGTCCCTTGGGCTTTCTGTTTATTTAAAAGATACATTTAGTTACTCAGTTATTAAAGTACTGGCTTTAGTTGAACATAATTTTGTTTCCCTATTATGTGACTTGTAAATAGTTAAGTAGCAGGAAAGCTCATTGGATAACTTGTGTCTTCTAGGATAAATGCTGTGTCCAATGCTCAGGTGAGAGGTGACAGCTATGAAAGCGGCTGTTTAGGAAGAACAGGTAAAGGACTGTTCATGATCTGTTAACCTTTTTTTTTTTTCTGTGTATGTGGTACTGAGGAATTGAGCTTCATGCATGCTAGGCAAGCAGTCTACCATAAAGCCATCCCAGCCCCTTAACATGTATTATTATGAGTGTTAGTGGATGAGTGCTGTTAATGGATATTGGAAAAATAGGAACTTATCAACAGAAAAAACAAACTTCCAATTCTTTTTTTTTTTTTAATGATTTATTTATTTTGACAATCCTGGGCTTGAGCTCAGGGCCTGAGCACTGTCCTTGGACTTTTCTCAAGGTTAGAGCTCTACCACTTGAACCTCAGCACCATTTCCGGCTTTTTTCTATGTATGTGGTACTGAGGAATCGAACCTGGGTCTTCGTGCATGCTAGGCAAGCACTCTACCACTAGGCCAAACTCCCAGCCCAAACTTCCAATTCTTTATGTGGAACTGACTAATAGGATAGTTTTTGTTGTTGTTTGTTTGTTTGTAGGTCATGGGGCTTGAACTCTGGGCTTGGGCACTGTCACTGTGCTCTTCAGCTCAAGGCTACTGCCTTACCCCTGGGCCTGAGCGTTGTCCCTGAGCTGTTCAGCTCAAGGCTATCGCCCTATCCTTTGAACCACAGCACCACTTCCAGTTTTCTAGTGGGTAATTGGGCATAAGAGTCTCACAGACTTTAGTGCCTGGGCTGGCTTTGAAGCACCATTCTCAAATCTCAGCCTCCTGAATAGCTAGGATTACAGGTATGAGCCACCATGTCTGGCTCTAGAAAAGTTTTTATTAGCTCTTAAAAAGTTCATAAAGTGGGCTGGGAGTTTGGCCTAGTGGTAGAGTGCTTACCTAGCATTCACGAAGACCCGGTTCGATTCCTTGGTACCACATACTTAGAAAAAGCCGGAAGTGGTGCTGAGGCTCAAGTGGTAGAGCTCTAGCTTTGAGAAAAATCCAAGGACAGTGCTCAGGCCCTGAGCTCAACACCAGGTCTGGCAAAAAAAAAAAAAAAAAAAAAAAAAGTTAATAAAGTGATGGCTTACATCTGTCACCCTCACTATTCAACAAGGTAATTCCAGAGGATTTGGATTTGAAGCTAGCCAGGGCTGGCCAGTCATTCTGGTTTAGAGGCATGGTTCTAAGGATCATGATTTAAATCTAGGAAAGTCCATCAGATTCTTATCTCTAATTAATCATAGAAAAAGCTGTAAGTGGCTCTGTGGTTCAAGTGGTAGAGTACTAGCCTTGAGAGCAAAAAGGAGCTCGGAGACAGTGCCTCAGCCCAGAGTTGGAGCTCGAGGACTAGCCAAAAAAAAAAAAAAAAAGAGAGAGAGAAAGAGATTTCAGTTAAAGTTACTATTTTTGTTGTGAATTATATAGCTTATAATATAGATAAATTATCTAACTATTCAAGATCAGTAAATCATGGACTCTAGGTTCTAGTGTTAACTTCATTTTAGTCATAATAATGACCAGTAGTATTACTTATATAGCTAGCCATGATCACAAATAGCACAGGAATGAACACTTCAGGGGACCCAATTGAGGATTGTGCTTTTCATATTCAGTTCTGATTACCTGAGTCATTTCTACAGACTACAACCAAATGGTTTTGGAAGAACACAAATACACTTTCTTTACCTTGAACTCTTTTCAGTTGTCACCACCAAAATAGCTTTCCTTTATTTGTGTTAAGAGCCCAGAGATTTGTTTTGAGTGTGTAAGAGGTGCAGGGTGAAAAGTCCTGTTTCCCAACTTCCAGGAGTAGAGAGAAGGATTTGTGGTCTTTGTTGGAATTTTAAAGAGTGTGGGAGAGGAATTTGAAGGGTGATTAAGAATAAAAGCAAACTAGAATGTGTGGTGTGTGCCAGAAACTGGCTTGAGTGCCTCACCCTGTTGACTCACTTTCGTGTCGTGATCATCTGTGCATAAGAGCTCTATTGCTCTCTATTTCAAATGAGGTCATAAAAGTGCTCACAGAACCTGGCCATAGGAAGAGCAAGTGGTAGAGCCAGGAATGCACACTGACTCTCTTGCTCCAGTGCCCTGGATCTCAGCCACTGTGCAGTACTTGTTTCCAGGCATGGACATTTGGTTCCTTTGTCTGGCTTAAAACCAGATAGTTTATTTCTTTTTTGACCTTGATTAAATGTAATATCATTTATTTACAATAAAATCTACTAGGGCCGGGAGTTTGGCCTAGTGGTAGAGTGCTTGCCTAGCATGCACGAAGACCTGGGTTCGATTCCTCGGTACCACATACATAGAAAAAAGCTGGAAGTGGTGCTGGGGCTCAAGTGGTAGAGCTCTAGCCTTGAGAAAGTCCAAGGACAGTGCTCAGGCCCTGAGCTCAAGCCCAGGACTGGCAAAAAAATAAATAATAAAATCTACTAATCTAATTTAATGGATTTTGGGGGGGGTTGGTCATAGAACTTGAACTCTGGGCCTGGGCACTGTCCTTGAGCTTTCTCAAGGCTACAGCTGTACCACTTGAGCCTGAGCACCATTTTTGGCTTTTTTTCTATGTGTGTGGTGCCAAGGAATTGAACCTGGGTCTTCGTGCATGTTAGGCAATCACTCTATCACTAGGCTAAACTCCCGTCCCACTTTATTTGATTTTTATTATTGTTGTAAAAGACTATATTCTACATACATTGATATGGGTTATTACCATGATATGCTTTTAATAGAAAGTTAAAGATGGAGTTTCTATTTCTATTTGCCTTTGAACTGTCTGGCCCTCAAGCCCAGTCATAAAACTGCTTTTTCACATAGGTGCTCGAGTTTGGCTCTTCATTGGTTTCATGTTGATGTTTGGGTCACTTATTGCTTCCATGTGGATTCTTTTTGGTGCATATGTTACCCAAAGTAAGTATGTATTCCCCTCCTTTATTTCACAGGATTCTGATAGATGGGTTTTCTATTTGGTTTAGTCTGTTAAGTCTAAAATTGAGTGCAATTATTGAGTTAGCTTGAAGCTACTATTCTATATGAAGATTCACTAGTTGTTAATAAAACCATTATTGTACGGTGAGATGTCCAGTAAGGAAATACCAGCCCCAGACAAAGCCTGTAGCTCATAGCTATCCCTAAAGTTTCTGATTTTTATTACCTCGTACACCTAGGTTCTTATACCAAAGGCCCATTTGCTCACTAGACCAATGCAGGCCTATAGTCAGGCCTCTGACACTTCTGAAATCCATGGGGTTTTGTTTTTGTTTTTGTTTTTTTTCGCTAGTCATGGGGCTTGAACTCAGGGCTAGGCACTATTACTGAGCTCTTTTTGCTTAAGGCTATGACCATAGCTCCATGTCTGGTTTTCTGTTCATAATTGGAGATAAGACCAGACATGGAGCCTAGTCTGACTTTTTTTTTTTTTTTGCCAGTCCTGGGCTTGAGCTCAGGGCCTGAGCACTGTCCTTGGACTTTCTCAAGGCTAGAACTCTACCACTTGAGCCTCAGCACCACTTCCAGCTTTTTCTATATATGTGGTACCAAGGAATCGAACCCTGGTCTTTGTGCATGCTAGGCAAGCACTTTAACCACTAGGCCAAACTCCCGGCCCCCTAGTCTGACTTTGAACCACATCCTCAGATCTAATCCTCTTGAGTAGCTTGGATTATAGGTGTGAGCCACCATTACCTGCCTTCAATTTTTTTTTTTTTCCAGTTCTAGGGTTTAAACTCCGGGTCTGGGCACTGTCCTTGGGCTTTCTTTTTTTTTTTTTTTGCCAGTCCTGGGCTTGAGCTCGGGGCCTGAGCACTGTCCTTGGACTTTCTCAAGGCTAGAGCTCTACCACTTGAGCCTCAGCACCACTTCTGGCTTTTTTGTATGTATGTGGTACCAAGGAATCGAACCTGGGTCTTCGTGCATGCTAGGCAAGCACTTTAACCACTAGGCCAAATTCCCGGCCCCATCCTTGGGCTTTCTTGAAGCTAGAACTCTACCCTTTGAGCCATAGTACGACATCTGACTCTTTCTGTGTATGTGGTACCTTGGAATCAAACCCAAGGCTTTGTGCATGCTAGGCAAGCACTCTAAACCTAGGTCATGCTCCTGGCCTTCATTTTTTTTTTAAATAGAACCTCTCACCCTTATTCAGATGTGGCATCGTTTACTTTTTTTTTTTTTTGCCAATCCTGGGGCTTGAACTCAGGGCCTGAGCTTGGGCTTTTTCCTCAGGGCTAGCACTCTGCCACTTGAGCCACAGCACCATTTCTGGCTTTTTCTATGCATGTGATACCAAGGAATTGAACCCGGGTCTTCGTGCATGCATGCTAGGCAATCACCCTACCACTAGGCCAAACTCCCGGCCCCCTTCAATGTTTTTATACCCAGTTGGACAAAAAAACCTTAACCTGACATGACAGCTGATTTATTTATGGGTCCTTATCTCATTTAATGCAAGTATTCAAGTGTTTTATTGCAGTCATGAATTGGACTGCATTCCATTATGGGATGCTCTACCAGATCCAGCTATGTGCCATGCAATATAGGTATACTTTACTATTCTTTTTTTTTTTTTCTTTTTTGCCAGTCCCTGGGACTTGAACTGAGGGCCTGGGCACTGTCCTTGGACACTTTTTGCTCAAAGCTAGTGCTCTGCCACTTGAGCCACAGCACCACTCTGGCTTTTTTCTTTGTATATGATAACTGAGAAATTGAACCCAGGGCTTCATGCATGTTAGGTGAGCACTTCACCACTAGGCTATGCTCCTGGCCCTTTACTCTTTTTTTAAAAAAGATTTTATTAATATTGATTTTTACATCATATTTCAAATGTCATGTTTAACAAACAAGTATTCAAGAAGGGAATCTCTATATACAATCACTGGCACACAGATTTTAGAACATAATTCAAATTAAGCCAAGTCTTTGTATGCTTTACTATTTTTAAATCTGAAAAAAATCTGAATTCCAAAGCCCTGAGGATTTCAAATTAAGTGTATGGACCCCAAAATCTTTCTGCTCCGTTCACATCTTCTCTCTTAAACTAGTCTATAGTTTCCAGTCATTGCTCAAAGGCAGGCTTTTTTGTTTGTTTTGTTTTTGTTTGTTTTGTTTTTGTTTCTTTTTTTTTTTTTTGCCAGTCCTAGGCACTATCCTCAGACTTGAGCCACAGCACCATTTCCGCCTTTTTCTATGTATGTGGTAACTGAGAAATCAAACCTGGGTCTTTGCATGCTAGGCAAGCACTCCACTACTAGGCCAAACTCCCTCGGCCTGATTTTTTTTTTTTGCCAACGCCGACAGTATCTCTTAAATCTCTACATTGATAAATGTAGAACTTTTGGAATGCTTTTCTTTCCCTTTGGCTCAAAAGAAGCAAAAATTCAAGAGGACAGTGGTTGATTAATGTTTAAGTAACATTGATAACTAAATACTTCTAAAATGAGCTGTTCTAGCTAATTTTAAGTATTAATAGGCTGGTACTGGTGGCTCATGCCTATAACGACTCAGGAGGCTGAGATCTGAGGACTGCAGTTCAAAGCCAGCCTGAGCAGGGAAGTCTAAGATTCTTATCTCTAACCACAAAAAGCCAGAAGTGAAGGAATGGCACATGTGGTGGGGACTGTACCTGAGCAAAAAAAGCTTAGGGACACATTCATGCCTTAGTTCAAGTCCCAGAACTGAAATGTGCACTCATGCACACACACACACACACACACACACACACACACACACACGAAAAAATTAATGAAAGGCTGGTGAAGGTACATTTTAGTATTAGAATATGTGCTTAGCATATTCAGAGCATGGTTTCAATTCCCATCACTAAAAAACTAAATAAATGCCAATAGAGCACTTATTCTGGTATGTAATTCTTCAGAAGGAAAATACTAAGCTAAGTGTGATGGTGCACGCTGCAATTTAGCACTTAGGAGACTTATGTAGGAGGACTGCAGGTTTGAGACTATCCTGGTTCATAGGAAGGCCCTGTCACCAAAGCATGATGGTGTTCCTCTTTGTGCAATTAACTTGGCTTTCAAAAAAAGAGCTTTAAAAAAAGAGGGGGAAGATGAGGGAGGCCAGGATCCAGTGGTTCACCTGGAATCCTAGCTATTCTGAAGGTAAAGATTTGAGGGTTACAGTTCAAACCCATCCCAGGTAGAAAAGTTCAAAGTCCTCTTTCCCACCCCAGTACTAGAGATTGGACCCAGGGTATGTGTATGTGCCATTACTGGGGCTTGTACTCAAGGTTCACTCAACTTGCGTCACATCTCCAGTTCCAATCTTTTGCTGGTTCATTGGAGACTAAGAGTCTTGTAGTTTGTCTTCCCCTGACTAGCTTTAAACCTCAGTCCTTAAATTTCAGTCTCTTGAATAGCTAGAATTACAGAAATAAGCCCACAGTGTCCTACTTGAACCCACAGTATATGCTTCTATGCAAGTACCACTGAGCTACATCTACAAAGACCTGTGGCCATTTGTCTTTTTAATCTTCTATCTGTTTTTCTTTGTGTGTGCAGATATTGATGTTTATCCTGGACTAGCTGTGTTTTTTCAAAACGCTCTTATATTTTTTAGGTAAGTTGCCTAATTTTTGTTGTTGGTAGTGGTGGTAGTCCAGAGGTTGAACTCAGGGCCTGCAAGTCCCTGAGCTCTTTGGCTCAAGGCTAGTCCTCTATTACTTTGAGCTACAGCACTACTTCCAGTTTCCTGGTAAATTGGTGACAAGAGTCTCACAGACTTTTCTGTCCAGGCTGGCTTTGAACCATGATACTCAGATCTTAGCTTCTGGAGTAGCTAGGATTACAGGCATGAGCCACCAGTGCTCTGTTGATATTTATTTATTTATTTACTTACTTACTTTTTTTTGTCCATTTTTGCCAGCAGGGCTTGAACTCTGGGCCTGCCCGCTGTCCCTAAGCTCTTCAGCTCAAGGCTAGTGCTCCACCACTTTAAACTACAGTGCCACTTCTGGTTTTCTGGTGGTTAATTGAAGATAAGAGTCTCCTGGACATTACTGCCCAGGCTGGCTATGAACCAACATTCTCAGATCTCGGTCTCCTGCATAGCTAGGATTACAGGTGTAAGCCACCTGTGCCCAGCAGATGGCTAATTTTTTAACCAGCTCTATTATAAAAGCAGCATGTATAGGGCATATGCAAATCCCTTGGATTAGTTACAGAAGGATTGCTTTGTTTGTTTGTTTTTGTACTTATTTACTTATATATTTGGGGATCTGTCCTAGGGCTTGAACTAAAGTCCCAGATGCTGTCCCTGAATTGTTTAGCCCAAGACTACCACTTGCTGCAGCTCTACTTCCAGGTTTCTGGTGGTTAATTGGAAGTGAGAGACTCATAGACTTTGCTGTCCCAGCTGGCTTCTAACTGTGATCCTCAGATCTCAGCCTCCTAAGTGACAAGGATTACAGGCGTGAACCACTGGTGTCCATCCCAAACAACTGCTATAAAAGTTAAAATCCTACTACAGTGTAAGAGCACACATAGGCGTTTTGGCTAAGGAGTCCTTCTCCTATGTTACTGTCTAAATTCTTATTTAATCTTAGATCTATATCAGTGGTTTTACCAGTTCATAGAAATCAGGCTCAGAGCATACTTAAGGATACTCAGCTAGTAAATACAGAGCAGGGATTTGAACCCAGACTCTTGTGTTCATAGTCTATGCTGTGTGAAAACGTACAAGCAAATCTGTGTCATGTAACATTATTCAAAAAAGAAAAAAAGGAAAGAAAAAGAAATCATGCACAGGTAGCTCACACTGGTAATCCTAGCTACTGAGGAGGCTGAGAACTAAGCATCAAGGTTTGAAGCCAGCAAGGGAATAAAATCCATGAGACTGCTATGTCCAGTTAACCACCAAAGAGCTTGAAGAAGAGGTGTCACTCATGTCACTCAAGTGACACCTCACTCAAGTGGTAGACTACCAGCCTAGAGTGAAAAAATAATGGACATCATCCAGATCCTCAATCAAGCTCTTATACTGACATATATGCGTGCATACACACACACACCCCTACTATTTATTTTAAAATAAATAAAAAGGAAAGAAGGAGGGGCTGGGAGTTTGGTCTAGTGGTATAGTGCTTGCCTAGCATGCCCGAAGACCCAAGTTCGATTCCTTGGTCCCATATACATAGAAAAAAAAAATCCAGTAGTGGTGCTGAGGCAAAGTTCTAGCCTTGAGAAAATCCAAGGACAGTGCTCAGGCCCTGAGCTTAAGCCCAGGACTGGCAAAAAAAAAAAGGGTGGGGGGAGAGGAAAGAAAAGGAAGGAAGGAAGGGGAAGAAAGAAAAAGAAAGGAAGGAAAGAAGGGAGGAAAAGAAAGAAAAGAAGGAAGAAAGAAAAAGAAAGAAAGTAGGTGCTGGTGGCTCATTACTATAAACCTAGCTACTTGGTATCACATACACAGAAGGAACTGAAAGTGGTGCTGTGGCTCAAATGGCAGAGCACCAGCCTTGAGCAAAAGTGCTTAAGGAAAGTGCCCAGGGCCTCGAATTTAAGCCAGGAATGGCAAAAAAAAAAAAAAAAAGAATCTGTGTCACTGTTGATGGATTTCATGATTTGCACTCATCTCTTCTAGTACTCTCATCTACAAGTTTGGAAGAACGGAAGAACTCTGGACCTGAGATCATTTCTTGAATCACATTTTTCTTTTGTTCGATTATATTTGTAGATATGTTTTTATCTCTCAGTATGATTTACACATTGCCAAATGAATTGATTGTACTTGAAATGTTTTGTTTCTTTGCACTTCTATGCCCTGAGTTTTGAAATTTGCTTTTTTCACGACCAGACTGTTAATATGTACATAGTAGTTGGCTGTACAGACTGGAAGATGCGTATTAGATTTTATTCCTGAGACTTAAAGCTTGATATCATCTGTTCCCTAAGCCAGGGACCTGACTTATTATTGTGTTATTTCAGAGGCAAAGTCTCCATAGTTGTAATATCTGAAGCTGTACAAGAAATATAGTGCCCTATAAATAGAATAAGCACTGCGCTATTAAAGTATTTCTTCACATTGTAGTTTATTTTGGCTTAAAAATGAATTTTTTCAAAAGGAAAAATGAATGTATTAAGGAAATGGACTTTTTTATGTAGATTTTTTAAATGCCCAAAGGACTAGTTTGAGCACCTCTTTTTAAAAAGATTTCCTCTATTCTACCTTTATTTGGGAAAGGACAATGCATAATAAACTTTTTTATGGTTGATGTACAGAGCTTTACCCTGTCTCAGGGTGTAACAACAGCCTCTCAGTAGCTGACATTACACAGAGTTTTTTTGTGTTTTTTTTTTTGGTTTTGTTTTTGTGGGTCATGGGACTTGAACGCTGGGCCTGGGTACTGTCCCTGGGCTCTTCAGCTCAAGGCTACCACCCTAACCCATGAGCTAAGCCCCACTTCTCATTTTCTAGTGGTGAACTGGAGATAAGTATCTCAAGTTCTTTAGTGCCAGGGCTGGATTTGAACCGAGATACTCAGATCTCAGCCTCCTGAGTAGCTAGGATTACAAGTATGAGCGACCTTGCCCAGCTGGCTGTTTTTTTTGTGTGTGTGTGTGTGCCGGTCCTGGGGTTTGAACTCAGGGCCTAGGCGCTGTCTTTGAGCTTCTTTTGCTCAAAGCTAGTGCTCTACCACTTGAGCCATAGTGCCACTTCTGACTTTTTCTGAATAGTTTATTGGAGATAAGAATTTCACAAACTTTCCTGCCCAGGCTGGCTTTGAACCACCATCATCAGATCTTACACTCCTGAGTCACTAGGATTATAGGTGTGAGCCACCAGCGCTCAGCCAATATTACACAGTTTTATCTGACATCAACAGTTCTATAGCTAGTGAGTTCAAGACAGCTGGAATTTAGAAGCATGAATCACAGAAGGAAATGTGGGATAATTAAAGATCCTAGAACTTCATACTGAAGGGGATTATGATCTAGTATATTGTTTATTTAGTTACTGACTGCAAGTGTCTTTTCACTGTAGCTCTCAAGCTACACTCCAATCCAAAACTTCTTTGACTGAGTTTGAGACATTGTATTTGGACTATATGTATTTTCCTATGGGCCTTCCTTGCCACATTGGCTTTTCCTCTGTTACAAGGATCTTCTGGTGTATTTTTCCCCAAAGAGAGTTTATAGAGCCATTGGTTGTAAACCAGAATAATACCTACAGTAGCATATGCAACTTCCAATGCAAGCCTTACTTCGCTACTTCCTTCCTCTCTGAGCGTGCACAGAGTATGATGCATCTGCGGAACACTGTGCAAAGTTGTCTTGTCCTTCCATGGTTTTTCCTCAAGATGTAAGCTTGTCCTGGTTCCAACAAACTGTAAGTTAATTACTTGCATCTGCTGTCTTATAACATTGCAATAACTATGGCTTACTTATTACTTAATTTACCTTCAACTATTATTAAATGTGTTGAAGAAAATAGGTCATAAAAATTGGTTTCTTGTTCACGTTTCAGTTATTTACGTACTCTTGATCGAAAAAGAAGTTTATCCTTATCAGGAAAAACAATGTACTCATACTTGTAAAATGCTAGTGTGACGATTTATAAAGGGTCCTCTGACAACCCATGGCAGTTGGCTTTTCTTTCCTCCACCTGGCCATGAACTTGTTTTTAATTATGGACAAGTCAATTCATGTCCTATTCTTATTTGCCATTTTATAAACAAAGAGATAATGTTAGTGTCCTCTCCTATACATTGTGAATTAGTAGACTTCTCAGAATCATTTAAAAAAAACACATGATATCCTTAATAAACTTCTGACTGTTACTCAAGCTCAAGACCATTATGTCTGAGTGACTTTTGTTTGTGTGTAGACCAATATATGAGACTGTTCTGTTATATTATTTTTAGATATTTGTTAAACAGCAACAACAACAACAAAAAATTAAACAAACAAAAAACAGGTACTGGTGGCTCATATCTGTAATCCTAGCTACTCAGGGTGCTAAGATCTGAGGATTCAGTTTAAAGTCAGTCTGGGCAGTAAAGTCCATGAGACTCTTGAATTAACCTCCAAAAAACCAGAAATGGAGCTGTGGCTCATGTAGAGTGCTAGCTAGCCTTGAGCAAAACGAGCTCAAGAGCAGCACTAAGATCCCGACTTCAAGACTCACAGTCAACCCAAAAAAAAGTATGACTCTGATCAAGAATCAAGATGCATTGCACTCATAAGTTTACAAGTTGAATTGAAATCCCTTTGTACAACCATTTAAAGGATAATTTTGAAAATTAAAAATGACTTAAAAAAACATTAAAAGGAAAAAAAATGACAGGCTGAAATTTTCTATCATATGTTTTTGTTTTTGCCTGTCCTGGGGCCTGAACTTAGGGCCTGAGCACTGTCCTTGGACATTTTTTGCTCAAGGGTAGCATTCTGCCACTTGAACCACAGTGCCACTTCGTGCCTGCTAGGTGAGGACTCTATCACTAGACTACACTCCTGGCCCCTATTATGTGTATTTTGTCTTACTTTTTGCATCCTATAACTAACGACACTATAATGGGCTATATTGTATGTGTGTATGTGCGTGTGCATGCAGGTCCTTGGGCTTGAAATCCAGACCTGAGCATCATTCCTAAGCTTTCTTGCTGAAGGCTGATGCTACACTACTTAAGCCACATCTCCACTTTCAGCTTTTCTGGTGCTTAAGTAGAGATAAGAGTCCCATGAACTTTCTTTTTTTTTTTTTTTTTGCCAGTCCTGGGCTTGAGCTCAGGGCCTGAGCACTGTCCTTGGACTTTCTCAAGGTTAGAGCTCTACCACTTGAGCCTCAGCACCACTTCTGGCTTTTTTCTATGTATGTGGTACCGAGGAATTGAACCCGGGTCTTCGTGCATGCTAGGCAAGCACTTTAACCACTAGGCCAAACTCCCGGCCCCTCCCATGAACTTTCATGCCTGGTCTGTCTTCAAACCACTGTCCTCAGAGCTCAGCTTCCTGAGTAGCTAGGATTATGGACGTGAGCCACTGACACCTGGCAATGGGTTGTCTTTTTTTTCCTCTTGGTTTGCGGCTTGAACTCTGAGTCTGGGCACTGTCCCTGAGCTCTTCAGCTCTAAGCTACCACCCTACCCCTTGAGCCACAGTGCCACTTCCAGTTTTCTAGAGGTTAATTGAAGATAAGAGTCTCACAAACTTTCTTGCCTGGGCTGGTTTTGAACTGTGATCCTCAGATGTCAGCCTCCCAAGTAGCTAGGATTACAGGCATGAGCCAGTGCACCTGGCTTTGGCCCATCTTTTAAGACTCATTCTTGCCATCCATTTATGGCCTTGTCTTGGTGTCATTCTGCCCCACAGACACAGCACTGAGAACTCAAGGGCTCTGCTGTTGTGTCCTGCCAACCTCACAATTCAGAGGCAGAAACTTGGGTGCAGAGAGGCCACAGCCATGGTCTTCAGTCAGCCTGAAGGTCCCTGGTGCTGGTTAGCCTGGAGCTCTTCATGGACTGGGAAAATGGTGTACATCAAAAAGGCACGTGAAACCCATGGCCCAACTAAGTCAATTACCCTTTTCCTGTGATTTAATATATATATATATATTAAATACATATATTATATATATATTCATGGCATATTCTTAAGAGGGTTTGGGAATATGGTCTTTTCTATACTTGATACTTGGAAAATTATCTCTTGGAATACTTTGAGAAATGTAGTTTGGGGAATGATTGCTTTACGAAGACAGAAGATGGGATAATTAAGGGGACATTTGGGTGTGGTCACTACTGGCTTTGGGGAAAGCTGGTAGGTAGCCAGTGGACTATGGAAGCAGAATTGGTGCTGAGAGAGCAGTATATCATTCCTAGTTGCAGTTATGGGGTGTTCTGGTTTCCATTTAAGATTATTAAGGGGGTTTTCTGTCCCTGCAAACACTGGTTTACTTCCTATTCTTGCTTTTCTCTGTCTGTCAATGCATTGGATAATAAGGGAAGGTTCTTCTTACCTTCCCCTGTGGCTTTGCTCAATGATTTTCTTTCCTTTTCTTACTTTTTTTCCCCTATCACTGTTCTATGTCTGTGTTTTTGGGGGTTAACCGGAGTTAAGAATCTCATGAACTTTTCTGCTTGGAAATGGGATTCTTGATTATAAATCTCCTGAGTAAATGAAGATTACAGAAATGAGCCACTGGTATTTTGCTTTGTAGCTTTTGGTCACAAGGTGGCGTTTCACATTAAGAAAAATTCTAGTCCTTTTCAGTCCTGTTTTAAGACGGGGCTGGTCTCCAGTTCCCGCTGGATCACCCTTCCTTCACCTCCTGAGAGCTGAATTGTGAGCCTGACAGGCCATCTCCAGTGGTTTTAGTTTTGTTTTATGTTTCCTGCTTCCCACAGTGGACTGTTTTTTTGTAGTAGTAGTTTTATCACAGCTTAATTTTTTTTTTCTTAGTGTTTTCAGGTAAGAAAACATGCCCCTTTGATTACTTTAGGTATAGCAAACAGATTTTTTTTTTTTTTTTGGTCAGTTGTGAGACTTGAACTCTGGGCCTGGGCACTCTCCCTGAGCTCTTCAGCTCAAGGCTACCACCCTACCCCTTGAGCCACAGAGCCACTTCTGGTTTTCTAGTGGTTAATTGGAGATAAGAATCTTATAGACTTTCCTCCCTGGGCTGGTTTTGAACTGCGATCCTCAGATCTCAGCCTCCTGCGTGGCTAGGATTACAAGCATGGGCTACCAGGCGTCTGGGGTGCCTAGCTCTTCCTTCCTTATTAAGTACTTGTACCAAGGGGTTACAATTGCAGGGTCACTAGTAGAGTGCTTCTCTGTTTCTTTTTTTTATTGGTTGTGAGGCTTGAACTCTGGGCCTGGGCGCTTCCCCTGAGCTCTCTAGCTTAAGGCTACCACCCTTCCCCTTGAGCCACAGAGCCACTTCCTGTTTTCTAATGGTTAATTTGAGATAACAGTATCATGGTCTTGAGTGCCCAGGCTGACTTTGAACCTTGATCCTCAGATCTCAGCTTCCTGAGTAGGTAGGATTATAGGTGTGAGCCACCGTGCCTGGCTGTACAATGCTTCTTGGTCAATGTTTCTCCTTTCAAGATAAACTGGAGCTCTACTATTTAAGCCACTCTTTTACTTCTGGCTTTTTTGGTGATTAAAATATCTCAGATACTAGGCTGGCTTTGAACTGTGATTCTCAGATCTCAGCCTCTTGAATGGCATGAGTCGCTGGTGTCCAGCAAAAAAATTAGCTAGATTCTTAAGAGCAGTTGAGCAGTTCAGGGCCCAACAGAGGAAGAAGAAAAAAGGACGTTACCAACTAAGCACTGCAGTGTCATTAACCTACAGACAAACTCTTCTCACTGTCAGGACAAAGTTGTCCACAGGACTCTGCCCCAGCTCTCCAGTCCTGTGTGGGAGTTGGGCTGAACCTATACAGATACTGAATATTGAGTCATACAAATGAGTTTAAACTAACCAGCCTTAGCATTGAGGAACTGGTGCATAACGCTGCCTCAGCTAATTCATCACTTATAGCCCCTACTTCCATCAACAACGTATGACTCATCATGAGAACCAAGTTCTAATGTCAACTTCTGAAAAATCCCTTCAACTTTTCTAGAAACCAAGTGACCTCAGGAGAAAGCCCTTCCTAAGTTTCTTTGACATGTCATCAACTGTATTGGGTGTGACTTAAGAAAACACAAGTACAGATACAATATTTTTTACACAGTAAAGATTGCAAAAAATAGGCCAAAATATAGAAGGTGAAGGGAGAGAAAAAGACTTCACACATTAAAAAAAAATTCATTGTATCTTTATTTCTAGCTTCGAGAAAGACTTAAATTACTAGGTAAATATATACAAGACTTTTTTGTCGGTCACGGAGCTTGAACTCTGGACCTAGGCCCTGTCCCTGAGCTTTCTCACTCAAAGCTAGCACTCTACCACTGAGCCGTAGCACCACTTCAGGTTTTCTAGTGATTCATTCAGCCTGAGCTGGCCTTTGAACCACAATTCTCAGATTTCAGCCTCCTGAGTTACAGGATTACAGATGTGAACCACCATTGCCCGGCTACTCTTTCTTTTGTGGTGGTGCTGGGAGATGGAAGCCCAGGGCTTGTGTATGCTACGTAAGTGTTGTATCACTGGGCTCCATTCCTAGTCCAGGATTCATCACATTTTAAGCTTAGAGAGTGAAGGGTCCCCTGTTGGGGCAGCGTGGGATAAGCCCATCTTCCTGAAGTAAGAAGAGGACTTGGTCTTTTGGTGGCCTGGCCTTACCAGTAATGAAGACATTCCAGTACGCCTCAGCCACCTTACCAACAGGTAATTACATGCTTAGTGTTTAAGAAAAACCAGAAACCTGTATGCTTGAGAGAATTCTTAGAGAAAAAAAAATAACCGTGTGACCCCTGAGATCTGGTACGTATTGCTAGGTATCATCAGAACTTGGTGATGTCCTCGTCTCTGGAGCCAGCAGGCTGCATCAGTGCTCGGATTCAAGTGTCTGGAGAGAATCTTCCTTTTCTGGAAATGAAATGACTGACACAGAGTCCCAGGCATCCTCTGGCGAATTGTCTTTGTCCAAAACCTCTAAGATAGGTAGAACTGGGTCCTTCAAATACTAGAAAGCGTTGAAAAAAAAGTTGTAATTAGCCTATCCATTCCATATACCAGTTTTAGTTCCTGTATTCATATTTTTGGATTTGTGCTGGTTCTAGGGCTTGAATTTGGGGACTACCAGCTAGCCCTTAAGATGTGTGCTCGATGGGGCCGGGAGTTTGGCCTAGTGGTTAAAGTGCTTGCCTAGCATGCACGAAGACCCTTGTTCGATTCCTCGGTACCTCATACATAGAAAAAAGCTGGAAGTGGTGCTGAGGCTCAAGTGGTAGAGCTCTAGCCTTGAGAAAGTCCAAGGACAGTGCTCAGGCCCTGAACTCAAGCCCAGGACAGGCAAAAAAAAAAAAAAAAAAAAGATGTGTGGGATTCTATCATTTGAGCTATACCTCTGTTTTTGGATTTTTGTGGTTAAGAGTCTAATACATTTTCCTGCCCCAGTTGGCTTTGAACCATGACCCTCAGATCTCAGACTCCTGAGTAGCAAGGGTTACAGGCATAAGCCACTGGTGCTCAGCTGCTATAGTCATATTTTATTAAGGCATAACTTTTCTGGCCACCAGTGAAATAACTCTGTGTGTGTGTGTGTGTGTGTGTGTGGACTCAGGGCCTGGGCACTGTTCCTGTACTTGTTTTACTCAAGGCTAGCAGTCTACCACTTTGAACCACAATACCACTTCTGTTTTTTTGTATGTGATTAATTGGAGATAAGAGTCTCACGTTCTTTAGTGCCCAGGCTGGTTTTGAAGCAAGATCCTCAGATCTCAGCTTCCTTAGTAGCTAGGATTACAGGAGTGAGCCACTGCGCCCGGCTAGCACTAAAACTTTCTGATCTTTAATTAGTAATAACTATAATATTAATCGAACCTCTCTGAGGTTTAGAAAGGGCTGAACTTAGAAGAAGCAAGTAGGAATCTATACTGCCTGAAGGTGGTTAATTCCAACACTTTTCAGTAAAAGAGGAAGAGGACCTTGCAGGAGGCTATGCCAGGGCACAAGGGAGAGTGCACAGTGCGGCTCTCAGTCCCTTCCTCCCACTTGTGGTTTCCACCTTGCATAAAACAATCTAAAACACACAACGGGAAGAGTTCCGGCCTCAAGTCCTTAGACCCGCACCACTCTACAGGGGTGTGTGTCTGCGGTGTCCTCAGTGGAAGGAAGTCTCCTGACATTACACTTCCTCCTTTCCTACTCCTGAGCCACAGATGTATCACATTATGGAGAAACATGTACCTCACTCTTGAAAACACACACACACACACACACACACACACACACACACACACACACACACACACAGAACAGGTAAATAGCTTGTGGTTGACAGATTAAAAGAGGAACAGAATGGAATCACATGCCTTTGTGAAACCTCAGAAATCAATGTGAAACATGATTCACTTGTTTCATGTAACTCCAGCAATTTTTTATTAAAATCGTAACACACTTCCTCAGGAAAGTGAACAGAAAGATATTGTTTCAGATTCATACCCCAGAGGAACCACTGGTAAACTCACCAAGTAGGGCCCAGCTGCTGTTCCACCTGAGAGATCTTTTTTTTTTTTTTTAATTTTTTGGGGGGTCATGGGGCCTGGGTGCTGTCCCTAAGCTCTTCAGCTCAAGGCTACTGCCCTACCTCTAGGCCTGAGCAGTGTCCCTGAGCTCTTCAGCTCAAAGCTACCACACTACCCCATGAGCCACAGTGCCACTTCCAGTTTTCTAGCACTCAGCTTTCCTGACTCAGTTTTTAATCCTAAAATGTCCTGCCTGAATCTTTAGAAGTACCAGCTACATCCTAGAGCCCCAAGGGTTAGACCTGTGCAGGAATAAGATGGCCCGAAAGCCTGCTTCAAGTCCTCTAAAATACTGGGGCCACGGACTGAGAGTTGACATACGGGGGCGTGCGGTCATGGCTCTGGGATTGTTTCATTTCCCTTGGTCCCATGAGCGCTGTCTGCTCCAGGCTGATGAGATGCATCGCAGCCTCTCCTGCCTTCTTGAAGGGAAAAGTAGCTTTGCAGCCTCCAGCCAGGCTCTGCTGGGGCATTTTCCAGAAAACAAGGATCCGTGTATGATCTTGAGCCACCAGCCCTGCCTCTCTCTACCAGTTTGAACTCAGATCTCTGTTCATGGTTTTGTCTGCTGCTGCTCACTGACCAGGGCAGTGAAGGCCCTCAGACATGACCCATTTGTACAACTCACCTCTTCTATTTGTGATGGGATTTTTGGTGGAGCGTGAAACCAGTGTTTCACCTGGTTTTTATATTTCATGAAAAGATAGTGACCAGCCAGTGCCAGCAATACCAACAAGGCAACCACAGAGATCAGGACCACTTGCTGTACCTTGGTAAAGGCTAGAAAGACCACAGAGAAGTGAAGATGACCATTACATATGCAATGTGAATAAACATCAACTCATTACTCATCCATCACTGCTTAAGCAATGGTCAGGCCACCCAAAAAGGGACAGATTGTTAGAGATTGAGCATCCTTAACCCAAAACCCAGAAATCCGAACTGCAAAATCTTCCCAAGATCAGTACCGTGCCTCAACTGGAAAATACCATTCTTGAACCTATGTGATAGAGCACTGTCCAAGAGGCACTGACAGTATCCTATAAAATATCACATAGGAAACATACATGAAAAATGTATGTTTAAAGTGGCCAGGAGTTTGGCCTAGTGGTTAAAGTGCTTGCCTAGCATGCACGAAGACCCGGGTTCGATTCCTTGGTACCACATACATAGAAAAAAGCCGGAAGTGGTGCTGAGACTCAAGTGGTAGAGCTCTAGCCTTGAGAAAATCCAAGGACAGGCCCTGAGCTCAAGCCCAGGACTGGCAAAAAAAAAAACAACAAAAAAAAGGCATAAAGTGGGTCTCATCCTTCAAGACATCTCACGTGTATGTAAAAATTCTCAAATCTGAAAACAAAAAAAAAATTCTAAAATCCGAAGTATTTCTGGTCTCAAGCATTTAGGTTGAAAAATACTCAACTTTGTCACCTTGTAAGCATTCCCGAGTTTCACTGCTTTGGGAAATTCTTTATCTTAGGTCATAAAGGATAGAAAGAAGGTATAAGGTATGCTTTACCTTCTGCCATTGTTTCATAGCAAGTTATGTTGCTTAAATGTCCAGGTCTGGAGAATGGCCAAGATAGACGTGCCCCAACTTGTAAACAATATACTTTTAACGGCTTCAAATTATCCAACAAGATGGAGCTGCTCTCCACAGGGCCTTTTACCTGTATTAATGACACCACACCACACAGGTAAAACACCTGAAGAGACAGGGTCAAGCTGCTTCTAGCTTTTCCAGCATTTCCTCAGATGCACAGTGGACAAAACCAAAGAGTTAGAAGATGTTTTATAACTACTAGCTTGCAGGGGACAAATTCTGTCTGCAAAAATTGGTGAATAGAGTTATGAAAAATGCTGACACTTTAGGGCGCAGGTCACTGTGTTTACCCTTAGCTTTTTGTCCAAGACTGGTGTTCTACCACTTGAGCCACAGCTCCACTTCTGACTTTTTGGTAGTTAACTTCAGATAAGAGTCCATAGACTGGGGCCGGGAGTTTGGCCTAGTGGTTAAGGTGCTTGCCTAGCATGCACGAAGACTGGATTCGATTCCTCGGTACCACATACATAGAAAAAAGCCGGAAGTGGTGCTGAGGCTCAAGTGGTATAGCTCTAGCCTTGAGAAAATCCAAGGACAGTGCTCAGGCCCTGAGCTCAAGCCCAGGACTGGCAAAAAAAAAAAAAAAAAGAGTCCACAGACTTTTCCTATCCAGATTGGCTTCCAATCTCATGCTCAGATCTCAACCTGCTCAGTTGTTAAGATTACAGATGCAATGGTGTTCAGCTACAATTAGAAACTTAATAAAATCTTTTTTTTTTTTTGCCAGTCCTGGGGCTTGAATTCAGGGCCTGAGCACTGTCCTTGGGCTTTCTCAAGGCTAAGGCTTTAACACTTGTGCCACAGCAACACTTCGGGCTTTTTCTACGTATGTGGTATCAAGGATTCGAACCTGGGTCTTTGTGCATGCTAGGCAAGCACTCTACCACTAGGCCAAACTCCTTAATAAACTTAATTCCCTTTTTTTTTTTTTTTTTTGGTCGGTTGTGGGGTGAGGCTTGAACTCTGAGCCTGGATGCTGTCCCTGAGCTCTTCAGCTCAAGGCTACCTCCCTACCCCTTCAGCCACAGCCCCACTTCCGGTTTTCTGGTGGTTAATTGGAGATAAGAGTCTCATGGACTTTAGTGTCCAGGCTAGCTTTGAACCGTGATCCTCAGATCTCAGCCTCCTGAGTAGCTAGGATTACAAGTATGAGCCACTGTGCCTGACTGTAAATCAATTTCTAAGACAAGATTTTCCTCTGAGCATCTTGAGCTATTGCTCATATAATACTGAACATCCATAGGAGGCGTGGCATCGGAGACAGCCAGATCCCAGCTACCCGGCGCTGACCAGGCCCCCTGGATCTGTTGCCCCTTTGCCAGTCTGCCTCGACCTCTCATGCAGCTTGCAACCTGCAATTGTCCACATAAACCAACCTTCTCATATTTTCTGATTCTGATCCCTAGAATGTTCTTTTTCTTCTTCCATGAGATTTTAACCTCATTACTTAGGCTTTCTTTGCAAACTGTTCAAACCACTTACATAGTCAAACCTTGCAAACTAGATTCCTTTTCCTGAACATGACCAGTGACTCTGGGAATGGTGTTATCTAAGGGAGTGGAGAGCCTAATAACACAGCAGCCTTGTCCCAGGCTAGCCCATGTGTGTTTTGGAGGACTTCCAGTAATTGAAATAGACTTCAACCAGGACTGCTGTGGACAGCGAAGGCTGACTCAAACTGGTTTGAATACAAACAGATCCACCAACACCTCCCCCCAAGGCCTAGCTGTGGCAAAGGCACACTAAGTCTAGACCTCAAAGGGCAGAAATGGGCAATACCATTCGCACAATGAGCAGAAGGATGCATTTTTGACAGTGAGAATTCAAACAGGCTCAGGAAGCCAGGAGCTGGTGATTCATACCTGTAATTCCAGCTATTCAGGAGGCTAGGATCTGAGGATCACAGTTCACAAAATCTGTGAAGATTCTTATCTCCAATTAATCACCAAAGAAGCCAGAAACAAAACTGTGGCTCAAATGGTAGAGTGCCAGCCTGGAGTGAAAAAGCTAAGGGACAGCACCCAGGCCTTGAGTTCAAGCCCCAGCACTGACACACCAAAAAAAAAAAAAAAAAAAAAGGAAAAGAAAAGAAAAGAAAAATTAGGCTCAGGACCCAAACTCAGCAGTCCACACAATGGCCCAGAGCAGGCCTCTCTGGCTCCTCAGAGAACAGGAGATCCTATTAGATAGGCACAAGACAATCCCCGGATGAAAAGTTTTCAGGGCTACCAAACACCTTTTCCACAACTCTGCCTGGTCCTCACCAGAGCACTCCTGCTTTCTAAAATCACTGTGTTGAGAGGGTCTCAAGGAGATGACTTTGTACCACGGATTGAGTCCCTCTGCAAGATCCTGATCTCTTGACCCATGTTCAAGTTTTCTTCTCCTAAATGAGAAGATCGAAAGCCTAGGAAATCAGAGAAAAAACAGTCACACTTGCCTGTTGGACCCCTGCTTCTTCCCAGTAGTAGACATAATACAAAAACATGGTCTTGGAGCTGTTGAGGTCAAAGGGAGAGGAGAGCCTGACGAGGAGAGAATCTGATCCCGGGGATACCAAGATGTTTGTTGGAGGCCCGACTGTAACTGAAATAGAATTATAAACAAATACCATATATATGCATATAAATACATGCACATGTTATTACATATTATACACACACACACATACATATATTTTTTTTCAGTATCCCACACAAATTTATATTGAGATATATACTCAGATACTCAGATACACCAGATGCTAAGAGGCTGCTATGGTATGAGATTGACTTGAAGGAGTTGTTTTTAGCCAGTTCTGGGGCTTGAACTCAGGGCTAGAGCTCTACCACTTGAGCCACAGCACCACTTCCAGCTTTTTTTCTATGTATGTGGTACTGAGAAATGGAACCCAGGTCTTCGTGCATGCTAGGCAAGCACTCTACCACTAGGCCAAACTCCCAGCCTGAAGGAGGGTTCTTGCAGCTGTCTACACTGTGGCCTACAGCAAATCTTTCTGTCTCCTTAGAGAACAGTCTAGCATCAGACATCATAGCATGATGAAAACACATCAGAGTTTGTACCTCTTATCACAACCCCTTAGTAGCTGTGTTCTGGTCTCCACCAGAGCATACCCAGTTTCAAGAATCGCTGCACTGGGGCTGGAGGCATAGCTCAGGTGGCAAAGTGCCACCCAATGAGTCCCACATGTGGACCAAAACTAACATAATCACTGCACTGAGACGACACCAAAGGAGATGCTTTCTACCATATACTGAAGACTGCCCTAACTAAGACACTAGATTCCAATCTGGGGTCATTTTGACCACAGGCAATTCTGTCAGAGTCATGGCTACATGATACTACCAGATTCCCAGAGAAACACAACTAGAGGATTAAGAATAACGAGGTGGGAGCCAGTGGCTCCAGTATGTAATCCACTACTACTCAGGAGGCTAAGATCTGAGGAGTGTGGTTCGAAGCCAGCCTGGGCAGGAAACTGCATGCGACTCGTATCGACAAGTAACCACGAAAAAGCCAGGGGTGTCTCAAGTGCTAATCTTGAGCAAAAAAGCTCAGGGACTGTGCCAGGCTCTGAATTTTAACACAGACACAGACACAGACAGACACACAGACACAAACACACACACCAAAAAATTACTCAAACATCAGGATTTTCTCTTCTGTGTTATACATATATGTAAATACATACATTTATATGTGTGTATAAACACACATATATATACTTATGTGTGTACATATATATATGTACATCCATATTTATGTACATATTCTCTCCCCTCCCATCCCTTTTCTCCTCTTTTCTGATACCAGGCTTTCACACTTGCTAGGCAGGTACTCTACTATGTAAGACACACCCTTAGACCAAAGGTCAACTTTCCATGCAGAGAGAGAAAAATTTGTTAGCCTTTACCTGTTATACATATATGAAATTCCAATAGAAACGAACAAAATCGGTTTCAACTTTCTTATTACTATTATTATTCGTGAGTGAGGGTCTCACTATGTTACCTAGACTTCTCCAACTCCTGAGCTCAGATGATCTTCCTGTTTGGCTTCCTGTCTAGCTAAGGCTACAGGAAAAGTGCTGCTGCATCTGAATTATATTTGGTAATTTTTTTTTTTTTGGTGGGTCATAGGGCTTGAACTGGGCCTGGGTGTTGTCCCTGAGCTTTTTAGGTCAAGGCTACCTCCCTACCCTTGAGCCAAGCCCCATTTCCTGTTTTTCTAGAGTTTATTTGGAGATGAGTCTTAAGTCCTTTTGTGCCCAGAGTGGCTTTGAACCTTGATCCTCAGATCTCAGCCTCCAGAGTAGCTAGGATTACAGGGGTGGGCCATCATGCCCAGCTTATATTTGGTAACTTTTTGTCTCTTTTGTCTCTTATAAGTTTGAACATAATCCAGAAACTATGCCCTGGTAAATCTACTTAAGGTTTTTCCTGTAACCCAGGGCAGGACAGTCAATGACTGTGTCTTACGGTGCCCTAGAAATGAAAGGTTAATATATAGTATCATATAGTCATAGAACTAACCAGAAACTCAGATCAAAGGACAGATTGTATCCTTCATATTCTAAGAGATTCATTTCTACATATTTTCCTGAAAGAGGTGATCACGTCATTGTCAGTCATTAACTTACATGTGCTCACTACTAGGGCTGGATTTCTCTTAGGCTTCCACACTCTCCCTTAGACTCTGCATACTGGCCAGTTAAGGGTGACCTATATCTCTGTGTGAAAGCAACTGGTCTTGCTGTGGTTCCTCTCATCTCATTCTGGTGTGGGAACTATGTCCAGACAATGCTGGGTTGGTGGCCCTTGCTTTAAGGACAAAAAGCTCTTTCTTTGAAGCCGCTCATAAACGCTGCTGCATCCAATCTCCAGCCTCCCTTTCACAGTGCAGTGGGTAGAACGAGGGAAAGCATGCCTATGTCAGAGCCTGGCACCAGCGGCAGGCCTCTCCCTGTCTGCCTGCGTCCACATGGACGTGGCGTGGACACATGGATACTAGCCACTTGAGTGCTGAAAGCACAAAGCTCAGATGTGCCTTCTGAAGAGACTAGGGTCTAGAGACGGAGCCAAGGGTGGGAATCAGCTGTGTTCCAACGCACTGAAGGAATAAGGGCCCGGTGAGACAATGGGCAGCCAGGGGGAGGGGCTTCCGGGCACTGAGGACTTGGCTGGTGTGTTCTTGTGGAGCCATGCAACGGCACAGACAGGCAGCATGTGTAAAGATGAGGCAACTCGCCCGGCACAGGTGGCTCATGCCTGTCATCCTAGATACTCAGGAGACAGATCTGAGGATCGCAGTTCGAAGCCATCCCAGGGAAGAAAAAAGTGTGAGACTCTTATCTCCAAATAACCAGCAAAAACCTAGAAGTGGAAGCATTATTCAAGTAGTAAAGCACCAGCCTTGAATGGAAAAAGCTGAGGGAAATTGTAAGGTCCTGAGTTCAAGCCCTAGAACTCTCTCTCTCACACGTGCACACACAATATTGAATTTTTAAAAGATGAAGAAATGAAGGCTGGAAGTGACATTGCTTGTCCAGAGTAAGGAAGCCAGTATAAGGCTGGCTATGAACCCAGGTCGGCTGACAGCAAAGCCTGCCTTTGTCAACTGCCTGTTCCACCCCTTGCCTACCACATCCTATGTCCCCAAAGTGACAAAGGTAACAGGAGGGACTGGAGAACACCCCTACCTCAGACTTTAGAAGCCAGAATGTGGGGAATGACAATCAAAGACAGCACTGTTCAGCTCAGGTCTCGAGGACAGCCAGCCAGCCTACTTGTACCACTGGGTCTCATGTCCTGGCAGTTCTGCTAATTATCAATACTTTCTTTTTGAAAACTTCCCACTTGAAAAGTCATCCATTCTCTACTCTAAGATAATGATGTTCAGAAAAACTGCTATTTCTGCTTTATCTACCTCGATATTTCTGCTTTATCTACCACATCACGTAGACAAGACACAAATTGTTTTCTATGTGTTTATTTTATTTTATTTTTGTGGCAGTCCTGGGCTTGAACTCAGAGTCTAGGCACTGTCTGGAACTTTTTTTTCCTCAAGGCTACCACTCTACCACTTGAGCCACAGTGCTACTTGTGTTGTTTTGCTTTTCTTTTTTTTGTAATTAATTGGGATAAGAGTCTCATGAGCTTTCCTGCCCAGAGTTGGCTTCAAACCTCAGTCCTCAAACCTCAGACTCCTTTAAAATAGCTAAGATAGCAGGCATAAGCCACTGGCACCCAACCTTTTTTATTTTTATACAGATTTTGAAAAACTATTATCCCATCTGAATTACTGATTCCCAGTCAGATGTCATGTGATCACGCTCAGGGTACAAGACACCATTTTGGAATTTAAACACGTAAACTGCAGACAAAAGACCACAACAAAACTTCAATATTCATCATGTAACTTAACAGGCCATTAGCTTACATACTCAATACCCCTCATTGTGGAGAACCTGAGAACCAAAAGGGAAGTTTTATACACAAGGTCTCTTACCATTCTGATAGTACTGAAACCAAGGCATTGTGGTCCAGGCAGAAACAATCTCTCCCAGTTCAGCTCGAACTCGTAAAGACATATTGAAATGCTCTGGGAAGCCGGGCATGGCTCCCGTGAAGTTACACTGTGTCTCTGGGATGCCAGTACAGTCCACTCCTATGGTCTGGACTGTGACATCGTACCACGTCAGGCTCGTGGTGCTGGGAAGGACAACAGACAACAGGATTTTAGTTCACATAAGGTCTCATCTCCAGAGCCAGGAGTTTGGTCTAGTGATAGAGTACTTGCCTAGCATGCATGAAGACCTGAGTCGATTCCTCGGTACCACATACATAGAAAAGTCAAAAGTGGTACTGTGGCTCAAGTGGTAGAGCTCTAGCCTTGAGGAAAAAGTGCTCAGGCCCAGAGTTCAAGCCCCAGGACTGGCAAAAATAAATAAATAGTCTCTTGTCTTCCTCTATAACAATGTTTCCAAATGTTTGCAAATGTTTGCAAATATATCACCTCTTGGGCTTCTGGCAATGGCTAAATAAAAATATTGTTTTATTGAGAACTGACTCACATAGCATAAAACCCAACTTCTTTTTTTTTCTTTTCTCTCCTCTGCGCTCACTCTCTCTCTCTCTTTCTCTCTCTCTCTCTCTCTCTGCCAGTCCTGGGGCTTGAACTCAAGGCTAGAGCTCTACCATTGAGCCACAGCACCACTTCCAGCCTTTTCTGAGTGAAATAATTGGAAATAAGAGTCTCACGGACTTTTCATGCCTGGGCTGGCTCTGAACCCATCCTCAGATCTCAGCCTCCTGAGTACCTACGATTAAAGGCACAAGTCACTGGCATCCAGCTCCTTTTTTTTTTGCCTGTCATGGGGCTTGAACTTTGGAACTGGGTGCTGTTACTCAAGTGTGAGATCACTGCAACAACTTGAGTATAAAACTTATATGGGACAGCGCTTAGACCCTGAGTTTAAGCTCCAATACTGTCATGGGCATGGGTGCATGTGCACGCACGTGTGTGCACACACACACACACACACACACACACACAAGATCTGATTTCTATTTCTGGCAGGCCCTTTCAGGACTGAGAATCGGAAGCGTTGGTGATGGGAACGGGAAGTGTGTGGAGAGATCACCAAGTCTACACACACCCAGGTTCTGCAGGCCCTCGTGAGTACAGCGCCCCAGGTCAGTGTGTCTAGAAACTAGAACGACACCCTGGGCCCTCGTCCGAGGCAGAACACCAGGTCTACCCTGGTGTTAAGACAGGGCCCTGCCTCAGGGCACTTCCATGGCTCGTGGTCGGCTCCAGGAGGGAGTACCCGAGCAGAAGGCTCTGTCCACCCTGTTAGGACACTTATAACATGTGAACTCAGTCTGCTTCCGTTGACCCAGCAGCCCCTCTTCCAAGAACATAAGAAAACATTTACACCGAGACCTGACAGCAGTTGCCAGTCGTCAATAAGTGGGGGAAAGGTGCACGTATCACATGCAAGACTTCACAGAATTAAACATACAATAAAAACGACTCAAAGTGATAGTGTCCTAGCCTTGAGCAAAAGAGTACAGGGGCAGCCCCCAGGCCCTGAGTTCAAGCCCCACAATGGACAAACTTTAAATTAAAAAATAAAATAAAATTTAAACATAAAGCTGAGCAATTTCATGCCTTTAATTCTAGCTATTCAAGAATCTGAGGTTTGAGGGTCAAAGTTCAAAATTAATCTGGCAGCAAAGTCTGTAAGACTCTTATCTACAATTAATCAGCAAAAGGCCAGAAGTGGAGGTGTGGTTCAAGTGATAGGGTACCAGCCTTGACGGAACAAGCCAAACAAGAGCATAAGGTGGTAAACTCAAGCCCCAATATCAGTACATAACAAAAAATGTTCAGACAGAATTTAATTACACGAAAAAGCTGTTAACACAGCTAACTATATTAAGTTACAAGAAAAAAAAAGGAACCAGAAATAAAAGTGTTGCACATGCCTTTAGTGAAAAAAAAAATAATCTAGAGAGAAAAATCAAAAACTGAAAAGAATGATGACTTTTGAAATGGAGAATAATAGGTTATTTTAATTTTCTTCTTGCTGTTTTTCTGGATTTTCTATAAAGAGCATGTATTACTAGTAAAGTAAGATAAAAGAGTAAATGTTTAAGGAAGACAGGGCAAGTTTGAGAGTGAGCCTGGCAACGAGCCCTAACCTAGAAAGGGCCCTGCAGCCCAGCCATCTGTAGCTCTAAACAAATCAGAAAGGGTTTGTTTTGTTTTGAAAGCTAAATCTCCAGAGTTCTTAATCTTGGCTACTAATTTTAAAAAAACAAAAAGCAAAAAACACGTGGCTAAACAGTCTGTGGGCACTATCTACAACCCATTGCTTAACTTTAAAACCTCAAGTCCTTTTTTGGTACTATGTTAAAAAAGAAGAAGAGGAAGAGGAGAAGGAGGAGGAAGAAGAGGAAGAGGAAGAGGAAGAAGAAGAGGGAGAAGAAGAAGGAGAAGGAGGAGGAGGAGGAGAGAGCTGAAGAGCTCAGGGTCAGTGCCCAGGCCCAGAGTTCAAGCCGCATGACCCACCAAAAAAAAAAAAAAAAGGCTTAATTTCAGTTTTCAGTGACTTTCCTGCTTTTTATTCTTCCAGTCCTAGGGTTTGAACTCAGGGCTCTATCCCTGAGCTTCTTTTGCTCAAGGATAACTCTCTAACATGAGTTACAGCACCACTTCCAGCTGTTTTTCTGAGTAGTTTATAGGAGATAAGAGTCTCCAGGACTTTCCTGCCCAGGCTGGCTAAGAACTGTAATTCTCAGGTATCCGCCTTTGGAGTAGCAATAGATTTATAGGTGTGAGCTACTTTTTTTTTCTTTTTTAAATTAAATTCAATTTCTGTGCCTAAAGAAATAGCTTAAAAAATACTTTCCAAAAAGAAAAAAAAAGCAAATCAAATTAGTCTATGATATGAAATTCTGCTAAAGGCTCTTTATCAATATTTAGTAAGAGTATAATACTTTGCCACAGACTGTAATCCTAGCTAATTGGAAGGCAGCAAATCAAGACTTCCTGTCCCACTTAAAAACAAACAAACAATAACCCTGAAGTTTTTGCTTAACAGTCAAAAAATGTGCTAGATGCTAGTAACTTCCCCCTGTAATCCTAACTACTCAAGAGGCTGAGAGTTAAAGATCGGGTAAAACCAGCATGGACAGGAAAGTCTTTGAGAGTTTTATCTCTAATTAACCACCAAAAGCCAGAAATAAAGCTGTGGCTCAAGTGGGGGAATGCTAGCCTTGACCTGATAAAGCTAAGGGACAGCACCCAGGCCTTGAGTTCAAGCCCCAGGTACTGGCACACACACCAAAGAACTTTTTTCCTTATTCAAGACTGAAGAATGCTAGTCAATAAATTCTTCGGGACTTCCTCTTACTGAAAGCTGCATGTTAATTCTAGGAGATCGTGCCCACAGTAGTTAGGGGAAGTCTTTTCTGTTTGGGTTTTTTGTTTGTTTGTTTGTTTTATTTTTCTGTGGATCCCTTTGGTTGCCTCCTTGTTTTTTTTGTTTTGTTTTTATAACAGTGACTGAGAAACTGCTTTTGCTGAAAAGCAAAATTTAAAACAAAACAAAACACAACTGCTTTTGCTGGCTCCTGCTTTGACTCTGCAGATGTCCAAAATATGACTAAAATCTGGGGAAAAGCTTAGCCCCTCTACTTCCCTTTCATTTCAGGCATTGTTCTGAGATGTTCTCTCTAATCATCTCATCGCCACCTTGGACATTGTATCATGTGACAACACCTGAAACTCCAGCCCAGTGACCCTTTGCTTGTGACCAGGCCTGCCTGAGCAATCCTGAGACCACGAACACCAGACCCTGCCTGTGGCCGGGCTGTTCACCGATTATGCGGCATCTCTTCTGTAACGACAAGTCTTCCTCCATGTAAACCTAAGCTCACATGTGGACTCTAGAGGATGGCCTGAAGTGCTCGTCTTCCTCTTCCTGGGAAGTGTCAGTACTGGGTAAGAAATCCCCTTTCTCTTCCCCACTGTTTAGGGAATATGGTCAGGCTGGACATGTGAAACCACTGCCTTAGAACTGTGGATTCAGTGTGTTTCATTTTGCAATGCTGGGGATCAAAGTGAAAGCTTCTCACAGGCTAAGCAAGTGTTCCACCACTGAGTGACAGCCCCAGTCCACCATCTTGAAATTAGCAGATTGGTCCATGTAGGTGATGCATAATTACTGCAGGATGGACTCATAAAAGACGAATAAGACAGTAGCTGAAAACCCATCCATAACAAATCAACTGTCAAGAGTATTCTCCCCACATTTTCTTTCTGGTTTTTTTTTTTTTTTTTTTTGCCAGTCCTGGGCTTGAGCTCAGGGCCTGAGCACTGTCCTTGGACTTTCTCAAGGCTAGAGCTCTACCACTTGAGCCTCAGCACCACTTCTGGCTTTTTTTCTATGTATGTGGTACCCAGGAGTTGAACCCGGGTCTTTGTGCATGCTAGGCAAGCACTTTAACCACTAGGCCAAACTCCCGGCCCCTTTCTGTTCTTTAACATACATTACAAACTTTACACCATTGAAAGTCTACCAGATCACCCATGATGCCTTGTTTTATTTTGTTTGTTTGTTTCTTTTTGTTTTTTTCTCTTTTGGCCAGTCCTGGGGCTTGAACTCAGGGCTTAGGCACTGTCCCTGAGCTTCTTTTGCTCAAGGATAGCACTCTACCACTTGAGTTACAGAGACACTTCTGGCCTTTTCTATTTATGTGGTATTGAGGAATGGAACCCAGGGCTTCATGCATGCTAGGCAAGCACTCTACCACTATGCCACATTCCCACCACAGGATATCTGGTTATTATCTTTCCTAGAGGTTGCCTAATAGTTTACCTAGAGGTTAGTCTGTGCCTGTACATTTCAATGTATTACCTCGAGTATAGAGATTGTTTATTGCATAAACAAAAGATATAAACTGCTTTTTTAATAGAGCTGAGCTTTAATCATGCCTATATCCACCAATCATTCTCATGAGCTCTTAGGGTTATTTTTTCTTTACATTCAGATAATCAAGAAGTATAAAATGACTTGGACAATAATTTTACCTTAATCTATTTAATTAAATAAATAAATAAATAAGGACTTAGATTTTGTTCCCATCTTCTTTCTAGATGTGCTTATACTGTAAATCAAATGATACCCAACAACAAAAAAGTTTGAAAAGGAAGTGAGAATGAGACTAAGGGGACTGGAATAATTCAGTATTCACACCAGAAAAACAACTAAGAAATTGAGAATTCATTGTAGCTAACTGGCTAAATTCCTAACCAGGATGTGTTTGTGCGCGGGCGCGGGCGTGCGTGCGTGCGTGCGTGCGTGTGTGTGTGTGTGTGTGTGTGTGTGTATGCATATATATATATTTTTTTTTGAGACAAGGTCTTACTGTGTGACTCAGGAACTGACAATCCTCCTGCCTCAGTCTCCCTTACTACTAGGATTATAGCTGCAGGCTGCAGATAAGCACGCACAGCTTTAAATCAATTTTTTTCCTGAACAAGACCAAGACAGGAGGCTGCCTCTTATTCTTTCAAGAATGGAAATCAGCCCTTAGACTGAAACAAGTGAAGGAATAAGCTTTTTTTTTTGGTGGGTCATGGAGCTTGAACTCTGAGCCTCGGCGCTGTCCCTGAGCTCTTCAGTTCAGGGTTACTGCCCTACCCCTTGAGCTACAGTGCCACTTGCGGTTTTCTAGTGGTTAATTGGAGAGGAGAGTCTCCCATTTTTTAGTGCCGGGGCTGGCTTTGAACCTCAGGCCTGAGCCACTTCACCCTGCCAGGTATACGCTTTACCAAGGCAAGAGATCCATGTGGTTAGAAAGAAGGAGCCTCTGACAATGTGTTAAACCTTCAGCTGAGCAGAACACAAAAGCTCCGTCCTTATAAGAACAAGATCTGCTTCCTGCAGATCTGCCTGCCATGTATAACCCTGCTGAGAGGCAGTAACTAGCAGCAGCCTCTAGGGTGCCCTAGGACCCCCACAACTCCCAGAGAGGTCACCAACAGAAATAGCCCACTTACTATTTGAATTGTACCCGGTAGACCACTGGTCTCGTGTCACTGTTTGGGGATGACGGCTCCCAGCTCAGAACTTGTTCTTTGTTGTATAGGTGAATCTTTGGGTTCTGAGGAGCAGCCAGCTGGGAAAAGGAGTCTGGAAAGCAACAGAAGATGGGAGGAAGGGAAGATGGAGACTCATATGAGAAAAAATTACACAAAAATATTTCAAGGAGAGCCAGCCTTGTAATCCTAGCTACTCAAGAGGCTGAGATCTGAGGATCAAGGTTCAAAGCCAGCCCAGGCACAAAAGGACCTGAGACTTTTATCTCCAATTAACCTCTAGAAAATGGGAAGTGGGGATTGGCTCAAGGGGTAGGGTGGCAGCCTTGAGCTAAAGAGCTCAGGGACAACACCCAGGCCAAGTTAAAGCCCTATGACCCACTATAAATATATATATATATATATATATATATATATATATATATGTATACACACACACTTCAAGGAACATTGTCCGAGTCATTTATACAACTGAGGTTTTGTTGAAGTGCAGAAACAGTGTTGCCTATTCTCAGGGGCATGCATGCCTTCTACCCACCTGACTACAAGATGGCAGCACTGACACTGACAAGGACGAGAGAGGGAGGCCAAGAGCCGCCGCTCCTCCGGCAGGTTCCAGCTATTAGAACAGTTGGAAGCTGGGAGCTGCAGTCTGGATGGATCAGATTCCAGGACTACCGTTTGCAACTGAATTTGATTTTGAGTTGCCTCAGCCTCTGCTTCTTCTTGAGAAATAGGGATGGGTCAATAATAGACTACCCCAGGGTGCTGCGCTGGCCCTAGATTGAGTGGAAACTCTAGGGATGCACACCCATGGACAAACCCCCACATGACATATGTCAAGCTGAAGGACATGTGGAGTAAAAACTGCCTTCCTCACAGTGGCTCTGCTCCTCAGGGACCCTCAGCACTGGATGCTGGGACATTTGACAGCATGCAGATCCTCAAGACACACCCAGACCAAGAACTCTGCTTCTTATGTGGTTGTTTGTTTTAGGGGGTAGCTCTGTCAGCTGTGGGACTTGAACTCTAGGCCTGGGCATTGTTCCTTAGCTTTTTTGCTCAAAGCATGAACTCTACCATCTGATCTACAACTCTACTGGCTTTCTGTTAACTGAAGATAAGAGTCTCACGGACTTTCCTACCCAGGCTGACTTTGAATTGCAATCCTCAGATCTCAACCTCCTGAGTAGACAGGATTACACGAGTGAACCACCAGGGCCCAGCTAGGTAATCTGTATTGTCAACAAGCTTCCTGAGCTGATTCTTAAGTACGTGAAAAGTTTAAGACCTATCTCCCCTAGTTCAGATGCTAGGGGCATCCGAATCCCCTTGGGAGGTGACCTGGAAAGAACCACCTCCCTCCCCACCCATGCCCCACTCTACACTGGCACTCTGCAGACCTGGGACCCAGTCTTTTCTCAAGAAGCAACTGTGATGATGAAAACACTTTCTCTGATTTAAAGATTAAGGAGAAATGTTCAGAGGTGGAAAGACAAAGGTTGAAAAACATGAATTTGAAGCAGGAAATTCAAACCACACACTTTCAGTAAAAGCATCCAACCCTGAACATGGGCCTGCAGTGAGACCACCATGCTGCTTCTAGATGATATGCTTTCAAAAGCCTGCAGTTTCTTGTTTGCCTCCACATCTGGCTGCTTTCATGCTAGCTCTCTATTCAACTAGTGAACAAATATTCCTCTCAAGTCATACCAGATCTTATGAGAATCTGGGCCTAAAGCAGATAGGCAAATCATCACAATAGGTGCCAGGCCCATTTAGCACAATGTAGCTGCCACAAGGCAGCAGACCCCTGGGCAAAACAGAAAATAGCCTTGCTTCCCTGGAGGACTGTGCAATGCACAGAGGTGGGTGAATGCTTGACTGACACTAGCCACCATCTAGATTCTCAGAGACCTCTTTTTATTGATGCATCAAGTTCCTATTGTGCTTAAATCACAAATCGAGTTGCTTAAAGCAACCTACATTTATTATCTTTGACTCGTAACAGTTCTGAAGGTTAGAAGTTTGACCTACAAAAATAAAAGAAGACAAAAAGAAAAAGATAACCAACCCCATGGGATTGGAGGCTTAACTCAGTTGGTAGAGCTCCAGCCAATGAGCAAAGCCATCAGGTTAAATGAGTCAGTCCCAGTGTCCCAGCAACAACAGCAACAACAACTATAGAAATGTGATCTGAAGTCAAGATGGCAGCAGGATCACTCTCCTTCTGGAAGTTACAAGGAAGAACACATTTCTTTGCATTTTCCACTCTCTAGTTCAAATTCTATGGCTCATGGTCCTTTCTGCTAGCATCACTACCTCAGTCCTTGTTGTGCTGACTGGTCTTTGGTTGTCTCTTTTCTGCCCGTGTGTGTGTGTGTGAGTGTGTGTTTTTACTGGTTAACTGGAGATAAGAGTCTCCAGGATTTGCTTTCCTGGGCTGACTTTGAACCAGGATCCTCAGACCAGCTTTCTCAGTGGCCAGCAGCCCAGATTTTTTTCTGGTCAATTAGAGATAGGTCTGGCAAACTTTTCTGGCTTGCAAACTACTCAGATGTCAGCCTCTTAAGTGACTAGGATTACAAACATGAGCTACTGGTACAGGCTTCTGCCTTCTTTTTTCATTCTCAGGGACTCTAGTGTGGCACTGAGCCCACATGGCTCAACAATGCAAGATCATTGTCCCACTCAGGCTCTTTACCTTAATCACATCTGCCAAGTCCTATCTTGGAAGGTCTGTCCTTGACCTTCACACTCTACATTCCAGGTCCCAGGGCTCTCCTGCTCCTGGGAAATGCCCAAGACACTCCCTGTGGGAAATCCTACCCTGGACTTTCCCTTTCCCAGGACTTTCCAGCCCTCTCTGCCCCTCACAGTGCTCTCCTATCATGTGCCCAGGACCCCAAAGGGAAATGACACTGTCTCCTGCTGTGACATTGCTTACACCTGAGTCCATTTCATGACAAGTTGATTAAGAGCACAGATAGTAGACTCTGGAGTAGACATCTGTGCCTCACACTGGGCCTGATAATTGTGCAGCCTTCCTAGGATTTTTCTGAGGAAGTACTGGGTTAATTTAAGACCTGGCTCCCTGGAAATATGCCATGATGATTGTGCTCCATCTCCATGACTAATCGAACTTCGCTCTCCGACAGTCCCTCCTCCACATGGAAGTCTTAATTGCTTCATAAACAATAAAACAACTCTCCATCTTCCAGAGTTGTGAGGGCAAATGCAACTCACACAAGACTGTATGTCATTTTAAAGACATGACTAAGTTAGGCACTGACAGCTCACACCTGTAATCTTTACTACTCAGGAGGCTGAGATCTAAAGATGATCATTCAAAGCTAGTGGGAAGGTCAAAAAATCTGTAAGAGAAGTGTGGCTCAAGTAGTTGAGCGCTGGCCTTGAGTGAAAAAGCCAAGTGAGTCCAAAGTCCTGAGTTCAAGAACCCAATACTGGCACCAGGAAACAAAAAAAGAATAAAGGAAGACCAGATTATTTCAGGATTTTCTGACTTCTCATTAATGAATGGCTGCTTTTGCTGGCAGTAAGCAACTAGTTCCCAAAACACTGGCTGCTATCACTAGTTGGCAGCATCATTCTGAGCACAGAATTCAGTGGTTTGGTCTCTCCATGGGCAGTTACATGGAAAAGGGCAATTGAGGTTATAAATAAAAATTCAGGGCTTCATCAGGTGGCTGTAAAATGGCAGATTGTTCTAGCCTATGTGAGTGGGTCAAAGTAATCACATGAATGTTTCCTTAGGAGTTGGCAAAGATAAAGCAATGGCTTCTTCCACTAAGGATTCCAGAGCCTTGACTTTTACCCTGTGAGACTTCCATCACTTTTGGCTTCCAGAACTGTAAGATAGTAAATGTGTTGTGATAAGCCATTAAGTGGGTTACTTGTCATAGCAACAAGCAACTAATACAGGCTCCATAGGTGAGCACCAGGGCTTCAAAGATATTCCAGATCCTATATAAAGACACAGATTCCTTGGGACCACAGGAAGGTGCACAAAGCTCCATGATCCTGGGGCCACGAACTATTAATGGTAAGAAGAAGCAAGCAAGGGCTGGGAATATGGCTTAGTGGTAGAGTGCTTGTCTAGCAGGCATGAAGTCCTGGGTTCCCTTCCTCAAAACCACATAAAGAGAAAATGCAGGAAGTAGCTCTGTGTTTCAAGTGGTAGAGTGCTAGTCTTGAGCAAAAGAAGCTCAGGGACAGTGTCCAGGCCAAGTTGAAGCCCCAAGACAGTCAAAAAAAAAAAAGCAAGCAAGATGTAATCTATAAGAATTATGCCCTTATACCTCATGCCCCAACCCATCTCCTCTGATTTATGATGGATGCACGTTCAGAAGACTTTCCGGACATCTTTAACAATAAACTATCCTGGGTCTCAACAGCATAGGGTAGTCAACATCATGCACTGAGCTGGACACTGGTGATTCACAGGGGTTCTCTTCCTCAGTACCACATAAAGAGAAAATGCAGGAAGGAGCACTGTGGCTCAAGTGGTAGAGTGCTAGCTTTGAGAGGAAAAGCCCATAGGGTCCAAGCCCTGAGTTCAAGCCCCAGTACATACACACTCCCTGGGCAACCTCCAAATATCATCATTAGTTTGGCTCAGAAGTATGGTAAGTTAGTGTGGGTGGTAAGGAGGCTGAGTCCAGGTAAAGGGCAGTCTGGGCAGAGCAGGCCTGGCAGGAAAAGCCTGACTCAAGGAGCTGGGAGTTTGGCTTAGTGGTAAAGTGCTTGCTTGCCTAGCATGCACGAAGACCTGGGTTCGATTCCTCGGTACCACATACATAGAAAACCCAAGGACAGTGCCCAGGCCCTGAGTTCTGGCCCCAGGACTAGCAAAAAAAAAAAAGCCTGACTCAACTGACAGCCTCCTCCTGCACCTGAGACATAGGATGTTTCTGCTTCCCATTTCCATTTCCAAGGTTCTGAGGACCTCTATGGAAAATAAATGCTGCTGGGGAAGAGTACTAAATCCTGGGCTTTCCACGTATAGTTAGCAGAGGGGCCTGCCCTGGGTTTGCTCTCCTTGTTTTTCCTCCCTTCTTTTTCTGGATATCAGGAGGCAGCTGTAGGTGCGGGAGGCTGGGGATGAGGGGTTGCCTGGCATTATGGAGGGGCAAAGTGCAGGGCCCTCTAGGAGAAGCGACCCCGGGGGTCTTCCCGGACTTGCCCGCACTCCTCCACACCCACCCCGGATCCCCCCCCCCCCCGGCCAGGTTAGCGGACCGCACACTGCTCCCAATCCCGACACCCCGCGGGCCGGAGGACCCCACGGGATCGCACCCAGACCGGTCCCCAAGGGTGCCGGCTCCGGGAAGGTGGCGGGCGCTGCAGCCCGCGGCTGAGGCCTCGGGGGCGGAGGGGGGTCCCAGGCTCACCTAGATGGGGCGCCGCGGTGCGCAGACAGTTCAGCAGCAGCAGCAGCAGCCATCGCCACGGTGGAGCTGGCCGCATGGCCGGGGCGGTGGGCGCAGCCCCGCCCCAGCTTGGGCCCTGCCGAGCAGCTCACGGTAATACCCGGGCTGCCATGGCGGGCGCCGGGCGCGCGGAGCCCGCCTCTTCCCGAGCGTCCCAGGGCAGGAGGCTGGAGAGTCCCTGTCGCCAGCCCGCCCCGCCTCCGCGTTAGCTCCGCCCCACCTCGGCCCGCCCCCTGCTGTAGATAGCCCCGCCCCTCCAGAGGGCCACTTTCCCAGCCCCGCCCCACCCCGCGCTAGCCACGCCCATCTACGAGGCTATCTCGCCTTTCCCAGCACGCCCCGCCCCCTGGGGCAGCCCCGTCCCTGCGTTAGACACGCCCACCTCCAAGGCTAGCCCCGCCCCTCCCCGTCCACAGGGCCGCTTTCCCAGCAGGCTCCGGCCCCGGGGCAGCCCCGCCCCTGCGTTAGGCACGCCCACCTCCAAGGCTAGCCCCGCCCCTCCCCGTCCACAGGGCCGCTTTCCCAGCCCGCCCCGGCCCCTGGGGCATCCTCTCGCAGTCCCCCGTCGGGGACTTCCCGGGGCGATCCTGGAACCTCGGCTCCCCCCCTCGGCCCCCCGGCTGTACCAGGCCATGCCTCTGCCGCCCACTCGTCCTGCCCCCCATCCAGGCCGGTCTGCCTGCGCGCTGGGGGAGCCCTGCCAGTGTGGGGGCTGGGGGTCCTTCTGGAAAGACCCTGCCTGGGTCACCCCAGCTCCGGGACGGGGTGTGGGGGTCGGGAGAGCCCGGCGACCCCTTCTGATCCCGTAGGTGCAGGCACTTCCCTGCAGGGCGTGCACTGATGCCAGCTGTAAGTTGCCTTGGCTTGGACCTAACTCCTGGACAGGGTATAGATGACCGGTTCCCGAAGAGTGGGGGCCAGGGGGAGGCGGGGACCGGCGAGGGGCCGAGGGTCTGCGGGACGCAACGGGGAACTTCTAGTATTTCTCAACAGTTTGGGGCCTGGCCCAGGGTCAGGCCCTGAACAGGAGGAAGTGGGAGGAGCTGGGCGCGGCTCCGGCCTGGGCCCTTGGCCTGGGAATTTAAAGCCACCTGGGATCCCGATGGACCGCAAATCCAGCCCAGCCCCAAACTCGGGGGCAAAGGAGGGTCGGGGACCCTTGGCCCAAGAATTAAGTAAGTGGGTCCATTGGGCCCCCTAGGGGAGCCTGCCCTGCAGTTGCAAAGCTGCTGTTGGGCAGTAATAGATCTTTACTTTTGGACTTTCTGAGTTTTCGTTCCTTTTTTCTTTTTTTTAAATAACATTGACATTGACCATTAGAAATAGGGTGAACTATCTGGCAAGTATTATTGCCTGTTTCAAGACCTGGAAAATGCATTTACATTTTGACCAGAAGCAGCAGACTGCAGGTAGACGCCGACGGCTCTTACCTGTCCTGCCTCCTGTGAGGAGCCTGAGGTCTGTGGCTGAGGATCAAAGTCCAACGTCAGACCAGAAAAGTCCAGAGGAGTATTTATTTATGAATTTCCTTATGTATGCCAGTACTGGGGCTTGAACTCAGGGCCTGGACACTATCCTATAGCTTTTTGTTGTTGTTGCTCAAGGCTGGTATTGGAGATAAGATTTGTTGTCCTGGCTGGCTTTGAACTGGGACCTTCTCATCCCAGCCTCCTGAGTAGCTAGGATTACAGGTGTGTACCACCAATGCCTACCTGGCTATAGGGATCTTGGAAGAACTACAAGTCACATCAGACTAGAAAGTCAATCCCTCAGCATGTCTTGTAATAAATAGGTCTCCAGTAGGCACAGTTCTTTGTTTTTGTATCCATACCCTTGTACAGAATAATCCCATCCCTTAATTATTGCATGTAACGTCTTAAGTGAGTTCCCTTTAGCTAGTTCTTCTTTTTGGAGGCAGATTTACTGTGTACCCACTAGAAACTTAAACCTCAGGGGACTTCATTTGTGAAGTATCTTCCAGAGTCAGAAGAGGCGTTCCGGGCACTGTGTGTACACATGGTCATGTGATTATGTGAAATCAGCCAAACAGGAGATTTTAGCCACATTTGCTAAGACCTCTGCCTCTTTCCTCTTCAGAGTTCCCTCTGACAAACTTCTCATAGGGGGACTGCTGAGGTAGCTGTAAAGTTTTTGAGAAATGTCTTGACATGTGATAGCATTTATAGAGATACGGATCACTCACAAATTATGAATTGAAAGCACTTTCCTAAGGATTGGTCATTTAAAAACAAATGTTGGCTAATCATGGTAGAAGAAAAGAAATTTATATATGTGTGATGTAAATAAATTGATACATGCACATATATGTATATCTATATATACTCTGCCCACATATATACAGAGTACATATATTCACATATATGTAGACATAAGATGAGATATGGATCAATATTTGACACAAATACCAACTAATTGTGAACTCTAAAATAACTTTTCTAAGCTATCAATCATTTAAAAACAAAGTCAGGTACAGGTTAAACCAGTAATCCTAGCTACTCAGGAGGCTGAGACCTGAGGATCACAATTCAATTCTATCTCAGACCAATTTAAGAAACTCTTGGGGCTGGGAGTTTGGCCTAGTGGTTAAAGTGCTTGCCTAGCATGCATGAAGACCCGGGTTCGATTCCTCGGTACCACATGCATAGCAAAAAGCCGGAAGTGAGGCTAAGGTCAAGTCTTTGAGCTCTAGCCTTGAGAAAGTCCAAGGACAGTGCTCAGGCCCTGAGCTCAAGCCCAGGACTGGCAAAAAAAAAAAGAAACTCTTATTTCCAGTGAACCAGCAAAATCTGGAAATGGAAGTGTGTGGTTCAAGTAGCAGAACACAGCCTTGAGGGAAAAAGCCAAGTTAGAGCTAAGGCCCTGACTTCAAGCCCCACTATCAGGAAAACACACACACACTCTCACAAAACACAGCAAATTTTGATCATTCATATCAGAAAAAAAAAGACTGAATTAGTTTTGTTTCTATAAAGAATGTACAGAAGGTTTCCATAAAGGTAATGATGACAGGAAAAAATAAGTAAGGAGATTATAGAGACTTACTTGACAACAAAATATGGTTTCTTTTTTTTGCCGGTCCTGGGCTTGGGCTCAGGGCCTGAGCACTGTCCCTGGATTTTCTCAAGGTTAGGGCTCTACCACTTGAGCCACAGCACCACTTCTGGCTTTTTGCTACATATGTGGTACCGAGGAATCATACCTGGGTCTTCGTGCATGCTAGGCAAGCACTCTACCACTAGGCCAAACTCCCGGCCCCTGGTTCCATTTTTTTTTTGGACTTCATTAGTGATGTCTGACAGCTTTTAAAAATGTACGACCTGCCGGGCACAGTGGCTCACGCCTGTAATCCTAAGCTACTCAGGAGGCTGAGATCTGAGGCTCAAGGTTTAAAGCCAGCCCATGCACCAAAGGACCTGAGACTCTTATCTCTAACCTCCAGAAAATGGGAAAAGGGGCTTGGCTCAAGGGTAGGCTGGTAGCCTTGGGCGGAAGAGCTCAGAGACAATGGGCAGGCCTCAGCCACCAGTGCCCAGCGTGGACAGATCTTGCTGTACCTCACACACTGTGAGCCAGGCATGACTACTGGGCCCACTGTGCATTGGAGTTTCACTCCAACCTTTCCTAAGAGTCACCCATGTGACTCTTTGACCCAAGTCAAAGGCTTGGCAGTGGAGCGATTGCTCCCCAGAGTAGGGGGCACAGCTCCAGTCCACCTCAGGTACCAGCTTGTACCTACTGCCTCTACCTCCTGTGCCTTCTCTTCCCATCTTCCTGCCTGAGGGGTCAGGCATAAGCACCCAGACAGGGCCAGACAAGCTCCCATCAACTGTGCAACTGTGCAATGGTATAAGTCTATATAATGTAATACCTCACCCGTAAAACATCACATCCGTCCCTGGCCTCAAAATCGGATTGGCCATGACCAAATCACGTAAATGAAGTGTTGTGAGTGAAGTTTCTCCAGTCCTGTCTGACTCTAAAGCCTCTTGGGTTTCATATTCGTCTCTCTGTGTTTGTGTGCATGCCAGTTCTGAGGCTTGAACTCAGGGCCTGGGAACTCGAGCCCCAACTCCACTTCCAGCTTTTTGCTGATTAAATGGAGATATAAAAAACCTCCTGGGTTTGCCAGAGCTGTCTTTGAATTGCAATTCTCAGATCTCAGCCTCCAGTTACTTTATCTTTCTCTCTCTCCCTCTCTCCCTCTCTCCCCCTCTCCCTCTCCCTCTCCCTCTCCCTCTCCCTCTCCCTCTCCCTCTCCCTCTCCCTCTCCCTCTCTCTCTCTCTCTCTCTCTCTCTCTCTCTCTCTCTCTCTCTGTGTCTCTCTGTCTCTCTCTCTGTCTCTCTGTCTCTCTCTGTCTCTCTGTCTCTGACTCTCTCTCTCTGTCCCTATCTCATTTTTGGTTGGTCATGGAGCTTGAACTCTGGGCCTGGGTGTTGTTCCTGAGCTCTTCACCTCAAGGTTACCACCCTACCCCTGGAGCCACAGCACCACTTCTGTTTTTTTAGTTGTTGATTGGAGATAAGAGTCTCACAGTCTTTAGTACCCGGGCTGACTTTGAACCTCGATCTTTAGATCTCCGCCTCCTGAGTAGCTAAGATTACAGGCGTGAGCCACTGTGCCTGGCTCCTTTATATTTCTTAAAAAGATAACTCCTCAGTATATTATCTTTTATATGTTGATACTACTATTGTAAAACAAAACTTTTCTTCTACAGTACTTATTTGTCTTTTGCTTCTATGTAAAAAAACCTGGCTTTTTGTATATTATTTTTGTGATGGACTACATGATTAAATAGCCTGGCTATTCCCTGTGGCTTTCCAGTCGCATTTCTTTCCACTGCTTAGGAACTATCCTCCTCAGATGGGACCCGCTGTGCCGCCATCACCGCCTCGCAGGTGAGGATGTGTTCTGATGGGCTCTGCGGCCGCCGGGCCCTGAGCACACCTGAGGAGCGTTGGCATGGATGAAGTGAGCAAGTGCTCCTTTTTTTTTTTTTGGCCAGTCTTGGGGCTTGAACTCAGGGCCTGCGCACTGTCCTTGGGCTTTCTCTAGCCCAGTCCTCTACCCCTGGAGCCACGGCACCACTTTTGGCTTTTTCTATGGAATCGAACCCAGGGCTTTGTGCATGCCAGGCAAGCATTCTACCACTAGGCCAAACTCTTGGCCTGCAAGTGCTCTTTTGTCTGGTTCCTCAGATGTGGCTTTGTCATGATTGGCGTTCTCCCTGGCCAACCCTGAGTTGAACTGTGAGCAAATTCCCTGAAGCTAGGCTGTGGAGCAGCTTCCCTGAATTTAAGCACTAGTCCCCTTAGTTCTGGAAGGACAGCTCCAGAGGCTTGTGACACGTGAGCTTCAGGACCTCAGAGAGCCGTGCTGTGCCCTAGAAGAGATCCCTGTGATGGATGACTGATTCTGGAATAGAAGAGTCCATGGAACACGATTCACAAGGACTATGGAGTCGATTTTCACCAACCACAATGGCAGAGAATGGGCTGGGATTCCTGGGAAGATCCCAGCTATTTCCTGGCCAGGACAGGAAGAGTGGGGCAACTTGTTTGAATTTCAGTCTTTGGATTTGAACTCATGTCCTTAGGGTTGCTAGTCTAGTGATCTTCTGCAAATCCCCACCTGCAACTCAAAGAACAGCATAGGGTCAGCCCAGCCCGGGGCGGGGGGAAAGGGGAATGATTTTCCCAGCTCCTAGGGGGACACCCATAAACACAGCATGACTTTAGGGGGTCACTGAAGCAGCCTGAGTGAATGGCTCATTCTGAGATCAACTCTGGGGACAAGGTGGGCCTAGAGTTCCTTTTAGGAAGGATTCCTGGCTTTCAACGGGCACCCTTCCTGGACACTTGATTCAAATGACCAGTCCTTGCCCTGGGCATCCCGATGGGCGGGCCCAGTAGGCTGGGGACAAGTGGATCTAAAGAAGGCAGGACCACAAGTCAGTCTGCTCAGTTCACTTAGGCAATCCCAGCTCGACTCTCTTGACTCACCATCAGACAGACAGGTGACACTCCGATGAGCTTGGTTTACAACAGACAGGAGAGTGGAGAGCGGGAATTGCACTTGCCATAGTCATTCTTCTTGCTGAGCCACCCTCAACCCAGTCCAGTCAGCTTTGGGATCAGGCCTGTCATTTGTAGCCAGCCCACTCAGCGACCTAACCACATGGTTGGTGAAACACGGCCTCTGTGTGGTTGATGTGAGAAGACACTTTTACCAGCGGTTAAGTCCTTCAGAAGAAGCAGTGTGCTGTTGACTGCATTATAACCACACGGGAGCAAAAGGTTCTAAGCTCAGTGCCACAGCAACCATGACTACATATCAAGGAAAGGCGGAAGCCATTCCACAAATTCCTCACTGACCCCACAGGGGGCCCCTGACACTCGTGTTGTATGCTCATCCATGAGCCAAAAAACCCTCTCAGTCCAGAAACCAGGCCCCTGGCAAATAAATCTCATCCTTACACTTCCAGGTCCTGTAGCAAAACAGAACCTGGGAGGCCTGGGCTCCTCACCTGCCTGGGCCGTGGTTACACAGGTAAGGTGTGCAGAAGTCAAGGTCATGGCCACCCCGCTCCAGCTGGGCGCCCCACTCTCTCATCACCCGTTGGTCTTCCTCCCTGCATGCAGTGGGAAGTGAACCAGGGAAAGAGGGTGGCTCCTCGGGAGGCTGAGAGCTGAGGATTGAGGTTCAAATGCCAAGCAGACAAACCAGAGAGACCCTTCTCTCCAATAAACCAGCAAAAAGTGGAGGTGTGGCTCAAGTGACAGAGCACCAATGACTTGAACAAACGCATTGAACAAGAATGTAAGGTCCTGAGTTTGAGCCCCATACCAGTGAAACAAACAAAAAAAGAAAAAAGTAAGCAAAGCAAAACAAAAACAACAACAACAAAAAAAAACACCAACCTAATTAGAAAGGACTGAACCTGTTTTATTTGCAAATAGAAAAAAAAAAAAAACAGTAAGCAAAGCAATACCCATGCATGTTGCCACATGGGGTGATCCTTGAAAACAGAATATTCAGTGAAAGAAATAGTCCCAAAAGATTAGAAATTGTGTGATCATTTTATAGGAAATGCCCTGAACAGGCCCCACCACACAGGCAGAATGTCCGCTCCTCGGTGCCAGGCAGTGACTGCCAATGGGTTTGGAATGTTCTCTGTTTGCCAATGCATTGCTCACTCTGGAGGACACAGAAGTGGCTAGTGTACCCCCCTGGAGTGGAGCAATTTGAACCCCAGGCTCTCCTCTATGCCTTTCTTGGGGTGTTAAAGTCAGCTTTGAGGGGAAAGGCCCCTGAGGGCCAGGGAAGAGGATGAGAGGATCAACCCACCAAGAACTCTGGAAATGATGTGGTTTTGGGGAGTCACAGAGCTGCTTATTGCCCCCAAGCTTTGGCTTCCCACCTTGCCATTTTGTGGGTCAGAGTAAGTCATGATGCAAAAGTTATGAAATGAGCACTGTCAGCTCTGGTTCTAGTTTAGAAACTCTGGAACGGCACAAAGGCTAGCAGTGTCCAGTTTCCTCCCGCTGAGCCCTGAACTAATTCCCCCAGGCTTTCGGAGACCCATGGCTTGAACAGGCAGCCTATAAGACCTCTCCTTGATAGAAAAACAATATTATATAATAGGTCAAACATCTTCAGTCAGAAATGGAGGAAAAAGGTATTAGAGAACTGTGCAGATAATTTGTGCAAATATTTTTTCCTGGTATTTTTTGATATTCATATTTGACCCCGTTATGACATTTGTAGTGTGTGTATGTGTGTGTGTGTGTGTGTGTGTGTGTGTGTGTGTTTGCATGCTAGTACTAGGACTTGAAATTAGGGATATTGCCCCTAAGCTTTTTTTACTCAAGACTAGCATTCTACCACTTGATTCACACCTCTACTTCTAGCTTTTGTGGTTAATTGGAGATAAGAGTCTCATGAACTTTCCTGCCCTGGCTGGCTTTGAATTTTTATTCTCAGATCTCAACCTCCTGAATAGCTAGGATTAAAGGCATGAGCCACCAGTTCCCAGCTGAAAGGAAATCTTTTAAAGTAGTTTTTTTTTTCCAATGGCAATAACTTAAGCTAAGCCATTTGAATTATTAATAATTAAACTATTAAAAAAATCTATTGGACATCACTTGATAGCTAATTTTACGCATCCGTTTGGCAAAAATCGCAATATTCAATTGTTTGATCAAATATTTTAGATGTTTTTATGAATATATTATTATCAATAATGATATTGTTGTTATTTAGTACTGGGATTTTATCTCAGGGGCTGGCACTTTATTAAGCCGTACCCTCAGTAAATAAACTACAGCCAGTAGGGGTCAGGACTGATACTTGACTGGAGTTGCTGTATCCACAATCCTTGCTCCTTGTCATTGCTTTGTGCCTAGTTACACAATTGAACATAGAGCTGCTTTAGAAAGGAATCCTTAATCCTATCTCTGACATTTATTTGCACACTGAAGTGGCAACTTCACTCATTTATTTCTCCTTCTGACAGTGCAATGATTGTTCTTTAAATTCTACACATGAAAAAAAAAAAAAAAGCGGCCAGGAGTTTGGCCTAGTGGTTAAAGTGCTTGCCTAGCATGCATGAAGACCCGGGTTCTATTCCTCAGTACCACATACGTAGAAAAAAGCTGGAAGTGGTGCTGAGGCTCAAGTGATAGAGCTCTAGCCTTGAGAAAGTCCAAGGACAGTGCTCAGGCCCTGAGCTCCAGCCCAGGACTGGCAAAAAAATAAATAAAAATAAATAAATAAATAAAATTAAATTAAAAAAAAAAACGGAAAAAAAAAAGCCAAACATGGGGGTTGGGGGGGGAGGGAAATGGGTACCAAGACATGTGAAAGGGTATCAATGTACGTGAATTAATGCACCTTCTATCTGGCAAATATCATGTAACCCTTTTACTAATTACAATAAAAAATGCAAAAAAAAAAAAAAAAAGCCAAACAAACCAGCTTCCTTGTATCGGGGAGAAAGTGGAAGTAGACACTGCAAGCTTAGTCAAGGGGAAACTTTCAACATAAAGCTCATTGTCTATTTGAGGAAGCGAGTAACCAAACCTCCAGACCAGCCAAGGATCAGAGAGATATTTGCACTTCTCTATTATAAAACTATTTTCTCAGCTGGGCATGGTGGCTCACGCTTGTAATCCTAGCTACTCAGTCTGAGATCTGAAGATTGTGGTTCAAAGCCAGCCTGGGCACTAAAAAGTCCGTGAGATTCTTCTTTTCAATCAACCAGGCCCAGGCCCAGAGTTCAACAAAAAACCAAAGCTGGTTCGCCTCAGAAGAGCAGCAAGTTTATAGTGAGCACAGTCAAGTCTCCTTGAACACATCAGTGAAGAATGTTTGTCGGGTGTCCGGGAGGGTACAGGGATTATGAGAACAAACAAAATACACCTGGTCTTCTTTTCAGCTTCTTTTCTCAGATATGGCAAGTGGCATCAGAACTAGAAAGGCTAAGGCTTTGGTGGTGGGTTTGAACCCAGGGCTTTGCCGTTGCTCGGGAAGTGAGCGCTGTCTTCAGCTCCACCTCCAGCTTTAAGATTCAGGTTTTAGATTAAGGATTTATCTCTGGGGGAAGAGGGCTTGAACTCAGGCCTCTGTCTCTCTGTCTCTCTTTCTGTGTCTCTCTCTCTCTGTGTCTCTAGAGGGCCTGAGCACTGTACTTGGGCTTTCTCAAGGGCAGAGCCCTACCACTTTAGCCACAGAGCCACTTCTGGCTTTTTCTATGTATGTGGTACCCAGGAATTGAACCCCGGTTTCGTGCATGCTAGGCAAGCACTCTACCACTAGGTCAAACTCCCAGCCCTCAGGGCCTGTCTCTAAGCTTTGTTTTGCTCAAGGCTGGTGCTCTACCACTTGAGCCATAGCTCCACTTCTGACTTTTTGGAGATAAATCTCATGGACTTTCCTGCCAAGGCTGGCTTTGAATCATAATCCTCAGCCTTTTGAATAGCTAGGATTCCAGGCATGAGTCAAGGGTGTTGAGCCTTATTATTATTATTATTGATATTATTATTATTTGTGAGTCATGGGACTTGAACTCTGGGCCTGGGTGCTGTCCCTGAGCTCTTCAGCTAAAGGCTACCCAGTTATCCCTGAGCCACAGCTCCATGACTCAGTTTTCTAGAGATTAATTGGAGATAAAAATCACATTGCCTCTAGTGACTGAGCTGGCTTTGAACCTCCATCCTCAGATCTCAGCCTTCTGACTAGCTAGGATTACAGGTGTGAGCCACCATGCCTGGCAGTCTTATTATTTGTGCTCTCTCTCTCTCTCTCTCTCTCTCTCTCTCTCTCTCTCTCTCTCTCTCTCTCTCTCTCTCTCTCTCTCTCTGGCCAGTTCTGAGGCCTGAGCACTGGCCTTGGGCTTTCTCAAGGCTAGAGCTCTACCACTTGAGCCATGGCATCACTTTTTCTGTGTATGTGGTACTGAGGAATTGAACCCAGGTCTTCATGCATGCTAGGCAAGCACTCCACCACTAGGCCAAACTCCCAGCCCCAGTCATATCATTCTTGATGATTATTATCAACTTGCCTAACCTCTTCAAGCTTCTGGGTTCAGTCCTGAGCACTGGAGGCCTGTGGACGCCAGCGGCCTGTGACTCCTATTCAGCTGCGATAACCAAAAATACTTCCAGCTAGTGCCAAATTCCCCTGGTGAAAAGCCTGTGCCAGCTGGTTCTCATGCTCATAGCTTTCATCTCCTCTCTCTAGAGCTGGGGCCTGGGTTCAGGAAGCAGGATTAGAGGATAACTCAAGAACATCCAAGGCGACATGAAAGCCAAGATCTGAGTGTAAGAGACATCAGGAGAGGCCAGGGGAGAAGAAGAAGAAGAAGAAGAAGAAGAAGAAGAAGAAGAAGAAGAAGAAGAAGAAGAAGAAGAAGAAGAAGAAGAAGAAGAAGAAGAAGAAGAAGAAGAAGGCAGCCCAAGGACAGTGCTTAGGCCCTGAGTTCAAGCCCCACAACGAGAGAGAGAGAGAGAGAGAGAGAGAGAGAGAGAGAGAGAGAGAGAGAGAGAGAGAGAGAGAGAGAGAGAGAGAGAGAGAGAGAGAGAGAGAGTTCAGCCACCATCTAGGAAATAGGTCCCTGTCTGTGGAAACCCTGAAGGAGAGGTTGGGTGTAGAGCAATGGAGCAGGTCCTGAGTATGCCAGAGGCCCTGAGTTTAACAGGAAGAAGTTGGAGGAGAAAGGAGGAAGAAAAGGAAGAAAAAAAGAAACCAGGAAGAAGGCCAAATGGCTCTAAGGTGGTATGGGTAAGCAGCAAAAAGATGAGAGAACAAGTGGGAGGGACACGTGGAAGTCAGGGCCTGACCTTTGACCAGTCTGTGGAATGACACTGTGATGAACAGAGGGACATTCATAGGCTATGCCACCTAGGTTGCCACATGCCAGGCTCACAACTGTAATTCTGGCCACCCAGGAGGTTGAGATCTGAAGATCACAATTCAAAGTCAGCCTGCACGGCAAAGTCTGAGAGACTCTTACCTTCAGCTAACTACCAAAAAGCCAGAATGGAGGTATGGATCAAGTGGTAGAGTGACAGCCTTGAGAGGAAAAGCTAAGAGTCAGCTCTAGGTTTAAGCCTCAGTACCACACACACACACACACACACACACACACACACATATAAACACACACATACACACACACATACACACACACATACACACACATACACACACACACATACACACACACATATACACACATATACACACATACACACACATACACACACATACACACATACACACACACATACACACACATACACACACATACACACACATACACACATACACACACATATACACACACATACACACACATACGCACACATACGCACACATACACACACATACGCACACATACACACACATACACACACATACGCACACATACACACACATACACACATACACACATACACACACATATACACACACATATACACACACACACATACACACACACACACACACACACACACACACACACACACTAATTAGATTTGAGATAAACCTTCCAAGAATGGAGATTTCTTCTTTCTGGGATTTGTTGAAAAAGAAGAGAATTTTAATGTGTCCCTAACAAAATAATTTGCTTATTGTTTTGTGGGATATCTCTCTCTTTCCCTCCCTCCCTCTCTCTCTCTTTCTTTCTCCCTCCCTCCCTCCCTCCCCCCCCTCTCTCCGTCTGCTTCACCCTCTCCCCCTCTCTCTTTTCTATTGTTTTGGAAAGTCCTTTAGTTAACTAATGGAACACTCGATATCAGTCCTTGTAAGAGCTTTCCACATATGTTACTTGAACGAAGTACTTCACACAGCATGATGAGGAGAGAGGGTGGCTCACCGCCATTCCCAGCGGGGCTGGGCCCGCCTGGTTTTTCCCCCGGGGCAGATAAGGTTGGTGCATATGCAATTATGACTCATAGATATGGGCCTGGGACCTGGTCCATGCCAGCTCTTGTTCAAAGGTGAGAGTGAAGGGGTGAATCAGAGTGTAGGGCGTCATCTGAGCCACCAAATGCTCCTTGTCCTCCCCCAGGGTCTGCCTTCACTCTTCCAGGCTATTAGTTGGACTGAAGCTCTCTTTCCAAGAATTCCTCTCCTGTGCAGCTGTTCCCCTAAGAGGAGGAGACACGGAAGGATTTGCTTGTCTGCTTTATCTTGCTCCGTAACACCAGCCACCAAGTGGTTTCTGGGTCAAATGGGGTCAAGATCCTAATCAGTGAACATATTTATGGACTAAAACAGGGGTGGAAACTGGGCTCTGGTGGCTCTGGCCTGTAATCCTAGCTGTTCAGGAGGCTGAGCTCTGAGGAGCTCCATTGGAAGCCAGGCCTGGTGGAAAGGACGCCTCTTCAATTAACCACTCAGAACACAGAAGTGGAGCTGTGGCTTCGAGCCTTCAGTAAAAAAGCTGAAGGACAGTGCCCAGGCTCTGAGTTCAAGCCCCAGGACCAGCCCCCCCCTCCAAAAGTGGCTCCTTCTTTGTTACTGCACCTTGGTTCCCAGAATCCATCCTCCTTTTGTTCTTCCCAGCCTACAGGGATCACTTGCAGTCCACACTCGCCCTACTCGTCCTTGGCGAAGGACTAAGACCCGTCTCGGATTAGCAGTTTCAAGCTAGTGCTTAGAAACAGAAATTTATCATGAGGGTTTGCTAGCTCTCTTGTAAAGGTTTGGTTTTTGTTTTGATAAATACCTTTTTTTAGAATGATTTAAATCCTTACATTATTGCCAGGTAACAGGACATAAACAGAGACTGGCCTAATACTATTTTCTCTAATCATAGTGGCAAAATAATGTTAGCTGTGGACTGTGTAAGCAGAGATTCATTTCAGTTTGATAATCAAAAAGAAATGATTAAATTGGCTCCTTGCGGGCATCTAATAGACAAGCCATGCTGAACTCAAAAGAATTTTTCCTCTGACCAAGATTCATTCTTCAGTGGCAACTTAATTTCAACAAAATGACACTATTCTATCCACAAAATGAATTTTTTTGTTTTCATTTGTTCTTTTGTCGTTTGATTTAATTAATTTAGAAACTAGGTCTAGCTCTGTAGTTATATAAGAGCAACAGATGGAGGATTATATTTAGTTTCACGTGTCTACATTATAATATTATAATAATAATTTGCCAACACTGGGACGTGATGAATAATTTTTTTTTTTACCTTAAGGGGCTCCACATCTCAAGTTTGAAAGAGTATTCTTTTTTTTTTTTTTTTTGTGCCAGTTGTGGCACTTGAGCTCAGGGCCTGAGCACTGTCCTTGGGCTTTCTCTAGGCTAGGGCTCTATCACTTGAGCCACAGCACCACTTCCAGCTTTTTTCTATATATGTGGTACCGAGGAATTGAACCCGGGTCTTCGTGCATGCTAGGCAAGCACTCTACCACTAGGCTAAACTCCCAGCCTGAAAGAATATTCTAATAGATAAATATGATGATAGAAGATGGTCCTTGTTTCTTCTCCCAACTTAAGGTTTTGTTCTAGAGTTTTTGTTTTTTGTTTTTGTGGATTGAGGGACTTGAACTCAGGGCCTTAGGTGCTAGCCCTGAGCTCTTTTTTTTTTTTTTTTTTTTTTTTTTGTGGGCCATGAGGTTTGAACTGTGGGCCTGGGTGCTGTCCCTGAGCTCTTCAGCTCAAGGCTACTGCCCTACTCTTGAGTCACAGCCCCACTTCCCATTTTCTAGTGATTAATTGGAGGTAAGAGTCTCAGGTCCTTTTGTCGCTTTGGACTGCGATCCTCAGATCTCAGCTTCCTGAGTAGCTAGGATCACAGGCGTGAGCCACCACACCCGGCCCTGAGCTCATTTTTTAAGATAGTGCTCTACCCCTGAGCCACACTCCACTTCAGTTTTCTGATGGTAAATTGAAGATGAGCGTCCCATGGACTTTACTGCCTGGGCTGTCTTTGAACCATAACTCTCAAGTTTCAACCTTCTGACTAGCAAGGATCATAGTTACCAGCTCCCAGCTTGTTCTGGAGTTTTAACCTTGACTTAACTTCAAAATTAACGATAAACTTAAAAAGCACAATCCTAAGTGAATATTATATGAATGTATGAAAATGTCACCATGAAATCTATTATTTTGCATAATATATGCTAAAATAGTACCCTCCCTACTATGAGAGAACATATTAGGCAAATAATAACCAAAAGATAGCTTTAGTGACTATATAGTATCAGAGACAAAATTTTATCTAGAGACAAGGAGCTATTTCTGGGGGGAGGGCCATGGGACTTGAACTCTGGACCTGGGGACTGTCCTGAGTTCTTCAGCTCAAGGCTACCACCCTACCCCTTGAGCCATAGTGCCAGGTTAATTGGAGATAAGACTCTCTTGGACATCTTCGTGCCCCAGCAGGCTTTAAACTGGGATCCTCAGGTCTCCAGATCTCAGTCTCCTGAGGAGCTAGGATTATAGGCATGAGCCACCATGTCTAGTGGAGCTGTTTTTATAATGACTAGTTTCCATCAATCAAGAAAAATAAAGATAACAAATATATATGTATCTATCAATAGATGTCCAAGATGCATAAAACAAAACTGACAGAAGTGATGTGAGAAATAGATCATTCAACAGTAGTAATTAGTGACTTTACTATCTGATTTCAATGGAAGACAGATTTATTGGGCAGAGGATCAACAAGGAAATCGAAGACTTGAACAACACAGGAATCAGGTAAGCCAAAAAGATAATCAAAATGCTTCAGCCAATAACACCAGAATATATATTCTCCTCCAGTGGACATGGATACAGTGTCCAGATACACTATGTTGAATCATGCAAAATGTCTCCATTTAACATTCTTAAAATGGTATAAAATATGTCCCGTGACCAACATGAAAAACAATTAGGAATGACTAATGGAAGGACAAATGAAATTTGGGGGGCCAGGAGTTTGGCCTAGTGGTAGAGTGCTTGCCTAGCAGGTATGAAAACCAGGGTTCAATTCCTCAGTACCACATACATAGAAAAAAAAGCCAGAAGTGGTGCAGTGGCTCAAGTGTTAGAGTGTTGGCCTTGAGAATGCTGAGGCCTTGAGTTCAAGTCCAGGACTGGCAACAAAACAAAACTTTGCCAGGCAGTGGTGGCTCATACCTGTAATCCTAGCTACTCAGGAGGCTGAGATCTGAGGATCAAGGTTCAAACCCAGCCCGAGCACAAAAGGACCTGATACTCTTATCCCCAATTAGCCTCTAGAAAACGGGAAATGGGGCTTGGCTTAAAAGTAGGGCTGTAGCTTTGAGCCGAAGAGCTCAGGGACAGTGCCCAGGCTGAGTTTAAGCTCTGTGACCCACAAAAAAAAAAAAAAGGAAATTAACCAACAGTCGTGTGTGTGTGTGTGTGTGTGTGTGTGTGTGTGTGTGTGTGTGTGTGTGTATGCCATTACTGGGACTTGAACTTAGGGCCTAGGTGCTGTCCCTTAGCTTTTTCACTCAAAACTAGTGCTCTACTATTTGAGCTACTATTTGGTAGTTAATTGGAGATTCAAGTCTCATGGACTTTTCTGTCCAGGTCACTTTGAACCTCAATTCTCAGATTTTAGTGTCCTGAATAGCTAGATTATAGGCATAAAACAACCTCACTGGGGCTGGGAGTTTGGCCTAGTGGAAGAGTGCTTGCCTAGCATGCACAAAGACCAGGGTTTGATTCCTCGGTACCACATACATAGAAAAAGCCAGAAGTGGTGCTGTGGCTTAAGTGGTAAAGCTCTAGCCTTGTGATAGCCCAAGGACAGGGCTCAGACCCTGAGTTCAAGCCCCAGGACTCCCAAAAAAACCCACCACCACCACACAACAACAACAAAAAACAAAACCTCACCTACATTTTAAAAATATACTGTTAAACAACCAATAGATTAAAGAATAAAAGATATGACGAAATAGAGAATACAAATTAAATGATAACATAACAAATTTATGGTATACAGTAGAATTGGTAGTTACAGGAAATATGTATGTCAGTGGCTCACGTCTGTCTATAATGGGTCATACCAAATCTGAGAGATTCTTCTCTCAAAAGAAGTCTGTAGTTCTTCAGGAAAGAGGAGATGCCAAAGTCACAGCCACAGGAAAGCAGCTCTGGTGACCTAGCCTCTGGCATTGCCACTCTGCTGTGTGAGGTTTTCTGTGGGGGGCGGGCACTGAGAACTCTTAACACCACAGCTAGTGGGTGGCTCTATTTCCTCTTGCAGAGGGGTTTGCTTGGGGGAAGGATGTGAAAGTGCAGGGTTCTCCTGCTTCTCCCTCTCAGGCACCAATCTCATTCTTCAGTTTGCAGTTCCCCATCTCCAGTGCACTCAAGGCACACCTCTAGGACCAGCTGCGTGCTGCCCTACCTGAACCAGATGAGACGGGAAAGGGATGGGGATGAATGAGACTCCACCTGGTTCCCACAGACTGCAAGGCTCACTGAGGCCCACAGAGCCTCTGGGTACTCCACTGCTCTGAGTGGTAGAAGGAGGGGGCTGACCACAGAGAAGACCACCACATAAAATCACACACACACACACACACACACACACACACACACACACACACACACAAATTGCAACTTAGATATAAACAAAAACAGGAGCTGGGCACCAGAGATGCACTTCCATAATCCTAGCTACTCAGGAGTCTGAGACCTGGAGCCATTCCAGGAGAAAAGTCCATGAGATTCTGTTTCCAATTTATCAGTGAAATGCTGTACTGGCCATGTGGCTCATGTGGAAAAGGGCCAGCTGTAAGAAAAGCTGAGGAAGAGTGCAAGGTTTTCAGGTCAAGTCCCAGTACTAGCACAGACAGGTGTTCACACACACTCACACACTCATACACACGCACACATTCACAACTGAAAACAGAGAAGAAAATAAGTCAGTTTAAGGTCTGGATAAGCAAGTTAACAAGTTGGATGAGAAATTCAATTACTTGGGCTGGGAGTTTGGCCTAGTGGTTAAGTGCTTGCCTAGCATGCACAAAGACCCGGGTTCGATTCCTTGGTACCACATACATACAAAAAAAGCCGGAAGTGGTGCTGAGGCTCAAGTGGTAGAGCTCTAGCCTTGAGAAAGTCCAAGGACAGTGCTCAGGCCCTGAGCCAAAGCCCAGGACTGGCAAAAAGAAAAAAAAAAAAAAGAAATTCCATTACTTGAATGAGCAATTCAACTGAGGTAGAAAAAAGAAAAGAAGTCACTCTGCTCATTCCTGTAATCCTAGCAACTCAGGAGGCTGAGATCTGAGGATCAAGGTTCAAAGCCAGCCCAGGCACTAAAGAACATGAGACTCATATCTCTAACCAACCATTAGAAAATTGGAAGTGGGGCTGCGGTTCAAAGGTAGGGCGGTAGCCTTGAGCTGAAGAACTCAGGGACAGTGCCCAGGCCGAGTTCAAGCCCTCCAACCAACAAGAAAGAAAGAAAGAAAGAAAGAAAGAAAGAAAGAAAGAAAGAAAGAAAGAAAGAAAGAAAGAAAGGAAGGAAGGAAGAAAGAAAGGAAGAAAGAAGAAAGAAAGAAAGGAAGAAAGAAGAAAGAAAGGAAGAAAGAAGAAAGAAAGGAAGAAAGAAGAAAGAAAGGAAAAGAAAAGACAAGAACACATAATATAAGGGTTACACATGTATGGAAGTAGCACAAAGAAACTCTTTGTACAATTCGTACATCCTAATGAAAAGGAAAAATGAACAAAGGAAAAGAAGAGAAAATAAGCAAGAAGTTAGGGATAGGTTCCTAGAGTTTCTAGATATAGAAGAGGACACCCCCCAAAAAAGAGGACACTCAGTTAATGTGAAAGTCAAACAAATGAAGTATTTTAATATAAATCTATCCCAAATACACATGGGATGGGGTATGCTTGTACTAAACCTTGTTACCTAGTTATATGACATCTAGGTTTATGTGGGGAAATAATTGAGAATAATATACTAAACATCCATAATCACTTTCTTCCTGTAAGTAAAACAAATGCTAGTACATTCACATTATAAACTTATCTGAAATTCAAATGTGATGTAAACTTCACTGGGTTTTCTGTATTCTGTACATGTTATGTGTTATATAGCACTTGCTGCATCTGGAAACTTCAAATGACACACGCTGCCCAGCCCTGCGTCTTCCTAGGCATGAAGAATCTAGATCTTTAATAGCTGGTTGGGAGGCCAATCTGACACTTGTCCTCTAGTGGTCAATCAAGGGAACGGAAGTGTGTGGAACGTCTGTGCTTAATTCCTGTCTAACCCTCACAGAGAAGGTCTCAGCTGCAAAATCTAGTATGGGTTTCCATGGAGCTTCCTCGTAGCTCTAGGCCCTCTCCTGAAGCATGCACACAGACGGGTCCAGGCTGGCACAAATCTATAGCAATTGCCGTGCAGGTTTCTTAGGAAGATTTCAGAGTTGATCATGTACTGAAAAATTCACAATCCTAAGAAAAATATCAGCCGGGCGAGGTGGCTCACACCTGTACTCCTAACTACTCAGGAGGCTGAGATCTAAGGATCGTGCATCAAGGCCCGCTTGGGTACTAAAAAGTCTATACCTGTAATCCGAGTGACTTAGGAGGCTGAGAGGAGGATTGTAGTTTTAAGCCAGCCCAGTCAGAAAATCTGTGAGATTCTTTTATTTCCTTTTTCTTTTTGCCAGTCCTGGGCTTGAGCTCAGGGCCTGAGCACTGTCCTTGGATTTTCTCAAGGCTAGAGCTCTACCGCTTGAGTCAAAACACAACTTCTGCCTTTTTTTCCTATGTATGTGGTACCGAGGAATTGAATTTAGGTCTTTGTGCATGCTAGGCAAGCACTCTACCACTAGGCCAAACTCCTGGCCCTCTGTGAGCTTCTTATCTCTAACTAACCTACAAGAAGCCAGAAATAAAGCTATGGCTCAAGAGGTTTAATGCCAGCCATGGGTGATAAGCTAAGGGAAGGCATACAGGCTCTTAATTCAAGCCCCAGTTATGGCACACACACACACACACACACACACACACACACACACACACACAGAAAAAAAATGAAGAAAAGTGAATAAATTATGAGATTCTGGTGGCTTACATTTGTAATCCTAGTGACTTGATAAACACCAGGAGCAGCTTACACACACACACACACACACACACACACACACACACACACAAAATGATGGGGCTGTTAAACACATGAGACTGTCTCCATTTAACCAGCAAAAAGCTGAGCTGGAGGTGTGGATTAAGTGGTAGAGCATCAGACATGAGCAAGCAAGCAACCTTGAGGCCTCCTTAACTCAAACCCTAGCACCATGAAGGAAACAACTCAGAGTGTCAAAAGCATTGTAAACTTTAGGAAGACAAAAAGTGCACAAGAAGACAGCAAGCTCTTTCTTACACAATTCAGGACTGAGTTGGAAATGGGACTGGGGTGCAGGGGTGCAGGGGTGCCGGGGAGCCACTGTAGGAAGCGATGCTCAGTTCTAATCTGCTATGGAGTGGGGTGATCTTCCACTTTCCTTCTTTCTTCCAAGACGTTTTCCCCCAAGCCAGCATATTGGCTCACCTCTGTCTCCACACTTACACTCCCTTCTGCATCCACAGTGTGTCTGTTCACACACAGATTCCCGGGAGGGAGACAGACCCAGAAGGACAGGAGCTGTCCACCACCCATGAATGGAAGACAGCAGCCTCAGCTCTTGCTTTTGTTCCCCTCAGGGAAGGGAAAATGTCTACTTGACCACCAATCTAAACATTCACTGCCAATACCCACATATCTTTGCTGCTCTCAAAACCTGTAGTCACATGACACATGTGGGCACATGGAGGGTAAAGATAAAAGCTAGGGAACGTGTTTGGGGAGAAAAAACTGGAATGTAGCTGGGGGCTGCTGGTTCATGCCTACAATCTTGCAATCCTCGACCTTGGGAGGCTGAGGTGGAGGAAGTCATGATTTCAGGCTGCCTAGTGAAGCCTTCTACAGAAACCAAACCAAATGGTGGGGCAGGGAGGAGGAGGAAGAGGAGGAGGAGGGGGGGGAGAGGGAGAGGGAGACAGAAGCAAGCTGAATGTCCCTGTGATTGGCCACTGCTGTTAGTAATGGAGCATTTTTTGGGCATCAGAGGTGAACGTGTTCCCTCTGCTCTTTGCTGGAAGGAAGAATCTGGACACAAAGCTGGAAGTTTCCAGCTTGAATACAGATTGTGTTGAGTTCTGATGTGTTCAAGAAGAGGTGATGGCCTACACGTGAAGCAGAGGAAAGAGCCTCCTCAAAATCAATGCCAGGAGAGATACTGCAAAGAACAGGCAGGGAGGATGCAAACCTTGTGAAGTGTGGTGTGGGAACTGAAGTCCGTGAGTGGTGTGTGCAAGGCCGTGTGGGACGAGGCAGCAGCGGGGGCTCCTTCCCCACCCCCTGCACTGGCCCACAGCAGCCCCATCAGCAGCCAGCAGCTCCATCCCATTTATACCTTCTGCTACAAATGTCCTGAAGTCCAAGTAGCAGACCCAGAACTCCACCTGGATCCCAAACGCCCGGTACTCTTACGGGAGGAATGGGAAGACGCGATGCCTAAATTGTAAATACTATGTAATAATAGAATATTATACAAAAATATTTAGCTGGGTGTGAGTGGCTCACGCCTGTCACTCTGGTGGCTGAGATTGCAGTTCAAAGCCAGCGTGGGCAGGAAAGTCTCTTATGTTTAATAAAGCACTTCATCGTGGCTGACATCATACAGCACAAGGCTTGAGTAATGAAGCTCAAGACAGTGCCCAGGCCCAGAGTTCAAGCCCCAGGATAGGCATAATAAACAAACAAAATATTTATGCAAATGAATCCCAGAGGATTTTTCTTTGGTCTTGTTTGTTCCCCCTCTTTGGGAGGGGGAGAGGAGCACAGAAAGGAAGGAACAAAGAATGAACAAATGCAGCATTGGTACTCACTAGATACTCTGTTGAAAATGAACTAAAGAACTTGTGGGTGGACACAGAAGGGAAAAACTGGGAGACAGCCAGAGAATGGGTACCAGTGGCCTAAAAGAAATGCACTCCTGGGCCAACATCGTGGCCTAGTAGTAGAGTGCTCGCCTAAAAAGCACAAAGCCCTGGGCTCAGTACCCCATGCACAGAAAAAAGATGGAAGTGGTGCAGTGGCTGGAGAGCTAGCCTTGAGAAAGCCCAAGGACAGTGCTCAGGCCCTGAGTTCAAGCCCTAGGACTGGCAAAAAAAATGTAATCTTGTCTGTGTATGGTGAATTTACTTTTGTGATCTACTTAAATAAACAATATGTGGAACCAAAACAAATACTGGAGAAAAAAATGTACTCATTATTTAACTTATGTTACTGTACCCCTCTGTATATCACCTATATAATAATAATAAAAACAGCCACATGGGTTCCTTGGTTTACTATATAATTTATAGCAGTACAATTTAGAACCAAAATAGAAATAAAACTTATCAATTTGTTGCATAGAAACACTGAAACATGGCTTTGTCCTATTTTTTTTTCTTTTCTGTCAGTTGTGGGGTTTGAACTCTGGATCTGGGCACTATCCCTGAGCTCTTCAGCTCAAGGCTACTACCTGCCCTACCCCTGGAGCCACAGCACCACTTCCAGTTTTCTAGTAGTTACTTAGAGATAAGAGTATCTCGGTCTTTAGTGCCTGGGCTGGCTTTGAACCTCGATCCTCAGATCTCAGCTTCTTGAGTAGCTAGGATTACAGGTCTGAGTCACTGTGGCTGGCTTGGCTTTGTCTTTTTTTTTTTTTTTCCAGTCCTGAGGCTTGAACTCAGGGTCTGATCAATGTGCTCAGGATTTCTTAAGGCTAATGCTCTACCACTTGAGCCACAGCACCACTGCCTGTTTTTTCTATGTATTTGGTACTGGGGAATTGAATCCAGGGCATTGTGCATGCTAGGCAAGGACTCTAGGCCACATTCCTGGCCCAGTTTTATCTTTTTATAACCCAATAAATCATGCAAACACTGTCATAAACCCCACAGCTATTTTCCTTTGAATCACTACTCTGGGGCTTGAGTTGGGACCTGTAAACATTCCCTTTTATGTTTGGAATGAGTGCCCTATCACTTGGGTTACAGCTCCACTTCTGCTTTTTGTAGTTACCTGGACATAGGAGTCTCGACTTTTCCTGCCTCGGCTCCTTAGATCTCGGCTTCCTAAGTAGCAAGGCTTATAGGCACGGGCCATTGGCACCCAACTCCCACTCCTCCCTTCTCACTCTCATTTCACTTTTTGAGAATCCTGGTTTGCCAAGCAGGGCATCATGGGAGCTGCCAGGGCTCCAGTGTCAAACCAAAGTCTCTGCTCAGAGTTTCTGCTCTTGAAGACATGAATATATACACGAAAAGACAGAACAGGTCAGCAGTCCCAGGCAGAGGCAAGGAGCCGGCAACAGGCTTCTGAAGCCCGCAGTCCTCAATAATATCTTGTGTGGGCTGGGACTGGGGTCTGAACTCAGGGCCTGCGCAGTGTCTCTTAGCCTTTTCATTCAAGAATAACACCATAGCAGACTCTCCTCCTCAACCTAGCTTTACCTTGATTTTCAGATCTTATCCTTCAGGTGTGAGCAACTGAGACTTTTTTTTTGTGCCAGTTCTGAGGCTTGGACTCAGGGCCTGAGCACTGTCCTTGGGCTTTCTCAAGGATAAAGCTCTACCACTTCAGCCACAGAACCACTTTTGGCTTTTCTTATGTATGTGGGACCAAGGAATCAAACCCAGGTCTTCGTGCATGCTAGGCAAGCAATCTACCTCTAGGCCAAGCCCCCAGCACCTATCTTAGGGACTTTTGCGTCTAGGCTGGCTTTGAACCATAATTCTCAGGATCTCTACCTGCTGAGTAGCTAGAACTATAGATGTCAACCACTGGCGCCCAAACTAACTGAGCATTTTTTTTTTGCCAGTCGTGGGGACTGAACTCAAGGATTAAGTACTGTCCTTGGGCTTTCTCAAGGAGAGAGGCTTTCCACTTGAGTCACAGCAAAATTTCCAGCTTTTTCTATGTATGTGGTACTGAAGAATCGAACCTAGATCTTCCTGCATGCTACATACTCTTACCACTCTTATTTGGTTGGTTGTGGGGCTTGAACTCCTTGAACTCCGCCTGAGCCCTGTGACCCCTCTGTCCTGAGCTCTTCAGCTCAAGGTTAGCATTCTACCTCTTGAGCCACCGTGCCACTTCCAGTTTTCTGGAGGTTAACTGGAGGTAAGAGTCTCATGGACTTTCATGCCTGGGCTGGCTTTGAACCATGATCCTCAGATCTCAGCATACTGAGTAGCTAGGATTACAGCTATGAGCCACTGGCTCAGTTATATTTCTATCCTCTAGGGGCAAGCTACTTTTCATATAATCAGGTAGTAATTCTATTCAGGCTTTCCTAAAGGATTTTCCTAAGGGCTTTATGTCAGTGTTACAAGACCAAACATGTAAACGATCTGTGAGCTCCACATCTGGGAGTGGAGAACCGCAGAAGTGGGTATGAAAACAGCAGCACTGCTCCTGCACAGATACTCTCTTCTGTCATGGATCTCAAGTAGCACCTGCAGGCACTTTCCACTCAAAGACAATGGCCACCTTCTTCAGTTAACTTGTTTCCTTCAAGACAGGCCAGGTGGGAAGAAGGCACAACGCTTTTCTCCACTCCAAACTCCTGCTGTTTCATCCTCAATAGTTTAGGGTTTGCTTGTATGTTAGGCCCTGAGATCTGAAGATGTGTCTTCTTCCCCAAGAGACAAACTGCCTCTTCTGGGCACTGAGAGATATGAGGAAGACATTCCAGCATGGCCCCTGAGCAGCTAGCATTGTTCACAGGTGGCTTCTGGCCACTAGGCTTCCTTTGGTGGAAATTCTCCACTTGTTCTGCTCTCCAAATTTTCATCCTCGTTAGAGTAATTTCCTGAATCTTCACTAGTTTGGGAACTGTAGGTCTTGTGATCTTCAGGTTCACTCACTGTTTTTTCTACTACCAGGATTGCTTCTGCGTCTTCAATGACAAAACATCTTTCAATTTGTTCCTCTGAAGTGAGAAGTAGAAGATTCTTTGCTGGTGGTTCAGAGAGATACTAGTTTTCAAAAAGGAAAGGAACAGGGACAGATTACTTCAGACAGGGACAATAAGTCGTTTACTTCAAATAGTTTATTCTGCCCACCATCTACAAAACCTATCTTTTGGCATACATAGGTATGAAAAATAAACTCTGCTGAGCACGTACTCACTGCATGATAAGGTTGAGAACAAAGTCCTGAGGTAGGCTCCCGTGGCTCAGGCCTGTAATCCTAGCTATGTAGAAGCTGAGATCTGAAGATCACAGTTCAAAGCCAGCTGGGGCAGGACAGGACAGCCTGAGAGACTCCTTTTTTCCTTTTTTTTTGCCAGTACTGGCTTGGACTGAGGGCTGAGCACTGTCATTTGGCTTTCTGGGGGCTAGAGCTCTACCACTTGAGCCACAGAACCACTTCTGGCTTTTTCTATGTATGTGGTACTGAGGAATGGAACCTGGGTTTTCATGCATGCTAGGCAAACACTCTACCACTAGGCTTGGCTGGAGCTTGGGAGACTCTCATCTCTAATTAACCACCAGAAATCAGGAAGTAGCACTGTGGTTCAAAGTGGTAGAGCACTAGCTTTAAGCACATAGGCCCAGAGACAGCACACAGGTTTGAGTTCAAGCCTCACAACCAACAACAACAACAACAACAAAAGTTCAATGCCATAATAGCCAAATTTCCAAAAAAATAGCAAACAGAAAACACCTAACCATTTTGCTAGTGAGATTAAATGACTGCTTCTAAAGTTAACATAGAAAACACCTCTGCAGTCTGTCAAGCTGTAGCATTTCCTGGGTATTAGGAAGACACATAAGTGCCACTGAAACCCAAGCATTTGCTTCTCATTTCCCAGGTACTGACCAAGGAAAGGTAACATACCTCATCAATACTGGAAGGAGGTTTAGGTTGAGGAAAGAATATGTAACAGATACATCTCTTAAGGCATTTCACCACATAAATGAAAACCAGGAGAGAAAAAATTGCAATCATAGTTCTGCATATAATCCAGATTGTAGAAGAATTTCCTAAAAAACAAGAAATGATGTTAAAATTCAGCTCATGGGTTGGTACACAAATGCAGTAATAGAAAACTTGCCATATTATGGTATTCACCAAATCTAGTAATTAATCCATCTGAAAATATTTTGAGGGCTGGGAGTGTGGCCTAGCACTTGCCTAGCATGCATGAAACCCTGGGTTCGATTTCTCAGTACCATATACACAGAAAAAGCTGAAAGTAGTATTGTGGCTCAAGTAGTACAGGGCGAGCCTTTAGAAAGCTCAAGGACAGTTCCCAGGCCCTGAGTTCAAGCCCCAGGACTGACTGGAAAAAAAAAATCCCAGTAAACTGTGTTCTGGCCTGTAATCTATCTATGCAGCAGGCTGAGATCTGAGGATCATGGTTCAACAGCAGCCTGAGCAGGGAAGTTAAACTCTTATCTCCAATTAACCATCCACAAACCAGAAATGAAGCTGTGGTTCCAAGTGTTACAGTGGTAACCTTCAGCACAAAAGCTCAAGGATAGTGCCCAGTCCCCGAGTTCAAGCCTCAGGTCTAGCACAAAAAAAAAAAAGAAAGAAAAAAAGAAAACTTTGATAGCACCGAGTTTGTATTTGCACATGCACAAAGAGCAGTCCTGGAAACTGAACTAAGAGACCCTGAGCCACATACAGTGTTGAAATGTAGACCCACCTGAACACATTTTCCAGTACCTGTGCAACATGGAACTAACCTAACTTGAAAACTACCTTGTGGTCACAGAGTAGTCAGCTCTAGGAAGTATAAAATACAGAAAGACATGAGACCACGTGTGCATAAAAAAAATCTCACAATTAAATTACTTGATTAGACATATTTATTATTGTAAAAATTTTAAAATAATTAAAAATCCTCTCGCAATCTTACTAAGTACCAAAGAGCAACAGTTAAAAGAGGTCAATTATGCATCTATCAGATGAAATATAAAGGATGAAAATATACTGAATGGAAGACCGAGCATATGGCTCAAAGACAGAATCTGGCATGCACAAAGACCATGAGTTTAATTCCTACTGGTTCAAACAAAAATCAAACAAAAAGCAACAACAAAAAATACTGAATTGAATCAACAGTATTTTATAAAACTTGCCAGGTGCTGAAGACTCATGCCTGTAACCCTACCTGCTCAAGAGGCTAGATCTCAGGGTCATGCTTCTAAGCCAGCCTGGCCAGATAGTCTGTGAAACTCTTAGCTCCAATTATCCACAAAAAAGCCAAAAGTGGCTCAAGTGGTAGAACACTACACTTGAGCAAAGAGGAAAGGGACAGATCTTAAACTCAGGCCCATACCAAATAAAAACAAACAGATAGATAGATAGAACTGAAGGCTTTTGATTCATGTAGCTCATGAAGAAAACATCATACCTGGTGAAGTGAAGAGGAAATAGTGTAATTTTTTTTTTTTTTGGTGGGTCATGGGGCTTGAACTTGGCCTGGGCACTGTCTCTAAGTTCTTCAGCTCAAGGCTACCACCCTACCCTTGAGTCAAGCCCCACTTTCCATTTTCTAGAGGTCAATTGGAGATAAGAGTCTCTGGTCCTTTTGTGCCTGGGCTGGCTTTGAACCTAGATCCTCAAATCTCAGCCTCCTGAGTAGCTAGGACTATAGGAGTGAGCCACCATGCCCAGCTAATAGTGTAATTTTTGATGCACAATTTTTATTAGGGTTATTTACAGTTTCAAAAGCACACTACAAGACCCTCACCTGCCGTGGTTTCCTTACACATTGCTTCACTGAAGGCACTCTTCTCGTGCCACAGAGGCCCCAGGTGCACCCTGGCTCTGATGCAATACATGGTCTGTGGTTTCAGGTCAGCAATGGTGACCTCATGGCTTTCTTCCATAATCTTTCTCTGCAAAATAATCAGATCATTGACAATTTTAGTCCCCTCATGAAATCCATTTCCTGAATTCTTTTATGGTCAATGTAAGATGGACCTCTGTAAAAAACATTAGTTGGTATTTGTTTAGAAAATATACATCAATTTTGAGTACTCTTTATAATAGAGTCAGAAAGCTAAAATGCTGCATGCCCACTTCAAAGAAAAGCACATGATCTATCTCTAGGACAACCAAGTTTATAAGAACATGCTGTAACTTGGTGTGGGGGGCTCATGCCTGTAATCCTAGTTACTCAGAGGCTGAAATCTGAGGATCATAGTTTAAAGACTGCCCAGGCACTTAAGTCTGTGAGACTCTTATCTCCAATTAATCACCAGAAAAGCAGTAGGTTGGAAGCCTTGAGCTGAAGAGCTCAGGGACTGTGCCCAGGCCCAGAGTTCAAGTCCCACAACCAAAGGGGAAAAAAGAAAAAGAACACATTGTTGGCTTAACTAATGTTATGCTATTTTTAATTAACCACAAGATAATTAAGAGCAGGGGTTTTAGCTTCACAATGCCTGTGTTGATAGTGTAATAACTGCAAGGAGGAGTGACATTATTAAAAAAAAATTTACTCTTTACTTGATTTAAGTAACTGTAGCATTCCATATACTTTTTTTTTGGCCTGCTTTGGAGCTTGAACTTGAACTCAGGGTCTGGGAGCTGTCACTGAGCCTTTTTAAACTTGAACTCAGGGCCTGGGAGCTGTCCCCGAGTCTTTTTGCTCAATACTAGTCCTCTACCATGTGAGCCACAACACCAGTTCCGGTTTTCTTGGTTAATTGGAGATGAGTCTCATAGACTTTTCTGTCCCAAATGGGTTTGAATTACAATCCTCAGATCTTGGTCTCCTGAGTAGCGAGGATCACAGACATAAACCAGGGTGCCAAGCTTGTATATCACTTTTTTGTGGGGTTTATTTTTTGTTTTTGTTTTGTTTGCCAGCCTTGGGCCTGAACTCAGGGCCTGAGCACTGTCCTTGGGCTTTTCTTAAGGCCAGAGCTCTACCACTTGAGCCACAACACCACTTAAGTTTTTTTTTTTTTCTCTATGTATGTGGTACTGAGAAATCAAACCCGGGTCTTTGTGTACGCTAGGCAATCATTCTACCACTAGGCCAAACTCCCAGCCCCTCACTTTTATAATAACAATTTAAAACATTGTAAAAAAAGTATTACACCTGCATGGCTTTCTATAAATTCTTTCATTTCTTGGTACCTTTTTTTCTGAATCTTTCAAATGAGGACAACTGCTATTCCTCTGTGTATTTGTCAGCTCTGGCCACAATAATGCTGTGTTACAAAACCATCTCAATTATTTAGTCTGTCTGGAGAAGCACCCATTGAGGGAGGCCTGCCTGCTCCACCATCCTCCTTGGATCAGATACCATGTGACAAATGCTTTCATCCTGACAGACACGAGATGCACAAGAGCCAGCAAAGCCCTGCGTGTCTAAGGCCTGTGCTCACCACAGATTCACCCAGGCTCAGTGGGGACCAATACTCCATCCCAAGTATTTGCTGAACAATTTCAATCAATTGCTCAACTATCTGGTAGCTTTGCAGGAGTTTTGAAATGGAAGTGTTATGTACCTAAGTGATAGCACTAGAAACAGCAAAACTGGACTATGTAGTGCTTTTACCTCAGTATTTGTAGCATTTTCCCAAAAAATAATTTCATACTTCTTTGAAAAGGCATCCAAATCTTCTAGGAAATTGATATAGAGAGTAAGTGAGTCTCTGCTGGGTTTCACAGTAATGCTGGGGGCGGGGATGGGGACTGGAAAGAAAACGTGAGGACAAAATATACAATTAGACACATGGCTTCATGAGATACCTTAACACAATTAGGAGAATCAGTACTAAGTTGGAGAATGACATCTCAAATGAAAACTTGACTTACTATATGTTTTGGAATCAAATGTCTTCTCTTCAGACCAAAAGGACATGTTATTTTCCTTGGTGGCTCGAATCCGGAGGAAGTAATTACCTTCTGGAAAGTTACTTTTAGAAAGAACACAGAGCTTGTCTTTAGTGTTTTCACAGCCAGGTACTGGGGTCCAGTCATCTGAATAGTTCCCAGGATGTCTTTTTGACAATGCACTTTTAAGACAAAAAAAAAAAGTATGGGGGTGGGGGAAAGGGTATCAATGTATGGGAATTAATGCACCATCTATCTGGCAAATATCATGTAACCCTTCTATTAATTACAATAAAAAATATATGAAAAAAAGAAAAAAGTATTTTGTGTGTATGTGTGGGTGATGGGGCTTAAATTCTGGACCTGGGCACTGTCCCTGAGTTCTTCAGCTTAAGGCTACCCTCCTACCAGAAGAGCCACAGCACCACTTCTCATTTTCTAGTAATTAATTGGAGGTAAGAGTCGCTTTGAACCTCTGATCTCAGCCTCCTGAGTAGCTAGGATTAGAGGTATGAGCCACCATGCACAGCTAATGTGTTTAAATTTAAAAATACTTTTTCTCAACGTTGTGTGGTGGCTCATGCCTGCAATCCTAGCTACTTAGGAGACTGAGATCGGCCAATACTCGTTCAAAGCCAATCTGCGCACTAACGTCCAACAGACTTTTTTGTTTTTTATGGATCTTAGGGCTTGAACTCTGGGCCTGGGCGCTGTCCCTGAGCTCTGCAGCTCAAGGCTACCGTCCTACCCCTGGGCTACAGCCCTACTTCCCATTTTCTAGTGGTTAATTGGAGATAAGAGTCTTAGGTCCTTCTGTGCCTGGGCTGACTTTGAACCTTGATCCTCAGATCTCAGCTAGGAATCCTAGTTGAGTAGCTAGGATTATAGGCCTGTGCCACTATGCCCAGCCCTAGAGATTCCAACTGACTACCAGAAAACCAGAAGTGGAGCTGTGGCTCAAGGGGTAGGGCAGTACCCTTGAGCTGAAGAGCTCAGAGTTTAAGCCCCACAACTGACAAAAAACTAAACAAAACAAAACAGAATTTAAACATACTAACTCAGTAATTACATACTCAATTACATATTCAGAGCTTATGATATGCCAAATGCTAAGGATGAGGGAAAGGACCAGTTCAGAATGCTTGGGGCACTGCAGATACATGTAAAAAATTCGTATGTCCCACACAAAAAGGAAAACAAAGTTTGCTCCATAACAAAGTGGTGGCATGCTAGAGGTGGTTCATAGCACTGTTTAGGGCAGCTGTGACCTTTCAGGACTACAGTGATTTGTTTTTAAAATAGTCATTATTAAAAATGGAACTTGCTGGGCGCAGTGGCTCATGTCTGTAATCTAGCTACTCAGGAGGCTGAGATCTGAGGATCAAGGATCAAACCAGCCCAGGCACAAAAGGATCTGACACTCTTATCTCCAATTAACCTCTAGAAAATGGGAAGTGGGGTCTGGCTCAAGGGTAGGGCAGTAGCATTGAGCTAAAGAGCTAAGGGACAATGCCCAGGCTGAGTCCAAGCCCCATGACCCACACAAAAAAAAAAGGAACTCAAGCTCTCGTTCACAACAGTAATCCTAGATATTTAGGAGGATCTGAGGGTCACAGTTTGAAGGTAGTCTGTGGAGACAAATTTGAGACTCTCATCTCCTATTAACCACCAAACTCTGCTAGCAGAGGTATGGTTCAGTGGCAGAGTGCTAACCTTGTCAGTACTATTTAGCCATAAAGAATAAACTTTGTAGAAAACAAATAGTACTAGAAATTCATATTGCATAACATCAACCTGACTCAGAAAGATAAACCTGCATGTTTTCTTCGGGATGACTTAAAAAAAAAGTAAGCCTTAAAGGGCTAAGTATCTTAAAGAAAACTGTTGAAAGCTAAGGAATTTATCTTAAAAGATCTGGTTTTTAGGAATAGCTCTGGCAAAAGATTTCTTGGGATGAAGTGTGGTATCTTTAAGGAGGAAGTTTTGTGGACACGTGGTACATGTCTTCTGAGAGTGCAGAGATAGCTTAAATGTTATTTAAATTTTTTATTTGCAAGTATTAATTGTACAGAGTGGTTTTGTTGTAATAGCTACACTCATGCATGTTGTACCTTGGTCAAATATGTACAATCTATGCTACTCTTCCTTACCATCTCTCTACTACCCCCCTACAGTTAGCATTACTATTACTAATTTGTGTGTGTGTGTGCGCGCGCGCGCGTGTGTGCGTGCGCACATGCGTTGGGTGATTGTGTGCGCGCATGCTTGGGCCAAGGCTTGAAGCCAAGGACTCTCACTTGATTTTTTGCTCAAAGATGAGCCACACTTCGCTTTGAGTGTTTTTGTTTGAGACGAGTCTCACAGACTTTTCTTTCTTTCTTTCTTCCTTCCTTCCTTCCTTCCTTCCTTCCTTCCTTCTTTCCTCCCTCCCTCCCTCCCTCCCTCTCTCTCTCTCTCTCCCTTTCTCTCTCTCTCTCTCTCTTTCTTTCTTTCTTTCTTTCTTTCTTTCTTTCTTTCTTTCTTTCTTTCTTTCTTTCTTTCTTTCTTTCTTTCTTTCTTTCTTTCACCAGTCCTGGGGCTTGAACTCAGGGCCTTGGCACTGTAGTTGGGCCTTTTCAAGGCTAGAGTTCTACCACCTGAGTTATAGCACCACTCTGGCTTTTTTTTTTTTTTTTTAATGTATGTGGTACTGAGGAATCAAACCTGGGTATTTGTGCATGCTAGGCAAGCACTCTACCACTAGGCCAATCTCCTGGCCCCTCATAGACTTTTCTGCCAGGTTGGCTTTGAACCTCAATCCTAAGATCGCAGCCTTCTGAGTAGCTAGGATTACAGATATGGGCCATTGGTGCCCATCTGAATTATTGATATTTTTAATCATTAGAAACTTGTAGAGTGAGTAAAGCTAGGTGCTACAATACTCAATAGGCTATAGGGGAATAAAATAAACAGAAACTATTTCCACAAAACTTCTGGTAGTGCTGGGAAATATCTATATGACTTAAGTATAAACCCCAAAAGTCTATGAGTAAGTTAAAAAGGAAAAGAATACTACACTAAAAAGATGAGCTTAGCTGGGGGCTTGTGGCTCATTGCCTGTAATCCTTAGCTACTCGGGAAGCTGAAATCTGAGGATTGTGGTTTGAAGCCAGCCTGGGCAGGAAAGCTCATTATACTCTTAATTCGAAATCACCAAAAAGCTGAAAGTAGAGCTTTGACTTAAGTAGTAGAACATTATTTTTGAGCAAAAATGCTCTGGGACAGAGCTATGCCCTCAGTTCAAGACTCAGGACTGAGAAAATAACCCTCTAGAATAATGAAAATAGTAAAGCTGACTTTCTGGGTTTCACTCAAGACAAGAGTAAACTGGGAGAATTTTATGGGTAAATACAAGAAAGTATGTTTGGAAAACGGCCAGGGTCAAGAGTCATGTATTCCAGATGAGAAATTCATGTAACTAGAGTAAACATTTCATTTAAAAAGACCCACAAAAGCTAGGCACTCTTGGATCACGACTGTAATCCTGGCCACTTGGGAGGTTGAGATCTAAGGATAACAGTTTGAAACTAGCCTGGGCAGGAATGCCCCAGAGACTCTTATCTTCAATTAACTACCTCCAAAAAAGCTGGAAGTGGCGCTATGTCTCAAGTGGTAGAGTTTTAGCCTTGGGCAAAAAAGATCAGGGACAGTTCCCAGGCCCTGAGTTTAGGCCCTAAGACCAGCATTCCCTGCAAGTACAAAAAAAGATCTACTAAGAATCCTAAAGGGGACTGAGGATGTAAGCCTGCGTTCTACCCCAAGTACCCCACCCCTTCCACACAAATAAAACCAGAGAAAAGGCTGGGCATGGCGGTGGACACCTTCATTCCCAGCTACTCAGAAATCATAGATAAAGAGGACCATAGATCAATGACAGCCTGGACAAAGCTGGTGAGAGCTCTTCTGAAAAACAAGCTGCAGGGCCAGGAGTGGGGCCTACCAGTAGAATGCTTGCCTAGCATGCACAAAGCCCTGAGTTTGATTCCTTGGTACCATTAACACAGAAAAAAGCCAGAAGTGGTGTGGTGGCTCAAGTGGTAGAGGCCTAGTCTGGAGAAAGCTGAAGGATAGTGCGCAGGCCCTGAGTTAAGCCTCAGGACTGGGGAAAAAAATAAAATAAATAATAAATACAAACAAACAAAAAACAAGCTGTGACATGATGATGCAGGCCTGTGGTATTTTGTGTGTGTGTGTGTGTGTGTGTGTGTGTGTGTGTGTACATGTCATGGGGCTTGAACCCTGGGCCTGGGCACTGTCCCTGAGCTCTTCAGCTCAAGGCTACCACCCTACCCCTTGAGCCACAGCCCACTTTCCATTTTCTAGAGGTTAGAGATAAGAGTCTCAGGTCCTTTTGTGCCTGGGCTGGTTTTGAACCTTGATCTATAGATTTCAGCCTCCTGAGTAGCTAGGATTACAGGCCTATGGTCTTTGGGAGACTGAAGATGTCTGGCCATGACAAAGCATGAGAACCTACCTATCAAAAACAAACTAAAAAAAAAAATCAAGAAGCTGGGTGCAAGTGGCTCACACCTGTAATCCTAGCTACTCAGGAGGCTGAGATCTGAAACGCAGATCTTTTGTGCCTGAGCAAAAAGTCCATTAAGGCTCTTATCTCCAATTAACCACCAGAAAACTGGAAGTGTTACTATGGCTCAAGTGGCAGAGCACTAGCCTTGAGCTGAAGAGTTCAGGGACAGCACCCAGGCCCAGAGTTCAAGCCCCACAACTGACCCTCACCCCCCTCCAAAAAATTCAACAAGAAACTAAAGCACAAATGACTTGAAGGTGGCTAAAGTGATTTTGTACTTGCCTACCAACCTTGAGACCCTGAACTGAAACTCAGTACTGCAAAATTAAGAATCTTACGGATTAGAACACACTACACTTTTAACAAATGAACGATCTGCATCCCACAGAGCTTCAGTAATGAGCTCCATGCCATCCTAGAAGTTACCAGAACAGCTGGGGCTTGAACAAAGTTTTCAGGCTTTAGAGTGTGACCCACCTTTCAGGCAGGAACCCTGACTGTGGAGAGTTGCAAGCAGCTGAAGCCATAATAAAGTGTAATCAAAATGAACGGGGAGAAATTTAGGAATTCAGGACAAAGGACTTACGAGATCCACTGGACTTGGAAGGTGACGTCAGCATATGGGTAATCCCATGTCACAACACTGCTCTCACTGTTACCATCAAGGTTAATATTTTCTGGGGGAGGAAGCGCATTTTCCACTAGAAGCCAAAGAAAATATTAAATGTATGCATTTTTTGACCAGTTCTAGGGCTTGAACTCAGGGCCTAAGCACTGTCCCTGAGATTTCTCAAGGCTAACACTTTACCCCTTGAGCCACCGCACCACTTTCAGCTTTTTCTGTGTATATGGTACCAAAGAATGGAACCCAGGGCCTCATGCATGCTAGGCAAACACTCTACCACTAGGCCAAACTCTCCGCCCTAAATATATGCATTTTTAAACAAGTGAAAAAAGACTTCATTGCTTTCAAGAACTAAAACATAGTAAATCATTAACTAAAGTAATAAATCATAGTTCCTACCCTTGATTTAATTATTGGTAAGATATTAGCGACTATAACAGGATGTATTCCATTTGTTTTTTTGTTTTTTGTTTGGACTCGTCCTGGAGCTTGAAGTCAGGGCCTAAGACTGACCATTAGCCTTTTAGATCAGGGTTAGTTCTCTACCACTGGAGTCACAGTGCTTTTGTGTGTGTGTGTGTGTGTGTAATTTGAGATAAAGAGTTTCACAGATTTTTCTTCTAAGGCTGGCTTCAAACCATGATCCTCAGATCTCAAGCTCCCGAGTAGCAAGGATTACAGCCATAACCCACTGGTGCTCAGCTCTACTGGAACTGTCCATTTACTGTCTCTGTCACCATCATAAAACCGCATCGTGTCAACTTGGCTCAGCAACTATGGTAATGAGTACACTGCCAGTCTAAAGTTAGTGAATGGCTATTAACCATCCTCTTACCTGTGGTGTTCACACAATACTCTGGACTGGGGGTACCAAGCTTTTGAAGCCCAGGTAAATTTGCTGTAACTCTTAAGCAGTAGGAAGTTTCCGGTGAAAGATTCAAAAATTTATATTTACGATGAAAAGTTTTAGTCCTTTTCTAGAATAGAAAAGAAAAGAAGTCTAAGAAGGCACAAAATCCAATTTGAGAACAAATTTAGCTCATGTTTCTCTCCTATGGAAAGGAAGTCAAAAGGAAGCTGACCTCATCTCCTGAGGACATTTCCCGCAGAACTATGTTGTATACGAAGCCAAACTCATCCATATTCCACCACACGTTGCTGTCTATTCTTCCAGGACGAGAAATTTGTATGATGATTGCCTTATCTTCAGCTTCTACATGAACTCCTGGAGCACCAATGTGAGCTGCAGAAATCAAAGGGATGATCATGTAACTTCACTAGCATCTTCCCAAAACAGGCACTCAAAATAAATGAGGCGGTCTCTCATGAACCTTCCACTCCATGGATCTATATGGCAAACATTTCAAATAAGCACACCTACTGCCAGGGAGGCCATGAAAGAAATAACTAATACAAAATAATGAAGGATGAAAGTGGAAGAGAGGCTGTGGAGCTGAGACCAGAAGCTGATGCAAGGGTATGCATGCAAACACCCACGGGGGTAGGGGGAATCTAGTCCACACCAAGGGGAGATCTGATGCAGGGTCCCAAAGGTGGGAACATGCAACAACATTTAGCAGACAACGAAACTGGCTGGAAACAAGAGGTGGCAAGAGGCTAGCTGGTAAAACAACAACAACAAAAACAAAACAAAACAAAACAAAACTCAGTAGTCTTGGCAGTCTGTGAAGGCCATCAGAGGCTAAGATTGGAGGGCCAGAATTCAATTCAGGTTTTGGAAAGATTGTCCTGGCTAAGGATGAGAAAATCAAGAGACAAGGATGCTTGGTGAAAGGGAAACAGTGAGAAGACTTAGATGCAAATCAGAAGACTGAGCAGAGAAGACAGAAAAGATGACTGCAGATGACTGCCGTTGTTTGGGTTGAGCAGTAGTCAGGAAAAGCAGGCTTGGGGGGAAAAATAAGAGTTTTATGTGACCATTTAAAATGTGTGATAGTGATAGAGAGTAAAGGGTAACTTCCAGAAAGAGAGTGATGCCCATCTTGCTCACCTGCAGTGTTGAATGTGTGGTGTTAGTAAAGAGGACAGACTAAATAGAGTGGGCTGAGGAGGATAGGGGAAAACAGAAGCACAAAAAGGAGATACAGGTCATTATTTTCTGAGTTTTGCCACAGGGTAGCCAGGTTTTTAATCTCGGAATCCATACTGTTTTGGGTTTTTCTTTTTGTGCTGATAACTCATGTAAACTCGGAACATAGGGTCTGGATGCTCTCCTTCAACTTGTAATCTTCAAGGCTGGTGCTCTACTAATTGAACCACACCTCTTCTGGCTTTTTGCTGGTGAACCAGAGATAAGAGTCTCATGTACTTTTCTGCCTAGGCTGGCTTTTAACCTTGATTCTTAGAAGTCAGCCTTCTCAGAGGAGAAAGTTGCTAAGATTACAGGTGTGAGCCACAGACACTTGCTGGTTGGTTTACATGTTAAAATCTCTTCTGGCTTCTTTTCATGTGTGTGTTCACTAGACTGTCTGTCACATGACAATCAACAGCCTCCTTTGGAAAAGTTCACATGTATAAGAGAGACTGATAGTGACCAAGGCAATTCTGTGTCTTTATGGACCCCGGGGAAAGGACCACACTTTGAGAACCACTATTGGAGCCAAAGCAGAAGAGCTGTACATGTTACAAATGAGTGGGCTAAGAAGCAAGGCTGTTCTGCAATATTCACCAAAGAATATGAAGCAATCCAGCTACCTTGCTTCCTTACCTTCCATAAACGGTATAAACGGGTCAACCTCATGCCATGATGAAGTGCTATTGCCTTTTTCTGCTCTTATACGCAGTTTCACGTTTTCATAAACATTGACATGGAGTGCAGAAAAGTCACATTCGGTCCCCATGATATGCTGACAGCCAGGCAATTTTTTCCAGCTATTTATCTCAGATCTTTAAGGAAGTGAAGAACAAAGGAGTTAGCAAATGTGTCAGCAACACAGAATGTCCAATTCCCTTAATTTCTTCCACTACAGCACATGTCCCATGAACATTTTAGTGTACAGCCTTCCAAAGACCCACCAACTAACTGCTTATAAAATGCTAATTTACACATCCTATTAGTCTTCATACAATTTTCTCTGATTTACTATTTCAAGGAAGCAGACCAATGACCTACTGAGCAAAAGTCAGTTCTGTGCTGACTTTGTCAATGGAGTTGTGTGACTGCTTGGCAGGACTTGTGTCTTTGTGCATCTTACCTTCCTTAGTGAACTGGAATTGTGTCCCTTCTGACCTGGTCGTCTGACAGATGACCTGTCCTAGACAGACCTCTGCATTAGTGTGGTTTCTGAAAGGCTCAGGTGACCAAGAATAAGATATTCTTTCTTTCTTTCTTTCTTTCTTTCTCTCCCCCCCCCCCCCTCTCTCTCTCTCTCTCTCTCTCTCTCTCTCTCTCTCTCTCTCTCTCTCTCTCTTTTTGTTTTTTTGTAGGTCATGGGACTTGAACTCTGGGCCTGGCCACTGACCCTGAGTTCTTTAGCTCAATGCTACCTACCTACCCCTGGGCCTGCATGCTGTCTCTGAGCTCTTTAGTTCAAGGCTATCGCCCTATTCCTTGAGCCACAGTGCCACTTTTACTTTTCTGGTGGTTAATTAGAGATAAGAGTCTCACAGACTTTAGTGCCCAGGCTTATTTAGAACCATGATTCTCAGATCTCAGTTTCTTGAGTAGCTAGGATTACAGTTGTGAGCAACTGCTCCCAAAACCAAGAATAGGCTCCTCCTCCTTCTCCTCTTCTTCCTTCTCCTCCTCTTCCTCCTCCTTCTTCTTCCTCCTCCTCCTTCCTCTTCTTTCTACTCCTCCTCCTCCTCCTCCTCCTCTTTTTTTTCTTTTGCCAGTCCAGGGGTTTGAACTCAGAGCCTAAGCACTGTCCTTGGGTTTTCTCAAGGCTAGCGCTCAACCACTTGTGCCACAATACCATTTCCGGCTTTTTCTATGTATGTGGTACCAAGGAATCAAACCCAGGTCTTTGTGCGTGCCAGGAAGCTCTCTACTACTAAGCTAAACTCCTGGCCCAAATTCTTCTTCTTCTTTTTTTTTGCCAGTCCTGGGCTTGAGCTCAGGGCCTGAGCACTGTCCTTGGACTTTCTCAAGGCTAGAGCTCTACCACTTGAGCCTCAGCACCACTTCCAGCTTTTTTCTATGTATGTGGTACCGAGGAATCGAACTCAGGTCTTCATGCATGCTAGGCAAGCACTTTAACCACTAGGCCAAACTCCCGGCCCCCAAATTCTTCTTTTTAAAAAAGGAACTGGAGAGGCAATGATATTGCACACTGGTAATCAATGAGGAGGATGAGGCAGGAGGATCATGAGTTCCAGACCAGAGCCTAGGCTATACCTTTCTGGGCACCTGTGGAAAACGACTATAATCTTTTTTTTGTTTGTTTGGGTTTTTTTTTTTTTTTTTTTTTGCCAGTCCTGGGCTTGAGCTCAGGGCCTGAGCACTGCCCTTGGACTTTCTCAAGGCTAGAACTCTACCACTTGAGCCTCAGCACCACTTCTGGCTTTTTCTATATATTTGGTACCAAGGAATCGAACCCGGGTCTTCGTGCATGCTAGGCAAGCACTTTAACCACTAGGCCAAATTCTCGGCCGAGGACTATAATCTTAACTACTCAGGAGGCTGAGTTTTGAGGGTTGGGACTCAAAGTCAGTCCAGGGAGGAATGACACAGGAATTCTTATTTCAATCAGCCATAAAAAGCTGGAAGTAGAGCTGTGGCTCAAATGGTAGACTGTTAGTCTTCAGTAAAAAGACAGCACTCAGGCTGTTAAGTTCAAGCCCTAAGATCAGCACAAACAAAAGAACACAACCCAATTCAACATATTTCCCTGATCTATTTTCATACAAGCATAAAACATTAAGATATGGGAAGGATTATTTACCAGTCTCCTCTCTAAATGTCCATTAATGATAAATTAGTAGGCATTTAAAGAAGTAAAATTACAGGTACTATGTAGACATAAAACTTCCAGTGAATGGAAATACGTTGCCCAAGTCTGAAAGGAAATCATAATGCTGGAATTATAAAAGCTTACTCACAGCATTCTGCAAATCACTAAGTAGAGTCACTTACGTTTGATAATCTGCTGAAAATGTCACATTCTCAAAAGGCTCATAACTGCTGTTCCACTTTAGGGTAAAGTCATCATCTATGATGTAGAACTGCACGTTCTCAGGTGGGTCTAGATAAATCCCCTCTACAAGAGCAACAAGAAACAAAATGATTTTATGGATGTTGTACAATTATTCTTTAGCACGTTATTCATGGATCATGCCTATAATCCTAGCTTCTAAGGAAGCTGAGATCTGAGAATCCCAGGACAAAGCCAATTGAGGCAGAAAAGTTTTGAGATCTTGCCTCCAATTTGCCTGAAAAATGTAGGGCTAGGAACATGGCTGTAGCCTCAGATGTGAGCAAGGAAGCTGAAACCCTGAGTTCAAGTCCCAGTACTAGCACCCCCCAAAAAACCACATCAATTATTTGAGTAAATGCATTCAAATACAGTCAAGTACACTGAGATGCCATCCCCCTCCTTATCTGCAGGTGTTACGTGCAGGTGTTACATTCTTCCACATGGATGAATGGGACTCTGTTTTTACCTTTGCATACATACACGAATAACTACATACATATATATTAAATCATGATACTCTAAATGATGCACAATTTGAAACTTATGAGTTGCTATTTCTAGAATCTTCCAATCAATATTTTCAGGCCACAGTTGACTATGGGTAGCTGAAATGGTAGAAAGCAAACAGTTCATGTGGTGGGCCTGCTCTGTTCACGAAAGCAGACAGACCTAGTAACTGATCTATCTCAAAGGAAAATCCAGTTTTTGACTCAACTCCATTTTGTCTCTTCCTGACATGTTCTCTTCTGAGGTATTCTTTTTTTTTTGCCAGTCCTGAGCTTGAGCTCAGGGCCTGAGTACTGTCCTTGGACTTTCTCAAAGCTAGAGCTCTATCACTTTAGCCTCAGCACCACTTCCGGCTTTTTTCTATGTATGTGGTACTGAGGAATAGAACCTGGGTCTTCGTGCATGCTAGGCAAGCACTCTACCACTAGGCCAAAGTCCCAGTCCCCTGAGGTATTCTTTTCCTAAGTTTATCTTACATCTCCAGGACCTTAAGTCTGATAAACATCCTGTCACTGAAAGGCCAGGCTTCTAGGTCTGACAGCATCCTGTGACAGGAACTACAAGGGCCTCTAAGCAATGGGTAATCATCATGGCTCTTGCCATTAAGAACAACCACAGTCCCCGCATGGCTGTATTAAACCTTTGATTATCCTTTCTTCTATCCTTTACGTTTGACATTTGGTATTTCTGCAGGAAGTAGACTGCAACACAACTCTCCAAACAACTACCAGACTCTGCTTCCTCCACAAAGCAAGGCTTCCTCCTGAACTTAAGGTTAAAGCCTGCTCAATGTCCATGAGAAAAGGTACTTTCTCCTGATTCTTTGAATCCATCAAATATTCTCCTGACAGTAGGTGAAAGAGCAGACCCCTGATGTAACCAACTCTTTCATTAAGAATGGCAGCTCAATCTAATAAGAATCTGGGAGAATACAGATTCTGTCCTCATCTCTTACCTGAACCTGCCTATATGATGCCCTCACCAGTGCACTTATTGAAAGTTTACAGATGAGGGGTGTGTGTATGTGTGTGTGTGTGTGTTGATAACAGGACTTGAGAATTCAGGGCCTCTAGCTCACATTCAGCTCTTCTCTCATGGCATGTGCTCTATCACTTGAGACACACCTCTAGTCTGAAGTCTGGGTGGAAAGTTTTCCCTCACTGTATTTCCAACTTGTACTTCCCTAGCGATTAGTGATGCTGTACACATTTTCATGTGCTTGTCCACAAGATGCAAGGATGCATCCATCAGGTCCCCCAACTCCTAGTTTTCGCTATCTCTATGAATTAAACTCAGGGTCTTGCAAAAATGACAGACACTGAGCTACACCTCCAAGCCTCCCCTGGGGGCTGGGAGTTTTGCTAGTGGTAGAGTGCTTGCCTAGCATGCAGGAAGACAGGGATTCAATTCTTTGGTACCACATACATAGAAAAAAGTTGGAAGTGCTGCTGTGGCTCAAGTGGTAGAGTTCTAACCTTGAGAAAGCCCAAGGACAGTGCTCAGGCCCTGAGTTCAAGCTAGGACTGGCAAAAAAAAAAAAAAAAAGACACTTTATTCCTGAACAGAATTCAGCCTTTTATCCTTATCTGAACTAGATCCATGAGGTTAGTCATAGTGGTATTCATATATGGTTTTCATAGTCTTCCCATCAGAGTATCCTAACTCAAGAATTCTGGACCCAAGAGAGGATGGGTACAGCAAGAGTTACCCTCTGGAATGTTAGCTAGAGCAAGAAGACACTGGAGGAAGGGATCTTGACAACTGATGGTCTAGCAAGTTCAAGGCCCTGCATTTGAACCCCAGGACTGCCAAAAATCAAACAAAACCTAAACCCAACAACGACAGCCACACCGAACCCAACTGTGACTGTCACATTCTTTGTTAAGAGCACAACCAATGCTCAGCAACTCATGTCGTTGAACATTCCTTTACTGAACACACGTCCCTCACAGTCACTTGAGAAATGGAAACGCGTCTGAAATCGAATGCAAATTTTCGTTAACAAAAGAAATGCCCGTGGATCCCACGAGAAGAACACCAACGCCCAACGCAAAATAATACCCTGTGCTTGCGGCAAGTTTGAGGAATCGAGTCCCACTTACCACACGCGTGCGCTTTTCTGTGGTCACAGTCCGCACTGGGAATCCGTGCGTCTCCGCCCGCCCTCCCCTGGGCCCTGCACGGGGCTGGAGGCCCGGCGGCCTGGCGTGGGCTCCTCCACGCCGTCCACTGTCAGTGGCTCAGGCGTGACTCTCCACATGCCAACCAGCGCGGTGGCTTCCCGGCGTGGAGCCCAGAGCGGACGCGGGGCTGCCCCTCCCGCGGGGCGGGGTCCACCACCCTGAGGAAAGGCGTCTCGGAGCAGCCACGCTCGCGACTGTCCCCCTCCAGAAGCAAACGAGGCCCAGTGTGCTGTGACCCCGCCAGCTTCCCGCGCGCCCTGGGGCCCGGGGTCGTGGGGCCCGAGGTCGCCGGAGCCCGGGAGCGGGTTCGGGGCTCGGGCCGGACCGGCCCCCGACGCGGCCCACAGACGACGGGCCTCCCGGAGAGAAGTCGGCGCGCTCGCTGCCCACCGCCTCCGGCCGTCCGCCATGGCGTCCCTCACCTGCGGCTGCCAGCAGCATCCACGGCGCCGCGGCCACCAGCAGCAGGGCTGTCATGTCCGCGCGTCGCGGCCGCACCGGCCTCACATCTCCGGTCTCTCTAACGACGCGGCAGGCAGAACTCTGTGGCTGTGGCGAGCTCGCGGCCCCTTCTCGGAACGTCCCACCCACGCGCGGAGGCCCCGCCCCTGCCGCGGGCGCGCCGCTCTCCGGGGGGGCGTGGCCCTTCCCTCAAACGCCCCGCCCTCCGCCGCGAGCGCGCTCCCCTCCGTAGAGCGTGCGGACCCTTCGGCGAGCGCCACGCCCACTCACCACGGCGCCGCGCCAGCGCCGCGGCCCCGCCCCTCCCCGAAGCCACGCCCCCACACGAGTGCCCCGCCCCTATCGCTCGCGGGGACCAGTTGCAGGAGCTGGCGGAAGGAAGGCCCGGCGGGCTCCCCGCAGGTCTCCCGGTCTCTACCGAGGTCGTGCTGGTGCCGTCCCCGCCCTCGGGTGCCCCCGCGCCTTGTGGATCGTGTGGACCTGTGCCGGGTGGCGTGCGCCCTCCGTTTTCCGGAAGACCACGCCTCAGGGAAGCCTACTGGTTGTGGAGGTCTCGGCGGCGGGCCAGCCCCGCGCCTCCGGCCGGCTGCGCTTGGGGTGGTGCCGCGGGGCGTCGGGGTAGGGGGCCCTGGGGGCTCCCCGAGCAGCGGCCGGTGACCCCCGGATAAGGAGCGCTGGGCGTCCCAGTGGAGGTGTTCTCCGGAAGGCCTTGAGCCTGTGGCGGTACTGGGATTTGAGGGAAGACCTGGACCCCACCCTCAGCCCTGAACGCGGGGGTTTCATGTATTTTTTTGGCCAGGCCGAGGCCTTGAACTCCTCGGACACTTTCATTTTTATTTTTTTTTTTTGCTCACGGCTAGCGCTCTGCCCCTTGAGCCACAGCACCACGTCTGGCTTTTTTCTAGGTACGTGGTCCCCGATGAATGGAACCCAGGGCTTCGTGCACGCGAGGCAAGCACTCTACCACTAGGCCAAGCTCCCAGCCCGCATCTTAGATTTGTGACTGCTGGACTTTATCAACAAACAATCTGAGCCTGCCTCGTAAGGGTTATTTACCCAAGTATCTTAGTATTTACAGTATGCGATATCTAGAATGAAATTACAAGGACACGAGCAACAGTCATAACAAGTATTAGTGGATCAACTATGTGGTAAAATGAACATAAAGAACAAAGTGACTGGATCTGTCATCCAGAATACTTCCACAGCCCTCAACATTTCCTGTGCTCCACCAATTCATCCTCCTTTATTTTCATGTGTTTGTTGCCTCAGATCTTGTTAGAGATCTGTCCATTGATCCAGTTTGTTTTGGCAATGCTGGGAATCAAACTCAGGGCCTTGTGGTTATTCAAATGTTGCACTGCTGAGCTATATCAGCAGTCATGAGTTCCTCTTTATTTCAAGTTCATCTCCACTTTTCCCAACCAGGCTGGAAATAAGCCATTTTTCCAAGGGAAGTGGTTTCTTTCTCTGGGGAATGGTATTTGAAAACCAAGCTAATGGGAAATAGATGTATGACTTAAAAGTGGTTGAACACAATTTTGAGGACAAAGCTAAGAGACAGCACCTAAGCCCTCAGTTCCAGCCCCAGTACTAGCACACACACACACAAAGTAAATAAACTTAGGTTTGTGGGCCCTACACCTCTTGTTATAATGAGTTATTGAGTGTATAAACTTTGTGGTTGACAGAACATACACACACACACACACACACACACACACACAAATCCACTGAGAATTAGTTCCTGGGTTCCTTTTTGAAAAGAGTATGTTAGAACCATCTGTACTTTGTGGTTTGTAAATACAAAAAACTGCAAAATTTGAATCTTAATGATTCAAGCCTTCAGCCATATTTCCTTACTAATGTATCTTTAATCATGTTACTGATTAAGCAATATAGTTGGTCATATTGTAGCAAGGACAAGGCTTTTTGTCTTGAGATTCCATAACAAAGTTGAAAAAGTAACTTTTAAATGGTCCAGAGTTAGGAAATGTTGTGAAGAATCAAGTGAGTCAATATTACATGACTTCATAGCAGAAAGCTGGTGACTCATTCCTGTAAATCTAACTACTCAAGCCTCTGAGATCTGAAGATCATAGTTTGAAGACAGGCCAGGCAAGAAAATCCACAACAGTTAACCAGCAAAAAACCAGAAGTAGAGTTGTAGTCCAAGAGGTAGAGCACCAGCCTTGAGTGAAAAAATGAAGGGACAGGGCCCAGATATTGAGTTTAAGCCCCAGTACACACACACACACACACACACACACACACACACACACACACACACACACACACAATGATTAGATTTGAGATAAACTTTCAAGTATTAAGATTCTTCTAGGATTTGTTGAAAAGAAAGTAAGAGAGTAATGATCTCTCTCGCTCTCCCTCTTTCTCTTTCTTCTTTTCCATTGTTTTAGAAGGTTCTTAAGTAATAGAATGCAGAGGAAGGAACACTTGATTCAAGTTCTTATAAGAGTTTCCCACATGTGTTAGTTGAACTAAATACTTTATACAGTACTAACTACAGGGAGGGCTGGAGGGAAGGGAGAGGAGAGAGACAGAGAGAGAGACAGAGTGAGACAGAGAGAAGACACTGCACAAGTGGCGGGGCTTGCATTCAGGGCCTTGGGTGCTATTCCCTGAGCTATTTTTGTTCAAGGCTGGTGCTCTACCACTTTGAGTCACAGCTCCACTTCTGCTTTTCTGTTGGTTAATAGGAGATGAGAGTCTTACTGACTTTCCTGCCCAGACTGGCTTTGAACTATAACTCTCAAATCTCAGCCCTCTGAGTAGCTAGGATTACAGTACAGGCATGAAACAACAGTGTCCACCTTGTTTTGGGGTTTTTAATCCTGATTAGCTTCAAAATAAACTGAGAAACTTAAAAAATACCCACCCAAGTGAATTTGGTCAAAGTGCATTATGTAGGTGTATGAAAATGTCATCATGAAACTCATTGCTTTGCATAATATATGCTAAAATAGTACCCACCCTAGTATGAGAGTATATACTAGGCAAATATTGACCAAAAGATAACTTCGGTAACTATATAATATCAGAGGCAAAACTGTCTAGAGACAAGGAGCCATATTTTATGAGTTTCCATCAATCAAGAGAAATAAAGATAACAGATACATACATATCTGTCAATAGAGGTCTAAGAAACATAAGAGAAAACTTGCAGAACCTATGTGAGAAATAGGTAATTTATCAGTAGTAATTAGTGACTTTAGCATCTCATTTCAATGGAAGACAGATTTACTGGGTAGAAGATCAAAATGGAAATCGAAGACGTGAACAACACAGGAATCAGGTAAGCCAAAAAGATAATCGAAATGCTTCAGCCAATAACACCAGTGTTGCAAACTGATGCATATTCCTTATCCTGCCGAGAGCGGGGGCAACACAGTGAGTGATGGCAAATGGACTATGGAATTGGATTTTGGCACACCAGTGTCCTGTGCCTTTTGTCAGCAACAGACTGCCCCACGGCCTTTCTAAGCTGGGAGTACGTGCAGGAGGTAAGGTAGCAATCTCTGAAGTTACAGATACAGGCAAGATAATCTCAGGATGAGTGACTTCCTTAGAAAGTGGAGGTAAACAGTAAACAACCTCAATTTGTTTAGGTCTTTACCTAACTCCAAGGTCTACAGAAGTTTGGATTTTTTGATTAACATTTAGGGCAGAATCTGGGTCTCTGTAATGCTAAGAGCAATTGATCTTTCTTGGGCCACTTCCAGATTTCTGGGACTCAGAGAATGGTATTCCACTTCTCTTTATTAGACCTCATGGCTCAGCATTTACAGGGTCGCACATACCCGAATACATCTTCTCCTCCAGTGTACGTGGGATACACTATGTTGAGCCAAGCAAAATGTCTCAATTTAAAATTCTTAAAATATGTCCTGTGATCAACATGGAATACCATTAGGTAGGAATAAAAGAAGGAAAAAGTGGAATATTCATAAATACTTGTTAAATTTAAGCAACAGTTGTGTGTGTGTGTGTGTGTGTGTGTGTGTGTGTGTGTGTGTGCTGTTACTGGAACTTGAACTCCAGGCCTGAGTGCTGTCTCGTAGCTTTTTCTCTCAAGACCAGTGCTCTACTACTTGAGCCCTAGCTTTTTGATGGTTAATTGGAGATACAAGTCTCAGGGACTTTTCTGCCTAGCCACTTTGAACCTCAGTTCTCAGACAGCAACCTCCTAAGTAGCTAGATTACAGGCATAAAACACCCTCACATAAGTAAAAAAAAAAATACTCTCAAGCAATAAATAGATGAAAACAGAAATAAAGGAAATGAGGAAATAGAGAAGAATACAAATTAAATTATACCAAATTTATGGTATGTGGTGGAGGTGGTAGTTATAGGAAAATGTAAGTGTAGGTCTTTAGGTTGTAATGCTAGTTACTCAGGAGGCTAAGATCTGAGTATCGTGGTTCAAGGCCAACGAAGGCAGGAAAGTCCATGAGACTCTTATCTTCAATTAATCACAAAAATGCTGGAACTGGAGCTGTAGCCCAGTGATAGAGAACAAGCTTGAGCAAAAAAGCTCAAGGACAGTGTCCACATGGAATTCAAGCTCTGCAACAGACACTCCCCCTCCCCCCCAGCCAAAGAAAATCATGGAAGAGTGGCAGGACAGCCACAAGGTAAACTAGACAGCTCCAGTGACCTGACCTATGGCTGCCCTGCTGAGTGTGGTTGCCTGTGGGGGTGGGGGGAGAGGGCACTGAGAACTCTTAACACCACAGCTAGTGGGTGGCTCTATTTCCTCTTGCAGAGGGGTTTGCTTGGGGGAAGGATGTGAAAGTGCAGGGTTCTCCTGCTTCTCCCTCTCAGGCGCCAATCTCATTCTTCAGTTTGCAGTTCCCCATCTCCAGTGCACTCAAGGCACACCTCTAGGACCAGCTGCGTGCTGCCCTACCTGAACCAGATGAGACGGCTCCGGAATGGGGATGAATGAGACTCCACCTGGTTCCCACAGACTGCAAGGCTCACTGAGGCCCACAGAGCCTCTGGGTACTCCACTGCTCTGAGTGGTAGAAGGAGGGGGCTGACCACAGAGAAGACCCCCACATAAAATCACACACACACACACACACACACACACACACACACACACACACACACACACAAATTGCAACTTAGATACAAACAAGAACTGGAGCTGGGCACCAGAGATGCACTTCCATAATCCTAGCTACTCAAGAGTCTGAGACCTGGAGCCATTCCAGGAGAAAAGTCCATAAGATTCTGTTTCCAATTTATCAGTGAAATGCTGTACTGGCCATGTGGCTCATGTGGGAAAGGGCCAGCTGTAAGAAAAGCTGAGTAAGAGTGCAAGGTTTTCAGGTCAAGTCCCAGTACTAACACACACAGGCATGCATATGTGAGAGTACATACACACACATACACAGAATGAAGTGAAGTCAAAGTCTTGACAAGACAGTAACTTGGACAAGAAATTCAATTACTTGAATGAGAACTTCAGCAGAAATAGAGACTCTGGGAAAACAAGGCCCGGGATCATAGTCTAGTGGTAGAGTGCTCACCTAGCATGCATGAAGCCCTGGGTTCAATTCCTTGATACCACATACACAGAAAAAACCAGAAGTGGTGCTGTGGATCAAGTGGAGCATGGGCCTTGGGCAAGAAAAGAAAAAAGAAGTCAAGCAAACTAGAAAAATGTCTTGAAAATGAGAAGTCTTGATGGAAAGCATCATTAATACACTGAAGTATAAGAATTATTAGGTATGAAAAACAAGACTGAATAATCTTGGTGACTCAAGAAGCCTCAGGAACAGCTTACAAACACACACACACACACACACACACACACACACACACACACACACACAGGTGGGGCAGTAAAACAGGAGTCTGTCTCCATTTAAACAGCAAAAAGCTGAGCTGGAGGTGTGGATTAAGTGGTAGAGCATCAGACATGAGCAAGCAAGCAACCTTGAGGCCTCCTTAACTCAAACCCTAGCACCATGAAGGAAACAACTCAGAGTGTCAAAAGCATTGTAAACTTTAGGAAGACAAAAAGTGCACAAGAAGACAGCAAGCTCTTTCTTACACAATTCAGGACTGAGTTGGAAATGGGACTGGGGTGCAGGGGTGCAGGGGTGCCGGGGAGCCACTGTAGGAAGCGATGCTCAGTTCTAATCTGCTATGGAGTGGGGTGATCTTCCACTTTCCTTCTTTCTTCCAAGACGTTTTCCCCCAAGCCAGCATATTGGCTCACCTCTGTCTCCACACTTACACTCCCTTCTGCATCCACAGTGTGTCTGTTCACACACAGATTCCCGGGAGGGAGACAGACCCAGAAGGACAGGAGCTGTCCACCACCCATGAATGGAAGACAGCAGCCTCAGCTCTTGCTTTTGTTCCCCTCAGGGAAGGGAAAATGTCTACTTGACCACCAATCTAAACATTCACTGCCAATACCCACATATCTTTGCTGCTCTCAAAACCTGTAGTCACATGACACATGTGGGCACATGGAGGGTAAAGATAAAAGCTAGGGAACGTGTTTGGGGAGAAAAAACTGGAATGTAGCTGGGGGCTGCTGGTTCATGCCTACAATCTTGCAATCCTCGACCTTGGGAGGCTGAGGTGGAGGAAGTCATGATTTCAGGCTGCCTAGTGAAGCCTTCTACAGAAACCAAACCAAATGGTGGGGCAGGGAGGAGGAGGAAGAGGAGGAGGAGGGGGGGGAGAGGGAGAGGGAGACAGAAGCAAGCTGAATGTCCCTGTGATTGGCCACTGCTGTTAGTAATGGAGCATTTTTTGGGCATCAGAGGTGAACGTGTTCCCTCTGCTCTTTGCTGGAAGGAAGAATCTGGACACAAAGCTGGAAGTTTCGAGCTTGAATACAGATTGTGTTGAGTTCTGATGTGTTCAAGAAGAGGTGATGGCCTACACGTGAAGCAGAGGAAAGAGCCTCCTCAAAATCAATGCCAGGAGAGATACTGCAAAGAACAGGCAGGGAGGATGCAAACCTTGTGAAGTGTGGTGTGGGAACTGAAGTCCGTGAGTGGTGTGTGCAAGGCCGTGTGGGACGAGGCAGCAGCGGGGGCTCCTTCCCCACCCCCTGCACTGGCCCACAGCAGCCCCATCAGCAGCCAGCAGCTCCATCCCATTTATACCTTCTGCTACAAATGTCCTGAAGTCCAAGTAGCAGACCCAGAACTCCACCTGGATCCCAAACGCCCGGTACTCTTACGGGAGGATGGGAAGGCGCGATGCCTAAATTGTAAATACTATGCAATATAGAAAATACAGGGGCCTGGGGTTTGGCTTAGTGGTAGAGTGCCTGCCTAGCATGCACGAAGACCTGGGTTTGATTCCTTGGTACCACGTATACATAGAAAAAAATCCAGAAGTGGTGCTGTGGCTCAAGTGGTAGAATTTTACCCTTGAGAAAACCCAAGGGCAGTGCTCAGCCCCAGAGCTCAAGCCCAGGACTGGCAAAAAAAAATATTATACAATAATATTAGCTGAGTTTGGGTAGCTCATGCCTGTAATCCTAGTTACTCAGGAGGCTGAGATCTGACGATTGTGGTTCCAAGTCATCCTGGACAGAAAAGTCTGTGAGACTCCTATCTCCAGTAAACTACTCAGAAATAAAACAAGTAGCATTGTGGCTGACATGGTAGAACACTATGCTTGAATATAGAAGCTCAAGACAATGCCCAGGCCCAGCGTTCAAGCCCCAGGACAGGCGATAGAAATGTAGATAGATCCTGTTGCTGTTTGTTCACTGATATGTCTTAGGCAGGGTAAGGGGTCCATAGAAATGGAGAATCAAATAGTGAACACATGAGACTCCCCCACTGCACAACTGGGTCGGGGGTGTGACCCCCACCCCTCCTGTGATTTCCCTATTGTCAACTTTTCCAGCCAGCCCACCCACCCGGGAGGGGGACAGGCCTCACTGGCCTTCCCCTCTGCATCAACTCTTTCTGCTTGACAATGTAGCAACCTTGAACCCCCACCGGCCCCTTCCCCTTCTTCCTCTGACAATAAAGTCTGGATTCCTTCTGCCTTCCACAAAAAAAAAAAAAAAAAAGTGAACAGAAGTAACAGTGGTAACTCAATAAACAGTATGTTGAAAATGGCTCGAGGCCAGCATTCTACCACCTGGAGCCACAGCATGACTTCTGGTTTTCTGGTGCTTAATTGGAGATAAGGGTCTCATGGATTCTCATTCCCAGGCTGGCTCTGAACTGCAGTCCTCAGATCTCAGCCTCCTGAGTAGCTAGGATTACAGATGTGAATGAATAACTGGTGCCCGACTTATAAGTATCACCTTTTTACAATGAAAAAAAATTTTGGCTCCTTCATTTGCTATAGAAATTGTTTAATTAAGACAAAAATACGAATAAGATACAAAACTGTTACACAGAAACACTGAAACATGGTTTTATAACCCAATAAATCATACAAACACTGTCGTAAAACCCACTGCTATTTTCTTTTTTTCACATTTTTTATTATAATTAATAAAAGGTTACATGATATTTGCCAGATAGAAGGTGCATTAATTCACATACATTGATACCCTTTCACATGTCTTGGTACCCATTACCCTCCCCCCCACACCCCCCAATTTTCTTCTTTTTTTCTTTAGTACTACTAAACTGGGGCTTGAACTTGGGATCTGTAAACATTCCCTTTTATGTTTGGAATTAGTGCTCTGTATCAGTAGAGCTACAGCTCCACTTCTGCTTTTTGTAGTTACCTGGACCTAGGAGTCTCATCGACTTTTCCTGCCTCGGCTCGTTTCAAACTCTAACCCTTAGATTTCACCTTTTTCAGTAGCAATGATTATAGGCACGAGCCACTCGCAGCCAACTCCCCCTTCTCACTGGTGTTTTCTGAGAATCTTGCCAAGCCCTGTACAATGGGAGCTGCCAGGGCTCCCGTGTCAAGCCAAAGTCCCTGCTCAGAGTTCCTGCTCTGGAAGACATGAATCCACACACGGAAGCACAGAGCAGGTCAGCAGTCCCAGGTGTAGGAAAGGAGCCGGCGACAGGCTTCTGAGCCTCCTGGTCCTCAATTTAGGAGAACTCCAAGGCTGGCTTAAATACTTTTGCATATATACTCGCTGGGAGTTTGGCCTAGTGGTTAAAGTGCTTGCCTAGCATGCACGAAGACTGGGGTTCAATTCCTCGGTACCACATACATAGAAAAAAGCCGGAAGTGGCGCTGAGGCTCAAGTGGTAGAGTTCTAGCCTTCAGAAAGTCCAAGGACAGTGCTCAGGCCCTGAGCTCAAGCCCAGGACTGGCAAAAAAAAAAAAAAAAAAAAAAAAGAAAGAAAAGAGCAACAATACTTTTGTATATATACTTGATTTTTTTTGCCAGTCCTGGGCTTGAGCTCAGGGCCTGAGCACTGTCCTTGGGGTTTCCTAAGGTTAGATTTTTACTACGTGAGACACACCACTTCTGGCTTTTTCTATATATGTGGTACCAAGGAATTGAACCTGGGTCTTGATTCATTTTTAAAGTTCATTACTGAGTTAGGGTCTATGCTGTTTATACTTGATTGGAATTCTGTATTGAAGAAATCCTCCAGCTTCAGTCTCATGAGTTGAGAGGATTACAGGCAGAAGCCACTGTACCCAGTGTAAATATTTGTGTGTGTGCTGGGACTGGAGTTTGAACTCAGGGCCTATGGAGTGTGTCCCTTAACTTTTTCACTCAGGAATAACACCATACCAGACTCTCCTCCTCATGCTAGCTTTGTATCTACTTGGTTTGAATCTTGAGTCCTACTAAGAGTAAGGTGACTGTGCTGTAGAAAACTAGTGATTTCAAAATAAATGGTTACCATTTCCCTGTTTTGGGGGTTTTTTTTTGAGGGGGGGGTCATAGGACTTGAACTCTAGGCCTGGGCTCTGTCCTGAGCTCTTCAGCTCAGGGCTAGCACCCTACCATTTGAGCCACAGCACCACTTCCAGTTTTCTGTAGTTAACTGGAGCTAAGAGTCTCATGGACTTTCATGCCTGGGCTGGCTTTGAACCATGATCCTCAGATCTCAGCATACTGAGTAGCTAGGATGACAGCTATGAGCCACTGGCTCAGTTATATTTCTATCCTCTAGGGGCAAGCTACTTTTCATATAATCAGGTAGTAATTATATTCAGGCTTTCCTAAAGGATTTTCCTAAGGGCTTTATGTCAGTGTTACAAGACCAAACGTGTAAACGATCTATGAGCTCCACATCTGGGAGTGGAGAACCGCAGAAGTGGGTATGAAAACAGCAGCACTGCTCCAGCACAGATACTCTCTTCTGTCATGGATCTCAAGTAGCACCTGCAGGCACTTTCCACTCAAAGACAATGGCCACCTTCTTCAGTTAACTTGTTTCCTTCAAGACAGGCCAGGTGGGAAGAAGGCACAACGCTTTTCTCCACTCCAAACTCCTGCTGTTTCATCCTCAATAGTTTAGGGTTTGCTTGTATGTGAGGCCCTGAGATCTGAAGATGTGTCTTCTTCCCCAAGAGACAAACTGCCTCTTCTGGGCACTGAGAGAAATGAGGAAGACATTCCAGCATGGCCCCTGAGCAGCTAGCATTGTTCACAGGTGGCTTCTGGCCACTAGGCTTCCTTTGGTGGAAATTCTCCACTTGTTCTGCTCTCCAAATTTTCATCCTCGTTAGAGTAATTTCCTGAATCTTCACTAGTTTGGGAACTGTAGGTCTTGTGATCTTCAGGTTCACTCACTGTTTTTTCTACTACCAGGATTGCTTCTGCGTCTTCAATGACAAAACATCTTTCAATTTGTTCCTCTGAAGTGGGAAGTAGAAGATTCTTTGCTGGTGGTTCAGAGAGATACTAATTTTCAAAAAGGAAAGGAACAGGGACAGATTACTTCAGACAGGGACAATAAGTCATTTACTTACAATAGTTTATTCTGCCCACCATCTAGAAAACCTATCTTTTGGCATGCATAGTATAAAAATAAACTCTGCTGAGCACATGCTCATTGCATGATAAGGTTGAGAATAAAGTCCTGAGTTAGGCTCCCAGTGGCTCAGGTCTGTAATCCTAGCTATGCAGAAGCTGAGATCTGAAGATCACAGTTCAAAGCCAGTTGGGGCAGGACAGCCTGGGAGACTTTTGTCTCCAATTAACCACCAGAAATCAGGAAATGGCACTGTGGCTCAAAGTGGTAGAGCACTAGCCTTAAGCACACAGGCCCAGAGACAGCACACAGGTCTAAGTTCAAGCCTCACAATCAACAACAACAAGACAAGTTCAATGCTATAATAGCCAAACTGCCAGAAAAATAGCAAGTGGAGAACACCTACCATTCTGCTAGTATGAGATTAAACGACTGCTTCTAAAGTTAGTCTAGAAAACACCTCTGCAATCTGTCAAGCTGTAGTATTTCCTGGGTATTAGGAAGACATATAAGTGCCATTGAAACCCAAGTATTTCCTTCTCATTTCCCAGGTACTGACCAAGGAAAGGTAACATACCTCATCAATACTGGAAGGAGGTTTAGGTTGAGGAAAGAATATGTAACAGATACATCTCTTAAGGCATTTCACCACATAAATGACAATTGGTATAGAAATTAAAATAATGAGAATTCCACCTATAATCCAAATTGTGGAAGAATTACCTAAAAAATAAGAAATGACGTTAAGCCTCCTTTCATGGATTGGCACACAATGCAACAATAGGAAACTACTCATATATTCCACTTAAAAGTATTTCCTGGTTGTGGCCTATAATCTAGCTATGCTGGAGGCTGAGATCTGAGGATCATGGTTTGAACCCAACCTGGATAGGAATGTCCCCATGAGACTCTTATCTCCAATTAACCACCAAGAAACCAGAAGCTGAGTTGTATCTGAAAGTGGTAGAGTGCTATCCTTGAGCATAAGGAGAGTGTCCAGGTCCTGAGTTCAAGCCCCAGTCCTGACACACACACAAAAAGGAAAACTGACAGTACCAACTTTACACACAGACTGCTCTTAGAAAGGGAACTAAAAGACCCCGAGGGCAAAATCCTCTACCCAGGAGCATTTTCTAGTACCTGTGCAACACAGAACTAGCCCAAGTTAAAACTATCCTGTGATCAAACCTTTCTACCAGTCAGCTCTAGGTAGTGTAAAATACAGAAAGACATGAGACCTCTTGTGCAAGATCACAATTAAATTACTTGATTAGACATAATTATTGACTATTAGAAATATTTTAAGCTGGGTGCAGTGGCTCATGCCTATAATCCAAGCTACTCAGGAGGCTAAGATCTGAGGATCAAGGTTCAAAACCAGCCCAGGCGATACAAAGCCGAGAGACTCTTATCTACAATTAATCACTAGAAAATGGGAAGTGGAGCTGTGGCTCAAGGGTAGGGCAGTAGCCTTGAGCTGAAGAGCTCAAGACAGAGCCCAGGCCAAAGTTCAAGCCCCATGAGCCACCCTCAAACAAAGAAAAGGAAAGAAAAAATGAATCTTTTAAAATAAATTGAAAATATTCTAATAGTCCTATGAGGTGCCAAAGAGCAATACTTTAAAGAAATCAATTATGTGGATACCAGGTGAAATACTGAATGGAAGACTAAACATATGGCTCAAAACCAAATTGCTTTTCTGGCATGCACAGGACCATGGGTTCAATTCCTACTGCAAAAAAAAAAAATTAAACTAGAAATCATACAAAAAGCAACAATAAAACACCGAGCTGAATTGAGCACCAAAAGTATTTTATAGCCGAGCCCCTGTGGCTCATGCCTGTAATCTTAGCTACTCAGGAGGCTGAGATCTGAGGATCATGGTTCAAAGCCTGCCTGGATACTATAGAATGTGAGACCCTCATCTCCAATTAATCACTAGAAAATGGAAAGTTGGGCTGTGGTTCAAGGGGGTAGGGTGGTAGCCTTGAGCTGAAGAGCTCAGGACAATGCCCAAGCTCAGAGTCCAAGCGCCAGGACTCAGAAAACAAGGAAAGAAAGAGTGAGAGCAAGAGCGAGAGAAGAAGGAAGGAAGGAAGGAAGGAAGGAAGGAAGGAAGGGAGGGAGGGAGGGAGGGAGGGAGGGAGGGAGGGAGGGAGGGAGGGAGGGAGGGAAGGAAATGAAGGATAAAACTGATGGGTTTTGGTTTGTGTTGCTCATGAAGAATACATCATACCTGTTGAGAGAGAAGGAAAAAGCATAGTTTTTGATGGAAGATTTTATTAGATTTAGTTAGTTTCGAGAGCACATTAGAAGACCCTCACCTGCCGTGGTTTCCTTACACACTGCCTCACTGAAGGCACTCTTCTCCTGCCACAGAGGCCCCAGGTGCACCCTGGCTCTGACGCAGTACACCGTCAGTGGTTTCAGGTCAGCAATGGTGACCTCATGGCTTTCTTCCATAATCTTTCTCTGCAAAATAATCAGGCCATTGACCATTTCAGTCACTTCATGAAATCCATTTCCTGAATTCTTTTATGGTCAATGTAAGATGGGCTTCTGTCAAAACATTAGTTGGTATGTATTTAGGAAATATACATCAATTTTGAGTACTCTTTATAATAGAGTCAGAAAGCTAAAATGCTGCACCCTCCCCAACCACCAAAGAAAAACACATGACCTATCTCTAAGATAACTAAGTTTATAAGAACATACTGTGGGTTTAATTGACTATTATGCTATTTGTGATTAACTACAAGATGGTTAAGAGCAGGGGTTTTAGCTTCCAATGCCTGTGTTGAAAGTATTATAGCTGCAAGAGGAGCACTGTCCTTGGACTTTCTCAAGGCTAGAGCTCTACCACTTGAGCCTCAGCACCACTTCCGGCTTTTTTTTTTCTATGTATGTGGTACCAAGGAATCGAACCCGGGTCTTCGTGCATGCTAGGCAAGCACTTTAAGCACTAGGCCAAACTCCCGGCCCAGAAATACACTATTTCATTTATGTAACTGTAACCTTCTGTATACCACCTTTTTTTCCTTGGCCTGCCTTGGGGCTTGCACTTGAACTCAGGGCCTGGGAGCTGTCCCTGAGCCTTTCCTGGGCCTTGAACTCACGACCTGGGCACTGTCCTTGGACAGCCACAGCACTGGCTTTTTTCTATGTATGTGGTACCGAGGAATGGAAGACCTGGGTCTTCCTGAATGCTAGGCTAGCACTCTATCCCTAGGCTAAGCTCCCAGCCCTCCCTGAGCCTTTGTGCTTAACACTAGTGCTCTACCACTTCTGTACTGCTACACTGCTAATTTTCTGGTGGTTAATTAGAGATAAGAGTCTAATGGACTCTTGTGTCCCAAATGGGTTTGAATCGCAATCCTCAGATCTTGGTCTCCTGAGTAGCTAGGATGACAGGCATAGGATTATGGTGTCAAAACATTCTAAAACAGTATTACACCTGCATGGCTTTCTATAAATTCTTTCATTTCTTGGTGCCTTTTTTTCTAAATCTTTCAAATGAGGACAACTGCTATTCCTCTGTGTATTTTGTCAGCTGTGGCCACAATAATGCTGTGTTACAAAACCATCTCAATTATTTAGTCTGTCTGGAGAAGCACCCATTGAGGGAGGCCTGCCTGCTCCACCATCCTCCTTGGATCAGATACCATGTGACAAATGCTTTCATCCTGACAGACACGAGATGCACAAGAGCCAGCAAAGCCCTGCGTGTCTAAGGCCTGTGCTCACCACAGATTCACCCAGGCTCAGTGGGGATCAATACTCCATCCCAAGTATTTGCTGAACAATTTCAATCAATTGCTCAACTGTCTGGTAGCTTTGCAGGAGTTTTGAAATGGAAGTGTTATGTACCTAAGTGATAGCACTAGAAACAGCAAAACTGGACTATGTAGTGCTTTTACCTCAGTATTTGTAGCATTTTCCCAAAAAATAATTTCATACTTCTTTGAAAAGGCATCCAAATCTTCTAGGAAATTGATATAGAGAGTAAGTGAGTCTCTGCTGGGTTTCACAGTAATGCTGGGGGCGGGGAAGGGGACTGGAAAGAAAACGTGAAGACAAAATACACAATTAGACACATGGCTTCATGAGATACCTTAACACAATTAGGAGAATCAGAACTAAGCTGGAGAATGACATCTCAAATGAAAACTTGACTTACTATATGTTTTGGAATCAAATGTCTTCTCTTCAGACCAAAAGGACATGTTATTTCCCTTGGTGGCTCGAATCCGGAGGAAGTAATTACCTCCTGAAAAATTACTTTTAGAAAAGACACAGAGCTTGTCTTTAGTGTTTTCACAGCCAGGTACTGTGGCCCAGTCATCTGAATAGTTTCCAGGAAGCCATTTTAACCAAGCCCTTTTAAGACAAAAGAAAAAAGTTTTTAAATGTAAATACATTAACTCAGCAATGATGTACTCATTACTCTTGGTATACCAAACACTATGGATGAGGCTAAGGACCAGTTCAGAATGTCAGAAAACTGCAAATACATGGAAAAAATACATGTGTCCCACACAAAAGGAAAACAAAGTTTCCTCCATAGCCAAGTGGTGGCATCCTAGAGGTGGCTCGCTGCAGTGTTCAGGGCAGCTGTGACCTTTCAGGGCTGCAGTGATTTGTTTTTAAAATAGTCATTATTAAAAATGGAACTCAAGCTCATGTTCACACCTATAATCCTAGGTATTTAGGTAAATCTGAGGATCACAATTTGAAGATAGTTTGTGGAGACAACTTTGAGACTCCACCAAACTCTGCTAGCAGATGTGTGGTTCAGTGGCAGAGTGCTAACCTTACCAGTACTATTTAGCCATAAAGAATGAAATTTGTGGTGGCGCACCCCTGTAATCCTAGCTACTCAGGAGGTTGAGATCTGAAGATCATGGTTCAAAGCCAGCCCAGGCAGTAATGTCAGTGAGACTCTTTATCTCCAATTAACCACCAGAAAACCAGACGTGCTGTGGTTCAAGGAATATCGTGGTAGACTTGAGCTCAGGGACAAGGCCTAGGCCCAGAGTTCAAATCCCATGACCAAAAACAACAAAAAAAGAATTAAATTTGCAATAAACAGTACTGGAGATTCATATTGCATGATATCAACTAGACTCAGAGATACAGACCTGCATGTTCTCTCTCAAATGAGGTGGTTAAAAAAAGTTAGCCTTAAAGGACTAAGTATTTTAGAGTAAACTGTTGGAAGCTAAGGAATTTATCTTAAAAGATCGTGTTTGCACCAAACCACTTCTGGGCATCTATCCTGAGCATCATAACCCAGGATATGATAAGGTCACCTGCTCAGCTATGTTCATCTCTGCACTATTCACAATAGCCAAGCAATGGAACAACCCAGATGCCCTACTTCAGTAAATGCAAACAAAAATATGACACACACACACACACACACACACACACACACACACACACTGGATTCTACATAGCCAACAGACAAGATAAAATAATAGCATTCGCTAGGAAGTAAATGAAGCTAGAACAAATCATATTGAGTGAGATAAGTCAAGACCAATGGAACAAAAGGCACATGGTACCCTTAATATATGGATATTAGATCTAAACAGTATAAGAGTGATGACTCAATATTTGGGTACACAATGTTATGGACATGGTCTTGGAGATATAAACATAACTACAGAGACATAAAAATCTATGAAGGACTATATACTCTATAGACATAATGTTTTATTACATACATTAATATGTACCTATGACATACAAACCCTCAGCTTAATTTTAATTATGTTCTAAAATCTAAGTGCCAGTGATTGTATATAGAGATTCCCTTCTTGAGTACTTGATTATTAAACATGAAATTTGAAATATGATGTAAAAATCAGTTAGTAAATTCTTTAATAATAAAAAAAATCAGGCTTTTAGGAATAGCTCTGGCCAAAGATTTCTTAGGGATGCAATCTGATACCTCTAAGAAAGAAGTTTTGTAGAAACTTGATATGTCTTCTGAGGGGGCAGAGGAAGCTACATTTTTCTAACAGTCATAGAGCTTGAACTCTCGGCCTAGGTACTCACCCTGAGCTCTTCAGCTCAAAGCTATAAGCCTATGCCTTGTGACACAGTGCCACACCACTTCCGGTTTTCTGGTGGGTAACTGGACAAAAGGGTCTCATGGACTTTTGCTCCCAGGATGCCCATGATCTTCAGATATCTCAGCCTCCTGAGCTGTTACAGGCGTGAGCCACCAGCACCCAGCTAGAAGCTACATTTTTACCTAAAGTTTTCATTCACCAATACTAATTATACACAGGAGTTTGTTGTGATAGCTATGTTCATTTGTTCAATCTGTCCAATTTATGCTATTCTCCTTAGCTATCTCTCCACTGTCCCTTAAAATCAGCTTTACTATTACTAATCTGTGTCTGCGTGTGCGTGTGTGTGTGTGTGTGTGTGTGTGTGTGTGTGTGTGTGTGTGTGTGTGTGTATGTTTGGGCCTGCACAAAGACTGGAAGTCGAGGTCACTCACTGGCTTTTATTGCTCAGCGATGAGCCACATTTCACTTGGGTTTTTGGCTGGTTAGTTGGAGGTAAGTGTCTCACAGATTTTTCTACCAGGCTGGCTTTGAAGGCTGAGTAGCTAGGATTACAGACATGAGCCACCAAAGCCATTAATATTAATTATTAATATTTTCACTCATTAGAAAATTGTAGAGTTATTGTAGAGTGGCTGAGGTGTTAAGAGTGCTTACGTACCAACCTTGACACCTTGAGTTGAAACACTACTGTAAAAACAAAAAGAACCCTATAGATTAGAACACACCCCGTTCTTAACAAATCGATGATGCCATACCCACAGAGCTTCAGCAATGAGCTCCATGCCATTCCAGAACTTACCAGCATGTCTGGAGCTTGAACAAAATTTTCCTGCTTTCCAGAGTGTACACCTGTCAGGCAGTAACCCTGAGTGTGTAGGGTTGCAAGTAGCTGAAGCCATAATGAAGTGCAGTTAAAATGAACTAGGAGAGAGCTGGGAATGTGACTTAGTGATAGAGTGTTTGCCTAACATGCATGAAACTCTGGGTTAGATTCCTCAGTACCAAATAAACCGAAAAAGCCAGAAGTGGCGCTGTGCCTCAAATGATAGAGTGTTAGTCTTAAGCAAAAGAATCTCAGGGACAGTGCCCCAGCCCTGAGTTCAAGCCCCAGGACTGGGGGGGAAAAATGAACTGGGAGAAATTTAGGAATTCAGGACAAAGGACTTACGAGATCCACTGGACTTGGAAGGTGACGTCAGCATATGGGTAATCCCATGTCACAACACTGCTCTCACTTTTACCATCAATGTTAATATTTTCTGGGGGAGGAAGCGCATTTTCCACTAGAAGCCAAAGAAATCATTAAATATATTTGTGTGTGTGTGTGTGTGTGTGTGTATGTGAGTGTGTGTGTGTAATTGGAGCTAAAGAGTCTCACAAATTTTTTTTTTTGCCAGTTCTGGGCTTGGGCTCAGAGTTTAAGCCCTGTCCTTGGATTTTCTCAAGGCTTCAGCCCTACCACTTGAGCCTCAGCACCACTTCTGGCTTTTTTCTATGTATGTGGTACCTAGGAATCGAACCCGGGTCTTCGTGCATGCTAGGCAAGCAATTTACCACTAAGCCAAACTCCCGTCCCATAAACTTTTATTCTCAGGCTGGCTTCCAACCTTGATCCTCACATCTCAAGCTCTGAAGACCTGAGATTACAGTCGTGAGCCACTGGTTTCCACCTCTGTTGTACCTGTCTATTTACTCACTCTTTCACCATCATAAAACTGCATCTGGAGCTGGGAGCATGGCCTAATGGTAGAGTGCTTGCCTAGCATGCACAAAGCCCCAGGTTTGATTCTTTGGTACCACATACACAGAAGAAAAAAGAAAGAAGTGGTGCTGTGGCTCAAGCGGTAGAGCACTAGTCTTTAGAAAGCCCAAGGATAGTGCCCAGGCCTTGAGTTCTTGCCTAGGACTGGCAAGAAAAAGAAAAAGGAAAGGAAAAAAACAACCACATCATGTCAACTTGGCTTGGTAGCTATGGTAATGAGTACACTGCTGGTCTAAAGTTAGAGAAAGGCTATCATCCATCCTCTTACCTGTGGTGTTCACGCAGAACTCTGGACTGGGGGTACCAAATTTGACTGGCACAAGTAAAGTTGCCGTAACTTTTAAACAATAGGAAGTCTCTGGTGAAAGATGAAAAAGTTTATGTCGACGATGAAAAGTTTTTGTCCTTTTCTAGAATAGAAAAGAAAAGAAATCTAAGTAGCCATAAAATAATACAATTTGAGAACAAATTTAGCTCATGTTTCTCTCCTGTGGAAGGGAAGTCAAAAGGAAGCTGACCTCATCTCCTGAGGACATTTCCCGCAGAACTATGTTGTATACGAAGCCAAACTCATCCAGACTCCACATGTTGCTGTCTTTTCTACCAGGACGAGAAATTTGTATGATGATTGCCTTATCTTCAGCTTCTACATGAACTCCTGGAGCACCAATGTGAGCTGCAGAAATCAAAGGGATGATCATGTAACTTCACTAGCATCTTCCCAAAACAGGCACTCAAAATAAATGAGGCGGTCTCTCATGAACCTTCCACTCCATGGATCCATATGCCAAACACCTCAAATAATCACACCTACTGCCAGAGAGGCCACGAAGGAAAAGAAGTCATAGAAAATGATGAAGAATAGAAGTTGAGGAAGGCTTTCTGAGAGAGACTAGGGAGCTGAGTCTGCATCTGATACAGGGCTATGCACACAAACACCAGGGAAGAGAGGAAATCAGATGGGAGTTGGGATCATACAAAAACTTTGAAGGGACAGGAGAGTGGTTGGAATAAGAGGTGTCGAGAAGCCAGCTGATGAAAGAGCTCAGTAGTCTTGGCAATCTATGAAGGCATCCGAGGCTAAGATTGGAGGGCCAGGATCAAATTCACGTTTTGGAAAGACCGTCCTGGCTGAGGATGAGAAAACAAGGAGACAAGGATGCTTGGTGAAAGGGAACCAGTTAGAATCATTCAATGTGAGGGACTAGGAATATGGCAGTGCCTGAGTGCTGGCCTAGCATCTATGAAGCCCTGAGTTGGATTCCTCAGTACTACCTAAACAGAGATGGTGGGAGGAGGTGCTGTGACTCAAGTAGTAGAGTCCTAGCCTTAATCAAAAAAAAAAAAAAAAAAAGGAAAGAGAAGCTCAGAGACAGTACCCATGCCCTAAGTTCAAGCCCCTAGGACTGGTAAAAATAAAATAATTCATTGATGTGAATCTGAAGACGGAGCAGAGGCTGAGCAGCTGATGTCACTTGAGAGGGAGAGCAGACTTTTGAGGGAAAAAAATGGAGAGTTTAAAATGTGCAATAGTAATGGAAGGTAATGGGTAGCTTTTAAAAAGGGAGTGTTACATAGGGAATGTGGAACTGAATTGGCTTGTGGAGATTGAGGTGGGAAGAAGCCAAGTGAGTGAGCAATCAGTAAGAAAATCAAGAGTTTAATAGGAGCTGATAAATAAACATCTATGGAATAAATGAATGAAAATCCAAAAAAAAAAAAAAAAGGGAATGCTGCTGGGTGCTGGTGGCTCACAATTATAATCCTAGTTACTCAGGAGGCTGAGATCTGAGGATCTCGGTTCAAAGCCAGCACGGGCACACTAAAGTCCATGAGACTCTTATCACCAATTAACCACCAGAAAACCGGAAGTGGTGCTGTGCTCAGGGATGAGGGCAGTAGCTGTGAGCTGAAGAGCTCAGAGACAGAACCAAAATCCAGAGGTCAAGTCCCACAACCAACAACAACAACAACAAAAATCTCCGGATCCTGGCTTCTCATATGTGTGTTCACTTGACTGTCAATGACACGTAACAGCCTCTTTTGGGAAAGTCCATATGTACAAGAGAGACTGATAGTGACCAAGGCAATTCTGTTCTTTATGGACCCCGGGGAAAGGACCACACTTTGAGAACCACTATTGGAGCCAAAGCAGAAGAGCTGTACATGTTACAAATGAGTGGGCTAAGAAGCAAGGCTGTTCTGCAATATTCACCAAAGAATATGAAGCAATCCAGCTACCTTGCTTCCTTACCTTCCATAAACGGTATAAACGGGTCAACCTCATGCCATGATGAAGTGCTATTGCCTTTTTCTGCTCTTATACGCAGTTTCACGTTTTCATAAACATTGACATGGAGTGCAGAAAAGTCACATTCGGTCCCCATGATATGCTGACAGCCAGGCAATTTTTCCCAGCTATTTATCTCAGATCTTTAAGGAAGTGAAGAACAGAGGAGTTAGCAAATGTGTCAGCAACACAGAATGTCCAATTCCCTTAATTTCCTCTACTACAGCACATGTCCCATTAGCATTTTAGTGTACAACCTTCCAAAGACCCACCGACTAACTGCTTATAAAATGCTAATTTACACATCCTGTTAGTCTTCATACAATTCTCTCTGCTTCCTGGTCTTTTAATTCTGTCTATTGCATCACCAGAAACAACTTTTAGATGATAACCTAAATGAATAAATTACTCCAGCAAACTGGCTGCACAAAATAACTTTAAGCTGGTAGAGCACTTACCTAAATTCAAACAAAACAGCACAATCCAAATTCAACAGGTTTCACTGGTTTATTTTAATACATGCATAAAACATTTTGATCTGTAAGGGATGTGATGGACTGTTTGACAGTTATAGTTTAAAGAACTGAAAAGCAAAGAATGGAGCAAATGTGTTTTGTTGACACTAGTCTATATCAATTAGAGCTGGGTACAGTGCTTGCCGTGCATGCAAGAAGCCTTGGGTTCCATTCCTCAATACCATATAAACAGACAAAGCTGGAAGTGCTGCTGTGGCTCATGTGGTAAGCAGAATGTTAGCCTTGAGCAAAAGAAGCTCAAGGGACAATGTCTAGGCCTTGAGTTCAAAACCCAGGACTGGCAAAAAAAAAAAAAGAAGAAAAGAAACAAATCTCTGTCAATTAATAAATTTACTAAGTACTTAAAGACATAAAGTAAGCTGGATGGGGTGTCTCACACTTGTAATCCTAGCTACTTAGGAGGCTGAGATCTGAAAACCGAGGTTCAAAGCCAGCCCAGACACTGAAGTCCATGAGACTCTTATCTCCAATTAACCACCAGAAAACTAGAAGTAGAGCTGTGGCTCAAGGCCTTGAGCTGAATGGCTCAGGGACAACAGCCAGGCTGAGACTTCTAGTCCAACCGAACAGAAAAAAAAAGAAATGAAGTTACCAGTACTATGTAGACATAAAATTTCCAGTAAATAGAATAACAAATGGTTCCTAAAGCTGAAATTATGATGATAAAATTACAAAAGCTTAGCCATAGCATTCTGCAAATCACTAAGTAGAGTCACTTACGTTTGATAATCTGCTGAAAATGTCACATTCTCAACAGGCTCATGGCTGCTTTTCCACGTCAGGCTAAAGTCATCATCTATGATGTAGACTTGCACATTCTCAGGTGGATCCAGATAAATCCTATCTTCAAGGGCAACAAAAAAGCAAAATGATTTTATAGATGCTGTACAATTACTTGTTGTTGTTGTTGGTGGTGGTGGTTGTACTACTTGAACTCTAGGCCTGGTCACTGTCCCTGAGCTCTTCAGCTCAAAGGCAGCACTCAGATTACAGGTGTGAGCCATGGGTACCTGGCTCGTACAATTATTCTTTAGCTAGGCCATTAGTGGCTCACCCCCGTAATTCTAGCTACTCAGGAGGCTGAGATCTGAGGTACACAATTCAAAGCCAGCCCAGTCACAAAAGTCCCTGAGACTCGTATCTCCAATTAACCTTCAGAAAATCAGAGGTGGCACTGTGGCTCAAGGGATAGGGCGTGAGCATTGCGTTGAGTCCCACAACTGACATAAAAACAAAAAACCCTGAGATCATGTCCTGGTACTAGACCAATAGAATGCTCATGTCAGTGATTTGAGTAAATGCATTGAAATACTACTAGTATACTGGGACACATCCCCTTTTCTGTAGGTGTTACATTCCAAGACTTTCCCACATAGATGACAGAAACTACAGACTAAATGGGGCCCTGTTTTTCCCCTAGGCAGACAGGCATGAATAGCTACATACATATAAAAGTACAATACTCTAAATGATGTACAATTTGAAACTTATGAGTTGCTTATTTCTAGACTCTTCCAATCAATATTTTCAGGCCACAGTTGACCATGGGTAGCTGAAATGGTAGAAAGCAAACAGTGCATATGGTGGGCCTGCTCTGTTCACCAAAGCAGACAGACCTAGTAACTGATCTCAAAGGAGAATCCAGTCTTTGACTCAATTCCATTTTGTCTCTCCCTGACATGTTCTCTTCTGAGATATTCTGTTCCTCAGTTTATCTTACATCTCCAGGACTTTAAGTCTGATAAACATCCTGTCACTAAAAGGCCAGGCTTCTGGGTCTGACAACATCCTGTGACAGGAACTACAAGGGCCTCTAAGCAATGGGTAATCATCATGGCTCTTGCCATTAAGAACAACCACAGTCCCCGCATGGCTGTATTAAACCTTTGATTATCCTTTCTTCTATCCTTTACGTTTGACATTTGGTATTTCTGCAGGAAGTAGACTGCAACACAACTCTCCAAACAACTACCAGACTCTGCTTCCTCCACAAAGCAAGGCTTCCTCCTGAACTTAAGGTTAAAGCCTGCTCAATGTCCATGAGAAAAGGTACTTTCTCCTGATTCTTTGAATCCATCAAATATTCTCCTGACAGTAGGTGAAAGAGCAGACCCCTGATGTAACCAATTCTTTCATTAAGAATGGCAGCTCAATCTAATGAGAATCTGGGAGAATACAGATTCTGTCCTCATCTCTTACCTGAACCTGCCTATATGATGCCCCCACCAGTGCATTTACTGAAAGTTTACAGATGAGGGGGCTGTGTGTGTGTGTGTGTGTGTGTGTGTGTGTGTGTGTGTGTGTGTTGGTAACATGATTTGAGAATTCAGGGCCGCTTGCTCACATTCAGCTCTTCTCTCATGGCATGTGCTCTACCACTTGAGCCACACCTCCAGTCTGATGTTTTCACTTTTTAACTGAAGATGGGATCACCAAGATTTCTCTGCCCAGGCTGGCTTAGAATCTTGAGCTTCAGAACTCAGCCTTCTTGAACAGTGAACATTACAGTGTGAGCAACCACTGTCCAGGTCATAGATGAGCTTTCAAATTTACTTCTGGTTCTGTAATACTAGCTTTTACTTTTGCCTCAGGACAATCATGTTAGTTCCTCTCAGAATTATTCTACCTCAGAGATCCTGAAAGAACTTTATGACAATGGATTCCAGTTACCTAGAAGTGAACTTGCTGGATCATATGAGAATTCGATGCTGTTCTGAGGAACTGTCACACTGTTTTGTGCAGCATCTATACCATTTATTCCCACCACTAACACACAAGAGCTCCAACTTCCCCAGGCTACACCACAATAGTAGTCATGTTAATGGGTGGAAAGTGTTTTCTAACTGTAGCTCCAACTTGTACTTCCCCAATGATTAGTGATGCTGTACACATTTTCATGTGCTTGTCCACAAAATACAAGGGTGCATCCATCAGGTCCCCCAACTCCTAGTTTTCACTATCTCTATGATCTTGCAGAAGCTATACCTCCAACCTCCTGTAGGACACTTTATTCCCAAACAGAACTCAGCTCTTTATCCCTTAACTGAACTAGATCCATGAGGTTAGTCATAGTGGTATTCATATATGGTTTTCATAGTCTTCCCATCAGAGTATCCTAACTCAAGAATTCTGGACCCAAGACAGGATGGGTACAGCCAGAGTTACCCTCTGGAATGTTAGCTAGAGCAAGAAGACACTGGAGGAAGGGATCTTGACAACTGATGCATAGATGGATGATCTAGCTGACGGGGCCTACCGGCAGCAAATTGGGGTTCCTGAAATAGGGGGCAGGGACTGGAAAAAATATGAGAGACAAACACATCGGTCTGGGAGGTCTGCAGCCCAGGTAAAAACTGCCGCCTAGTTTATTGTCAACTCCAGGCTTATATCCCTTCTTGAAACCAAGGAACTTCCAGGTGTTACATTCATATGGTAAATCTCAGGTCATTTAAACAGAATAAGGCCAGAAAACAATAAGACAATAAAGCCATTGTCTGATGCAAATCAAGGTACAGTTTGATTCCACTCTGGCTCCCAACACTAGCAAGTTCAAGGCCCTGCATTTGAACCCCAGGACTGCCAAAAATCAAACAAAACCTAAACCCAACAACGACAGCCACACCGAACCCAACTGTGACTGTCACATTCTTTGTTAAGAGCACAACCAATGCTCAGCAACTCATGTCGTTGAACATTCCTTTACTGAACACACGTCCCTCACAGTCACTTGAGAAATGGAAACGCGTCTGAAATCGAATGCAAATTTTCGTTAACAAAAGAAATGCCCGTGGATCCCACGAGAAGAACACCAACGCCCAACGCAAAATAATACCCTGTGCTTGCGGCAAGTTTGAGGAATCGAGTCCCACTTACCACACGCGTGCGCTTTTCTGTGGTCACAGTCCGCACTGGGAATCCGTGCGTCTCCGCCCGCCCTCCCCTGGGCCCTGCACGGGGCTGGAGGCCTGGCGGCCTGGCGTGGGCTCCTCCACGCCGTCCACTGTCAGTGGCTCAGGCGTGACTCTCCACATGCCAACCAGCGCGGTGGCTTCCCGGCGTGGAGCCCAGAGCGGACGCGGGGCTGCCCCTCCCGCGGGGCGGGGTCCACCACCCTGAGGAAAGGCGTCTCGGAGCAGCCACGCTCGCGACTGTCCCCCTCCAGAAGCAAACGAGGCCCAGTGTGCTGTGACCTCGCCAGCTTCCCGCGCGCCCTGGGGCCCGGGCGCGGCCCCGGGGTCGCTGGGGCCGGAGGTCGCTGGAGCCCAGGGGGTGGGAGCGTGCTGCTCCCCCGCCAAGGCGTCTCTCACCTGCGGCTGCCAGCAGCATCCACGGCGCCGCGGCCACCAGCAGCAGGGCTGTCAGGCCCGGGAGAGCCAGCATCGTCCGCTCGTGGCAGCCGCGGGGTTCTTCAAGGGACTCGCAGAACCTCCAGACTGGACAGCTACGGGGCTCACCCCGCCCCTTCACGGAACGCCCCGCCCACGCGCCAAGGCCCCGCCCCTACCACGAGGCGTAAAGGCCCCGCCCTTCCTTCCAGAGCCCGACTCACCCGCGAGCGCCCCGCCCCTGCACCATCGCCCCGCCCCTCCCTCCGTAGTCACGCCCAGGCGGGAACGCCCCGCCCCTTCCCCGATCGCCCCGCCCATTCTCCGCTGCCATGGCCGGTCCTACCAAAACTGGGCTCCTGCCAGGAGCGCGCATCTCTCCCGGGAGCGCGCGTCCTCTGCTCGTGCGCGCGCCGCGGCTTCTTTGAGTGCCCACCCCTTCAGCCTGCGCACCGCTCCCCCCCCCCCGCGCCGACCCCTCCGAGGAGCCCTCCAGTGCGCTTGCGCAGGGTGTACTGTGCAGAGGTCACTGGCCTCCCGTGCTTGCTTCAGCTGTTTGCGCAGTGGCCATTTGTTGCAGGCTTTCAGGAAGACCGTGCCTAAGGGGAGGCCTGGCGGGGTAGGGGCCTGTCCGTGGGCACTAAACCTCCTGTGTTTAAAAGAAATGAGTTACTGAGCGCAGAACACTTGTGGAGAACAAAAACAAAACCCAGCCGCCATTCGTTGTCTGTGTCTTTCCCTTTTTGATGAGGGTATGCACGTTGGGGCATGCAGTTATGAAATAAATTACTGCACATTCTGAATCTTAGTGATTCAGATCTTCAGCCCTAGTTCTTTCCTAATGTATCTCCTAATCATGTTACTGATAGTTTGTCATCATAGTCTAGCAGGAAGGACAAATGCCTAGCCAAGACAAAGTTGCAAAAATTACTTTTAAATAGCTCAGAGTTAAGAAATGCTGTGACTAATGAAGTGAATATTATGTGACCTTACAGCTGTGTGCTGGTGGCTCATTTCCTGTAAAACCAGTTACCCAAGAGGCTGAGATTTGAGGATCATAACTTGGCAAGAAAACCCACAACAGTCTTGTCTCCAGTTAACTAGCAAAAAGCCAAAAGTGGAGTTGTGGTTCAAGAGGAAAGGGCCCAGCCTTGAGTGAAAAAGCTAAGGGACCCAGATCCTGAGTCAAGTCCTAGTACACACACACACACACACACACACACACACACACACACACCAAAAAATACCCTAAAAAGTGTAGAGATTTCCTTTACTATATGTCACGTTAGTGTGGTGACTTCTTCGTGAGGTATGCCAAGGGCTACTGTAATATACTGGGAAGATTAATGACAAGTGCAATTAATTTCACAGTCTTTGTGGCTATGTTTTCTACTGAATTCTTGAAGCGTCCGATCAGATTGTCATTTTTAGATTAAAATGGTTCATTAATAGTAGGTTCTTATTCATTTATGCATTAACAATTTAAAATTTCCAATTCCACTTCAGAAATTCATTTTATAAGCATTGTATTAGTTCAAAATAGCTAATATGACCTTCAATTAATCAGGTCAAATAAATAGGTAGACATGGTAATATTCTCTGATGGAGAATAAGCAGAAAATTCTGTACTCCAGAATTGCCCTTTCCCCAGAAGCTTTATCATCTTGATTGCAGCTAGCAGGCAACTGGGTTTAGAAAAATAACAGTGATGGGTACCAAGACATGTGAAAGGGTATCAATGTATGTGAATTAATGCACCTTCTATCTGGCAAATATCATGTAACCCTTTTATTAATTACAATAAAATATTTAAAAAAAAAAAAGAAAACAGTGAGCTGAAAAATAGGAATAGTCAGCTGGTGGTAGCAGGATGTTGGACTATGTCAGAAGACCTGGATTAGGAAGTGTGTATGTAGAGACTGAGCATGTTGCCCTGAACAGTGCAACATTCTCAGCAGTGTATTGAAGGGCTGGGCACAATGTATCTTAGATGGAAGTGAGGCTGGCTGTGAATCACTGCATGCTAAAGAGGCTGCTTTCAAGTGACATCTCGTACTTGGATGCTCTGACCTGCCAGTTAAGAGCGTGGGGTTCTAAATTTGACAAATGAATCTTGTTTCTTGAGGGGCATAGAGTGTTTCAGAGAGGGTAACTAATGTGTGAAAAGTGCTTCTCTCTCCCTGACTACGGTGGCTACTATTTCTATGCTCCAGAAGGGCTCATGGTGGAGCCCTAATTCTATTAAAGAAAACTTGAAGACTTAAACCATTCCAGTCCACAACCTCAACTGGGCTGAAATTTCAAACCTCTGTCCTACCACTTCTCATTTTCAACAGATTTTCCCTCCCACAAGCTTCTACTTTCTTAAATACAAGTAATCAACAGATTGGTTTCAGTCCTGACCACCAAGGCCCAGAGATTACCTGTATCCATCCTTTTTTTTCCCCTCCAAATCCTAGTGGGAAGTCCCTTTGGGACTCTTCCTATTGATTATTTCTCCCTTTTCCCAGTTCTTCACCTCCCGTTGGCTCCTCTTTATTAATATCCAAAGACATCTAAAATGATTCTTGAGTAGTATCAGAACTGATATCTTGGGCCAAGAGTTTGGCCTAGTGGTAGAGTGCATGCCTAGCATGTACAAAGACCCAGGTTCAATTTCTTGGTACCACAGACATAGAAAAAAGCCAGAAGTGGTGCTGTGGTTCAAGTGGCAGAGATAGTCTCAGGCCCTGAGCCCAAGCCCAGGACTGGCAAAAGAAAAAAGAACTGATATCTTCTTTTTGGGTAGTATTGAGGTTTTTACTCAGAGATAGCCTCATCCATGATCTTCGTACCTTCAAACTTACCTACGTCATAACAGATTACCCGTATATACTACCACCATGTCTGCTTGTTCTTTGAAATAAGATCTCTAACTTCTTTGCTTGGGCTGGGCTCAGACCATGATCTTCCTATTTTTACCTCCTACATAGTTAGAATTAAATGTATGTATCACCATGCCCAGCTTCATGTCTTCGTTATTGGAATAAATCTTTTCTGGAAGTTATGATTTCTCAGTGCATCAAGGAATTGAGAACACAAGTCACACAAGGTAGTGCAGACCTTGTTGACTCACCTGTTTGTTTTTGAGTCCCATTTTGATTATTTGCAAAGCTTTGCTGCTTCAGGAATAAACCAAAATAAAGCATCATCTTACATCATCTTAAACAAGGCCCAGTCCTCTATTGCTAGTACTGAGATGCTGTCAAACACAGTCAATCTTCTAGTACATATTATTCAATAAATCAACTGAATCACTGAATTGAAAGCCCTTTGTACAACTACTTGAAGATAATAACAAACATTGTCATCTGGCCTTGCACCTACCAAGACCACCAGAAATCCATCTATGACCTTTTGGGTTTTCTTTACATGTTGGCGTTGTCATCCACAGCCTCTGACAATGAGCACCTGTACTTTTGTTGGATGCAGGCCAGAAGTTCTTGAGAACATAGTTTTCCTGGGAGCACACCTATAAGCTGTGACTGTAATAGTATAAACAGCACTGTTTCCACCCCTTATGATATATATATATATATATATATATGTATGTATATGTTCCAGACAACTTTATTGAGCTTTCCATAGAATTATGAGTTGTTTTTGTGTGTGTGGAACAGTCTTATTCATTTATCTACTAGTACTGGGAATTGAATCCAGGGTCTTGAGATTGCAACCATCATGATTTAATCACAATTTGAGGGAGGGCTTTCTTTCTTTGTCTCATTTCCCCTCTATGCAGGTCCTTGCTCTCAGAGAAAATTATGAGCTGTCATTCGTCAGCCAAGGATGTCCTTCTGAGTGGAATCAAATTAAGGTCGATGGTATTATGGACCCCAGATGACTCTGCTAACTCCCTCTCCACACCAAAACCTAAAAGCTCCACTCTGCCCTCTTGAAATGTCAGTGCAAGAGTCCAGTGAGGAGGGGCAGATTTCCACTTCTGTACTTTTTGTTGTTGTTGTTGTTAATTGTAGGGCTTGAACTCAGGGTCTGTGTGGTGTCCTTGAGCCTCTTTGTGCTCAAGACTAGTGCTCTACCACTTGAGCTACAGAAGCCACTTCCATTTTTTGAGTGCTTAATTGGAGTAAGAGTCTTACAAGCTGGCTTCTTGCCTGAATTTGCTTTGAACCTCAATCCTCAGATCTCAGCCTCCCGAGTAGCTAAGATTACAAGCATGAGCCACCAGTGCCCAGCTCCTGTACTTTTTGTGATGGTTTTTTTTTTTTGCGATGTATTTTTATTCTTGCCCAGAATGTAGACACCTAGCATGTGTCAGACTTGTGTCTAAGACTGTTGAACCACAAAAACCTGTAAACATTTATAATCCCTGTTCCAGCGGTCTTAAAATCTGCTTCTGCTGATAGTAGGGTTTCATATCTGTTTATTACAACCACAACAGGGTACTTTCTACTTCTACAAAAACAGTCAAAGTGTAACTTTGAGAAATAGTCAGAATCCATGTTTTTGTATTCAGTGACTTCTGTAACTTTAAGACAACTTACATGTACACGGAAACAATTTGTTCCTGTTGTAACACAGATTAAAACAAAGACTCAGAATTTCTGGGGTAGGACTGAAGGGTTTATGTTCCTAATAAGCTTTTAGGTGATATAACTTTGCTGAAAGAATCACTAATTTACAGAATGTGCTGTTCTTGTTACCACTACCTTAGACAGTTTATCTTTTATACTTTGTGTTTCTTGTACGCAATCTTCTGTGATGTATATGATTGTATACAGTTACATACTGGTATATACAATTTTATATGTATATTTATATTATATTGTATCTTATAGATTGTCAACGTTTTTCTTCCTTTCTTTCTTTCTTTTTTTTTTGTTGGTTGTGGGGCTTGAACTCTGGGCCTGGGCCTTGGCACTGTCGTGAGCTTTTTAGCTCAAGGCTAGCACTGGAGGCTACCAGGCTACCACATCGAGCCACAGCACCACTTCCACTTTTTCTGGTGGTTAATTGGAGACAAGAGTCTCATAGACATTCCTGCCTGGGCAGGCTTTGAACAGCGATCCTCAGATCTCAGCCTCCTGAGTAGCTAGGATTACAGGCGTGAGCCACTGCATCCAGCTGTCAAAGTTTCTTATTCCTGATGGATGTGTGCATTCTTTCAGGGGACTCTATATATCCCATTACAGTTCAGATGTGGATTGTCTCTCAAAGATTCATGCACTGAGGCTTTGTTATCAGTGTGGTAGTGGGGACCAAGAGGTGGAACCTGGTGGAAGTTCACCAAGTCACTAAAGGTTCTGCCCTCAGAGATTAAGTAGTTTCCAGGAAGAGTTGTTATAAACCCTGACCTTGGCCCTGAGTGGCTCTCTGGCTTCATTTTTGGTCATGTGATCTCTAGCTCCCACACACTCCTAGCATGACAGAAGCCACTGTTAAGGTCCTGACCAGAGAGGGAAGAACGGGACGGCTTGGTCTCCAACTTCCAACCCCAAAAGTGTGAACTAAATAAATCTCCTTTTCTTTCTCTCTTTCTCTCTCCCTCTTTCTTTCTTTCTTTCTTTCTTTCTTTCTTTCTTTCTTTCTTTCTTTCTTTCTTTCTTTCTTCTCCCAGTGTGTTGGCTGTCTTTCTAGTTTTCTAAATAAATTTTTTGCTGTGCTGAAAGTTTTTATTTTGGTGTAATCCATTTGTCATATCTCTCACCTGGGCTGTGCCCCTGGGACCCTGCAAAAATGTTCTGCCTGTGAGTGCTAGTGTTTCTCCTGACCTCTTTGCTCTTTAAAGTTCTTTACTTTGGGTATTTTGTTATAATAATAAAACTCAGACTGATACACATATATAAAGTGATTCTACTACACCAACATCAGGTTTCTCATCATAATAAACAAGGTCCCCAGAGGAATTTGTGGAGAAGTGTTTCTGGGAAGCAGAAAGAAAATGTTGCCAGAATTCTATGGAGAGGGGAAGGGAAAACCTCAACTGGAGCCTAATGGACATGACCAGTTATGAATGTCCCAGAGGACCACCAGTGAAACCTAACGAACCACACAGAGGAGGAAGAGAGGACCAGCAGGCAGGAAAGGAGCCAGTCAGCTTGGGGAGAGGGTGCTACAGAGGAAGGGAACAGGGGTGAGAGAATAACAACAAAAACCCTTCAGGAGGCTGGGAGTGTGGCTTAGTAGTAGAGTGCCTATTATGCATGAAGACCCGGGTTCGATTCCACATACATAGGAAAAAGCCAGAAGTGGTGCTGAGGCTCAAGTGGAAGAGTTGTAGCTTTGAGAAAGTCCAAGGACAGTGCTCAGGCCCTGAGCTCAAGCCCAGGATTGACAAAAAAGAAAAGAAATTTGGTCCCCAGCAGCCCTTAATCAGAAACATGCTTCAGTGTTATCTAGTAAGAAGCTCTGGTCACTGGTTGGTGTATTGAAGAGCAAGCTGTAGGCTAACGGCTACCTGAAACCTCTTTTAGCCCATATACTAATAATTAAGGAAGTAAATGAGCTTGTCTGCAATTTATCTGGTGACAAATGCTCCTGAGGAAGTTTGTTTTGGGAAACGAATTTATTTATAAAGTAAGACACTTGGGATAGTCCACCCACCACAGTAAACCAAGTGTCCATCAGTGAAGGAATGGAAAGAATGGAGAAATAAAATGTAGACTTTATATTTAGTCTATCCATCACATCCACTGGCTCCACATCTATGTATGTGGCCACTGTGAATCAAAAACACTTGGGAACATATTGCATCTTTTTCAAATACTTTTTTTTTCTTTTGGTGGTGGTGGTTTTGCTAGAATTTGAACTCTGGGCTTCATGTTTGCTAGATTAAAGCTCTATCATTTGAGCCATTCCTCTAGCTCTTCTTTTTGCTGGTTATTTTGGGGATGGAGTCTAGTGAACTTTTCTGCCTGAGTTGGAAACAAAAATAGAACTATTCCTGACAGCCAACATTTTACAAATAGCCAGATATTCTTCAACCAATAAATGGACCAAGAAAATTGACACGCACAAACACACACACCACTGAAATTTTATCCATCAGGAAGAATTCAAAGTATTGTGTCATTTGTATAGAAATGGATGGTTTTGGAGAAAATATATATTAAGCTAAGTCAGCTAAGTTAGGCTCAGAAAGCTAGTGTGTAGTGTTTTCTTGTTCCTGCTAAGGGTGATACCGCAGCCAGAAGAAAGAATCACAAACTTTATGAGTCAATGAATTCCTGTTTTATAGCACAGAAAGTTTCCCTCAGTTCTTTTTCTGGAACTGGATGGACTGGGACTTTTCTGAGGAAATGAGACTACGAGTCAACACTCAGTAATCCTGCAGGTAAGTTCCTTGCAGAGGACAGGATGGTCCAGGTTCTGGTAAATAAATTAAACCAACATCTGCCTCTTCCTCCTCCCTATTTAGGTCCTCTGATTTTAATTACCTGTGTTAAAATAATTTAGCTTTTTATTGATCTATTGTTTCCTAGGACTGCAAAAACAAGTTTCTAAGAAGGAAGTGGCTTAAAGCAATGACAGAGGCCAGAATTCCAAGAACAAGGCTCTGGGAAGGTCACCTCCAAAGATTTGGAGGTGGTTTCTTTCCTTTTCTATTCCTTTTTTCTGATACTGGATAACCATCTTTTGAGTTCCTTGGCTTGATGAAGAATTACTCCAATATCTACTTGTGCCTTCATATGACTTGCACACATTTTTTTTCTCTGTTTCAGTTTCCTTATAGAAACATAGGTCAGATGGGCATGATAATGCATACATGTAGTCCCAGCACGCCAGAGACGGAGGCAGGGGGACCATGAGTTTGAGTCCTTGTCTTAACTAAATAAATATCCTGGTCATTGGAATAGGTCCACCTTAATTCAGTGTGAGTTCATCTTAAACTAGTTATATTTGCCAAAAAAAATTCAAGATCCTATTCTAAAGCCACTTTCCACCCTCCCTCTCTTCCTCCTTTCCTCTCTTTCTCCTTTCCTTCCTCCCTCTGTCCCTTCCTTCCTTCCTTCCTTCCTTCCTGTTCCTTCCTTTCTCTCTCTCCTTCTTCCCTTTCTCTCCCCTCCTTTCCTTTCTCCCTTGCTTCCTTCTATTCCATTGATCCTCCTGTCTGTTTTTGTGCCAGTACTAAGCTGTTTTTGTTATGATGGCTCTGTAGTAAAAACTGAAATCTGGAATTATGATATTTCTAGCATTGCTTTTATTTTTTGGTCATGGGACTTGTCAAGGCCTGGATGTTGTCCCTGAGCTTTCTTGCTCAAGGGTAGCACTTTACCACTTTGAGTCACAGCTCCATTTCAAGGTTTCTGGTGATTAACTGGAAATTAGAATCTCGGTGGAATTTCAAGCCCAGGCTGGCTTGTAACTGCAATCCACTGATCTCTGCCTACTGTGTAGCTAGAATTTCAGATTACAGGTGTGAGTCACCAGCATCTGACATTCAGCATTGCTTTTGTTGTTCAGGATTGTTTTGGATATTTGTATTTCTTTTTTTTTTTCTTCCAGTTGTGGGGCTTAAACTCAGGGCCTGAGCACTGTCCTTGGGCTTTTCTCAAGGCTAGAGTTCCACCACTTGAGTCACAGCACCACTTCCAGCTTTTTTCTATGTATGTGGTACTGAGGAATCGAACCCGGGTCTTTGTGCATGCTAGGCAAGCACTTTACCACTAGGCCAAACTCCCAGCCCTGGCTATTTGTATGTATGTATGAATTTTTTGATTAATTTCTATTGCTTCTATCCAAGAAGAATAACATTGGAGTTTTGATGAATATTGCCTTTAACAATATGGTCATTTTCATGATAGTAATTCTACCAATCCATGAACATGGGATGTCTTTCTACCTCTTGGTGTCTTTTTAATTTCTTTCTTCAGAGATTCATTTATTTATTCTTCATTACAGAAATTTTTCATTTTCTAGGTTAAGTTTATTCTTAGGTATTTTTTGAGGTTACTGTGAACAGAATTGTTCTCCTAATCTCCCTTTCCATCTGCTCATTGGTAAACAGAAAAGCTACGGACTTTGGTGTGTTGATTTTATGGCCTTCTACTTTGCTGAAAGTGTGTATCAGCTCTGGGAGTTTTAGGGTAGAGTGTTTAGGTACTGGATCATCTCATCTGCAAGTAGGGATAGTTTGATTTCTTCCTTTATTATTTGAATCCCATTTTATCTTTTTCTTGCTTTATTGCTCTAGCTAAGAATTCCAGTACTACATTAAATAAAGAGTGATAAGAGTAAAAACTTAACTTGTTCCTGATTTTAGAGGAAATGGTTTCAGTTTTTCCATATCTAGCATGGTATTGGTGGTGGGTTTGTCATATGTAAGGCACAATACCTCTATTCCTAGCTTTTCCACAGATTTTTTATTATAAAAGAAGATTGGATTTTGTCCATTTTTTTGCATCTGTTGTGATGATTCTGATTCTTGCCCTTGATTCTGTTTATGTGCAACATTATGTTTATTATTCTCTGTGTATATTGAAACAACTTTGCATACTTGGGATGGAAAGCCACTTGATCATCGTGTACTTTTTTTTTTTTTGGCCAGTCCTAGGGGTTGAACTCAAGGCCTGAGCCTTGTCCTTGTGCTTTCTCAAGGCTAGAGCTCTACTACTTGAGCCACAGCACCACTTCTGGCCTTTTCTTTTCTCCTCTCTGAGCTCTTCAGCTCAAGGCTAGTGCCCTACCCAAACTTCTGGCCTTTTCTTCATATGTGGTACCGAGGAATTGAATCTGGATCTTTGTGCATGCTAAGCAAGCACTCTACCACTAGGCCAAACTCCTGGCCTGTGCTGTTTTCTTGATTAGTTGTTTAATTCCATTATGAGGTATTATATTTATTTATTTATTTATTTATTTATTTATTTATTTATTTAGTGGATCATGGGGCTCAAATTCGGCCTGGGCACTGTCCCTGAGCTCTTTAGCTGAAGGCTACCACCCTACCCCTAGGCCTGAGTGTTGTCCCTGAGCTCTTCTGCCAAAGGCTTCTGCCCCATTCTTGAGCTAAGCCCCTCTTCCTGTTTTCTAGAGGTTAACTGGAGATAAGAGTCTCAGGTCCTTTTGTTCCTAGGCTGGCTTTGAACCTTGAACCTTAGATCTCACCCTCCTGAGTAGCTTGGATTACAGGCTCCAGCCACTACACCCAACTGAAGTATTTTATTGATGAGTTTTATGTCTGTGTTCATCAAAAAATTGGTCTGTAGCTCTTTCTCTCTCTCTCACTCTCTATTATTTCCTTGTCTGATTTTTAAGGTGAGTATAATGTTAGGGTCATAAAATAAATTTCACAGTGATCCTTTCTTTTCTATTTCATGGAAAAGTCTGAGGAATATTGATGTAAGTTCTTCTGTCCATCTTTTATACTGATAGGCTCCCGCACCCAATATAAGGAGGAGGAATTTGGGGAATAAAGACAGAGAGATTTTCCTGCCTTGAGGAAGCTGAGTGGCATCTCTGTTCGAGTTCCGGGGTAAGAAGGCTGAGTGCGGGAGGACAGTGGGCCCCTTCCTCTCGCGGCTTGGCCTGGTTGGGGTGTGTTTTTCCCTATCCCCCCTCCTACTAGTAGAGAGGGACCGGGGACGAAGGACCCCAACAGTACTGGGATCTGGGTTTGAACTAAACATTAAAAGTAGGGAGGTTGGGGAAGAGATATGGAGTAAAGATGATGGTAAGATGGGGGATGGGATGGGATGCATGCAGGTACTTAACGTGCTAAGTGTAGGTAGATGGGGTGGTGATGCTGGTGGTTGGATAGGGGTGGAAAAGGTGAGTTATAAGAGATGGAAAAAGTGAAGTGGGTTAATTTACTAGTGAAAGCAGCTGGAAAAAATGCAAGGAAATGTGGAAAACTGGGGGAAATCAAAGAAACCATCAAAACAAAGAAAAAGGCAGAAGAAAGAACCCCAAACAACCAAATCTCAAAACAGTGCATTTTCTATCCTTATTGAGGTTTGTTGCCAGTTAGACTTTGTCTTAATAATGATCCCCATTTTCAGTCTTCTATCCCCCTGTGGGATCTGGTCTGAATGTGTGTGAGCTCTCTAGTAGGAGAGGGAGACTAGTGTCTCTTGGGACCTCTCTGCCCCCCCTCAGGCTGTGCTCTGTGCCCTGCCAGTGCCCCAGGATGAGGGGAAATACAGAAATTCCTTAATGCTGATGTTTGAGTGAGGAGAAACTGCCTCTGACATTGTGTTTCCAGTCAGTCCCAGGCTGTGAAAAGTCCACCCAATTAGCGACCCCTCTCAGGAATATTCATGAATTCCTTATTGGTTTCACCACCTGCATCCATTTGGGCAGCGTGGACTGTTGTCCTGAGTGAGGGATGTATTTTAGGAGTGTTTTTCCATCTGATGGAGCTAGGAGTGAGTCACTCATCTGACACAGAAGTCAGTGTTGGCCTCTTACCTGGTTTTGTCGCCTGCAGCCACTGTGGGTTGCGCGTGCTACCTTCTTGGTACTCTCAGGGAGTGATTGACACAGTGTATTGCTCCGAGCCTGTCCTTTCTCTAAGCAGGACTTGCAGCTTTCTGTACAGTCGGAATAATAACAACAAAACCTACCAGAATCTGACTCTTCTGTCTCACTTACATCTGGAGTTTATTTGTCCTTCTTGCCCTTTACAGGTTTAAGATTCAATACTTCTTAAACATTTCTACCTGACTCTGTTTACAGTCTGCTTGGTCTCCTCACCTAAGCTGATTTTCCCTGCTTACGCCACACATCTTCTGTTGGTTCACATGGACACTGACTTATGGCTTTCAAAAATTTGCCACTTAATTTGTCACTCCTGGTTTGGTTTTGAAATTCAGTCTTGCTAACTTTGTTTTGTCCAGGCTGAACTTGAACCATGATCCTTCTATCTCGGCCTCCAAGTAGCTGGAATTACCGGTGTGAATCATAATGTTGACTCAGGCACTTGGTGCTCCTTAGAAAATGAGCTTTTGATGAGGCCGAGAATCCTAGCAGACTGCACACAGAGACGCGGAAAAGGAAGGTTACCAAGGCTTTCCAGTAGTGTCCCATACTGTCAGTACAGGTTCAATATGCGTGTAACACACTTTGCTCATTGTCATTCCCTGCCCTTTTCTTCCTGGTATGCAGGTATAAGAACGCTCAATTTAATGAGAAATGTTTACTGAGGAGATCTTGTTAGCTTGTCAAACAAGGGGTGCCTAACAAGAGGGTAAAAGAAGAATTTAAATCATGAGCTGGGAATATGATATGGAAACATTTCTCAAAGCATTTAGTTAAAACAGCATTTGTCAGCAGTACCCAGAAAAGGTCCCATTGTAGAGCTAGAAGGTGAGCATATAGCAAAAGACAATTGTTTCAGAGCGGCTAGAACCTAAACATTGTCACTAAGTTTATGGCACTAGAATGAGACAAGAACTATCTTGGGAATTTATTTTAAATTAACTTTTTTTTTTTTTTTTTTTTTTTGCCAGTCCTGGGGCTTGAACTCAGGGTCTGGGCATTGTCCTTGGGCTTTCTCAAGATTAGCACTCTACCACTTGAGCCACAGCATCACTTCTGGCTTTTTCTGTGTATGTGGTACTGAGGAATCAAACCCAGATTTTCATGCATGCTAGGCAAGCACTCTACCGCTAGGCCACATCTCAGCCCAACATGTTTTGTTTGTACATATTAGTGGAGTTCAGTGTGATATCTCAATACAAACTGCCTATAGCAAGCACTGATGATGTTTTGTACGGTTAAAGCAGGAAAAACAAAGCACAAGGCCTTTGCTTTGGAAAGAAGGTGTTTTGTGAAGTGAGTACCAAGAGGGAACCATTACCCTATTATTTTTGCTTCTGGCTTCCCAGCAAAGAAACTAAGCATTGAGAAATGACAATGGAATAATCATGCTGACTGCCGGTAAACGTTGAGGGAAACTCCATGGAGGTGACTATGGGGGTAAGTTCTCTCCTCTCAGGCTAAACCGTCTCGTGATTGCTGGGACAACTGGGCCATGGGTACTGGGGACGAACCAGAGGGGGTGAGAGTAAAGGAAGTTCTAAAATACCACAGAGCAGATTAGATTTCCTCATCACCAACTTAGTGTACACAATATGTTAATCATGACCCAGATAATAATTTTTAATTTAGAGAAATTTATAGAAGAAAGAGACTTTGAGTTAAAAAAAAAAAGTCTTAGGCAGCAGACAGCCCAGGAAGGGGGAAAGAGCCATAGGGAGGCAATCCTTTATTTATTTATTTATTTATTCATTCATTCATTCATTTACAGTGATAGTTTCAGACCCTCTAGCTCTTGGCATTCTTAGCATTCTCCAGCCTGACCTTGTGCATCTTTTCTGTCCAGTCTGGCTTCGAGCTGTGATTCTCCAGGTCTCAGCTTTTCTTTCTTCCTTTTTTTTTTTTTCCAGTCCTGGAGCTTCTTTTGCTCAACGCTAGCACTCTACCACTTGAGCCACAGCACCACTTCTGGCTTTTTCTGTGTATGTGGTACTGAGGAATTGAACCCAGGGCTTTGTGCATGCATTCTCCCACTAGGCCACACTTCTGATCTAATAATTTATTAAGTTTTTTTTCTTCTGTCAGTCATGGGGCTTGAACTCAGGGTCTGGGCATTGTTCCAGGGCTCTTTTGCTTAAGGCTAGTGTTCTACCACTTTGAGCCACAGTGCCACTTCCAGGTCTCAGCCTTTCGAGTAACTTAGTTAACAGGTGTGAGTTTGGGCCCAGTAATGAAATGGGGAGGCTGGGTCTAATGCACCATCCTGGCTATATGGTAAATAGGGAACCAGGTTTAACTGGCACCATCTTGTCTTCATGGTGGAGGAAGGTGAAGGCTCACCTTCCAGACGATGGGGGTACCTGAATTCCTACAGGCTGCGGTGGGGATTTGGATGATAGGTTACTGGACCCATCAGTCCTGTGCCTTGAACTTGGGGACTCAGGAAAGTCTCTCGAGTTTCCCATGATCCTGCCCCCTGTCCCTGCAACTATTTAAGCTCAGACCAACTGGGGTGCCATTATATGCCTTGCCTCATGTTCCATTGTCTTCAGTCTCCTGGTTCTCTTCTAGTCACCATGGAATCTCATATCGCCTCTCCGTTGCTGTTGATCTGATTTGTTGTTGTTGTTTTGATGCTCTTTCCTTCCTCTCCTGCTTTCACAGCTCAGTTTTCTGACAGTGTTAAGTGTATTCGAGGGGCTGCAGGTCATTGTGGCAGGAGTCCACCTGTAGCTGCATCCTCTAGCTCTCCAATAAAGACTCCCAGTTTGATCTCTCCAGATGTGGCTTCTCTTTTTCTCATCACTGAGATTTACCTTACAGCAGTAACACTATTCATCTTACAAGCAAGCTAAACATCCAGAAATTATGTCTTCAAGGGAAATGTAATGGGACTTGGATTGGGCAGGAAAAGAAAGGCATTCACAACTTAAACCAGAAATGTTTTTCTAGTGAACTGAGGTGTGTGGGCTATGATGGATGGCTAACTTGAAAGTAGCAGAATTCCTCGTAAACATCTGTTAGCAAGACAGCATGGTTTCACTGCTGTACTAACAGTGGAGTGAGATACTGTGAATCAAAAAGTGTTTGAAGGTGCTGAGCTGATGTTAAAAGCAGCCTGCGGCCTTCAAACAGGCATGGAATTATTACATGACTCTGTAGTCCCAGTCTAGGTATATGCCCCAAGAAATGAAAACATATGCATATAAAAATCTGCACAAGCCAGGCATGGTGGCTCATGTCTGTAATCATAGCTACGCAGGACGCTGAGATCTGAGGATCATGGTTCAAAGCCAGACCAGGCACTAAAAGGTCCATGAGACTCATCTCCAATTAATAGCCAGAAAACTGGAAGTGGCGCTGTAGCTCAAGGGGTAGGGCAGCAGCTTTAAGTTGAAGAGCTCAAGGACAGTGCCCAGGCCCAAAGTTCAAGCCCTAAGACTGACCAAAAAACAAAACAAAACAACAACAACAACAAAAACTAAACAAGACAAAAAAAAACTAAACTAAAAAACAAACAACAAAACAAACCCCAAAACACAAATCTGCGCAAAAAGCCAGACATTTACAATCCCAGCTACTTAGGATAGAGATTTGAAGCCAGCCCAGGCAGGAAAGCCTGGGAGACTCTTATCTCTAACTAACCATCAAAAATCTAGAAGTAGAGCTGAGGCTCCAGTGGTCAAGTGTTAGTTGTCTACCCAGGAGAACAGCCAGCCCTTCCCCACTTCCTCTTCCCCTGCCTGAAACCAGCAGTCACCTGTCAATCACCTGACTGTGAGTAGCACTGAAGCCACATACTGGACTGTCCTCATCACGCCTCCCTTGCTTAGTGAGAGGTTCCTCAAGCTCTGAGATCACCTCCACATCCTCTGTGGTCTGGCCTCTTGCCTTTGCCTATATAATCTGGCTCAATTTAAGACCCCTCCTCTTTCTCCCTTTCTTTCTTTTCCTTCCCTTTGTGATATCCTAGAAAAATTGTGATATATTCCTGAAAGTCACCAGAATCCCAGCCATCCCAGCTCCTGGCCAGATGCAGAGGACAAATAAAGTAAGATAGTAGAGCCTGGACACCCTGACACTTGGCAGTGTTTTATAGAAGCCTGCCTTTTGAATACCCAGGCCAGCTGATTAGCCTTCAAAGGCAGAAAAAGATGGTCAAAACGGAAGTAGAAACCACCAAAATAGCATAAGAGCCAATGAGCCAAAAGAGCATAAAAAGTGAAAAGGCAACATGATCAAAAGTGGTTAGATCCCTGTGAGGGGAAAGAGAGTTTTCTGGGATGCAAACCTTATATCTCCCTGATAAATAGCCGAGAAAAACAAAGCAAATATAAACTTTCTCTTAATAGCCATCCCCCTCCAGCAAGCACTCATTAATCATTTGCCAGTAATCCTTAGATTTATTATTATTTAGCATTCATTGTTTATCTGTAGTCTCTAAATTTATGATCTGTAGTTGTGCTAACATTTTTCATCTGTAACCTGTCAAAAATTGCCTGCTCACAACTTTTACTTACCTGTGTTTTTGCACATATACACCACCTGCATGGGGCTTCAAAAACCCTGATGAATAGGAGATCAGAGCTACATATTACTATCCAATGAGTTGGGTGTAGTCCTGTAGTAAATAAAGGACCCCCTAGCCCTGATTATCTAAGTTGGTGGCAGTAATTTTATTTGGTGGCAGTAATATCCAGAAATTAGGATTCATCACCCTCTGTCTCTGTGTGCCTCCATCTTGTGGGGGCTGCAGTTTGCTCTTCTCCCCAATAAACTCTTTTCTGCCTGAATCATGTGGTGGGTTTCCTTTCTGGTGAATCTTACACTAGTCTTGAGCTAAAAATGCTCTGGGACAGGGCCAAGGTCCTGAGTTTAAGCCCCAGAACCACACACTCACAAATCTGCACATGAATACTCATAGTACTACGTGTTAACAGAAAGTGGAGACAACTCACGTTCCTACCAACTGATGAGTGGGGAAACAAAATGTAGTTTATCCATTCACTAGAATGTTACATGGCAATACAAGTAGGTGAGACACTGATACATGGTATAACACAAAGAATATCTAAAGCATGCTTAGATGATTTATTCATCTTAAGCAAACTATAGTGTGGTGCCTTGGGCTCACATTACAATCTTATCTACTCAGGAGGCTAAAATCTTAGGATCAAGTTTAAAGCTAGACCAGGCAGTCTTCTCTCCGGTTAACTAGCAAAAAGCCAGAGGGGAGATGTGGCTCAAGCGGTAGAGTATAGCCTTGAGCAAAAAAAAAAAAAAAAAAAAAAAAAAATGCCAAGTGAGGATGCTTAGCTCTGGCTCTGGGTTCAAGCCCCAGAACTAGCACCCTCAAAAAAACCAAAAAACGGTATCAGGGCAAATCCATTGCACACAGAACAGCTACTGGTTGCTGGGGTGAGGTGGGAGAGAATGGTCACTTCTGGAACTGAAGATCCCTCTGCCAAGAGATAATGGTGGTGGCTACATAACTCAGCAAATATGCTATGAATTTTTGGCCTTGTGTACTTTGAGTAAATTGTATGGCCTTTGAATTGTTTTTTAGTTATCTTTCCCATGGCCAAACTTGCATTGGGAATTAGATGCTGGCCTCAGGAGAGCAATTAATGGGACTCAAGGGCTACTCAGAGCAGCCTGGGTTCCAGATTCAGCTGCCAGCTTGCCTCATACCTTTTGCTTAGCTTCCTGAGAGCTGCGAAGTGTAGGGTGTAAGAAGTGTGCAGGTCTCCAGCATCGGGAACACCGCAACCTCTTCCTCTGGTATAAATAGGGGTTCCCCTGAGTATGAACTTCACTTTGTTTTATTTGGCATTGTGGTTCATTACCATTTAGAAGCTGCACTTTCTAGCCAGGAATTCTATGGGGTATTTCCATATTGATCTTAACAAAACAAAACAAAAACGCTCTTTCTGCATCATGTTTGTGTCCTTATTATAGCTGCCATAGTCTTCTTCCTCACCCTTTGAGGAGACCAAAGTGGTAACGAATGGTACATTCTGATGACTAAGAGCAGTTGGCTAACTCCTAGTGCTGACCTTGGCTTCTGGAAAATAGTTTATCATCAGCCCTTGTGGCCAAAGATGACTCTATAAAACACATTTTGCCACGGAGGGTATATTTTTAATTTATTCTTTGGCTAGCTAGAGACTAGATTTTAAAAACCATATAAATATAGGTGCAGGAGTTTGGCCTAGTTGTAGAGGGCTTGCCTAGCATGCATGAAGATTCCTCCATTCCTCAATACCACATACATAGGAAAGAGCCAGAAATGGTGCTGTGGCTCAAGTGGTAGAGCTCTAGCCTTGAGAAAACCCAAGTTTTCAGGTCCTGAGCCCAAGCTCAGGACTGGCAAAAAAACAAACAAACAAACAAACAAAAAAAACAACCCCCCCCCCATAATATATAAATGTAACTAAAAAAGAATAGGGTTTTATTTGGCAATAGCAAACAGTAAAAATTACATTTTTAAATTTAAAAAATTTACTGCTTCTTCTACAAGAAATTGAGATTCTGTAAAATTTTTGTATTTTGAATCCTTATATTTGAATTCTTATATTTTATTGTTTTCAGTTGAAATTTGAAAAAAATTTCAAGTAAGTTAGGTGTCACTCTACTTAAGTGGTTTTAACAAATCTTGTTTGTAATTTATAATGGGAATTTGTTGCTCACAATTCTGGAGTCTGAGGATTGAAGGTTAAGGCATAAGCAGATTGTTTAGTGAGGGCCATTTCCCATATATGGCACCTTCTACAGCTCTACAGTCTCTTGTCTCTGCAGTCTGAGTCTAATTATGGTTAATACCTCCTTGTACAGTTTGCTGCAGTTGTAACTTTGCACTCTGCTTTGTTCTGGGTAACTTCCTACATACTGAGCTTCCAGTTTGTCATGGCTCTCTTCGGCCATTCAGTGTAGAGTTTATCTCAGCAACTGAACTGTGTAAATTTCATGAGTTGGCTTGGTATCCATTTAGTCCAACATTTTAAAGTCTTTCTTCTTCTAATCTTCTTCCTCATCCTTTTTTATTCTGCTTGGTACACACGCGCACACACACACACACACACACACACATATGTATATATGGTTTTATTTCTTGCACAAGCTTTATGGTGTTTTGTAAACATAGCATTCTGTTTAATTTGCATGTGCATTCCTTGGGTCAAAGGTGTCAGTCTAACAGATCTTAATCATCTTTTATGTGATAGACATGTTACCTCTATGTTAATAAGGCTCCTTTAATTATCTTTTAATTCAATATCCATTCCTTAATATTAACTGCTACTTACTGGGCACCATGTTAGAGGCTGGCACAGAGAGCAGGGTAGCAGCATGAGCTGCTTCCCAGGGGGCCAGTGGTCTGCCACAGAGAGGCCTGAGTCCATGGCCAGGATGAATTGGTGGGGCATAGAAACACTTCCTGGTTGCTCCTTCCCCTTTTGGGAGAGAAACTGAGTGAATGTCTGACTTTCCTTTGGAAGTACAGGTAGTAGGTGTTAGAAGCAGGAATGATAGAAATTCTTGGAATTCTAAAAATCCTTGTCCCAGTGTCTGAGAACTTTGGAGCAGAAGGAAAGGGCTTTTGAAGTGGTCAAATCTGACTTCCTATAAATCCAAATGCAGCTGGTTTATCTCAAGCTAATAGCAAAGCTGTCAGGGTAGCGGTGGCAATGTGGATGCCAATGTGGGTCATGAAGCCTCCCCTCCCCCAGCTTCTTTATAGCATAAGAGAAAACAAGGCAGGGAAAGTGACGAGGGATACTTAAGGGCAATCATAACACTTATGACTCAAGATATCTGTGGTCAGCTGGATCCCTCCAGACTTGCTTCAAAGCCCAAACTAGGAAGTCTTCTGAACTGGCAGGTAAACAGGTCTTGATGTAGCACGCCTGCGCAGTCACAGCCACAGCTCTCCACCTTGGCTGGGCACTGGAATTATTGGAAGACCTTTCAAAACACTAAAGGTGGATCAGGCCCTGGTGGCTCACCCATGATACTTCTAGTTTCTCAGGAGGCTGAGATCTAGAGGATTTCAGCTTAAGGCCAGCCTAGGCAGAAAACTCCGAGAGACACTCCCTCCAAAATGAAAAGCCGAAACCAGGGCTAGCTGCACAGCTCGGTTGGTAAAATTCCATATGAGCAAACTGGAATCATGACAGAGAGGCCCAGATACTACCATTTCTTTTTTCTTTTTTTCTTTTTTGTCAGTCAGGGCCCTGAGCTCTGTCCTTGGATGTTCACAAGGCTAGTGCTCTACCACTTGAGCCACAGCACCACTTCCTGCTTTTTCTATGTATGTGGTGCCGAGGAATTGAACCCAGGTCTTTGTGCATGCTAGGCAAGCACTCTACTGCTAGGCTAAACTCCCAGCCCCCAGATACTAGCATTTCTAAAGTTCCCCAGATGGCTGCAAAGTGCAGCTATGCTTGAGATCTGCAGTTAGCAGAGGGAGGGTTCTTTGGGGTCTTTTGTCTTCTTTTTTTGAAACTGATATAATCTTACGGCAGGGAGGTCAGGAGTATAATTTGAACCTTTCAACCCACCTAGGCTGGCAGAAAATGTTCTCCAGATGGGGAAGATAGGAGAGAGGCTTTTCAAGCAAACGGAATTGGTATTTCCTACCTGAAGATCTTAGTTCTGGTCTGCAAGATGACCTGCCGAAGCCCCTCTGTTCTCAGAATACTGGGGTATTTTCTCACAGGCGGTACCCTTCCCTCCTTTCCTTCCAGCCTGCACAGCTCTCAGAATTCACACTTTGTTACCCACATCCTCCACACACAGTGGCCCTCACCACACATGAGGGTGAACTCTTACTGTATGTAGCTCGCAGGCTGCCTCCAGCTGTTGTTGTGGTGTTAGTTCCTCTTCAAGGTTCAACAATGTCAAATAAATGAGATAATATGGAGAATTTATCTCAAAACCTAACATAATACATGATATTTTTGTCAATATTTTTTAAATTTAATTTTTTCCACATGTGAATGTAAACCATTTAATTTAAAATGATTGGCAAGCTGGAAGCTGGTGGCTCATGCCTGCAATTCTAGCTACTCAGGAGGCAGAGTTCTAAGGATTGCACTTTGAAGCCAGCCTCGGCAGAAAAGTCTGTGAGACTCTCATCTCCAATTAACTACTACTCCCTAACTGGAAGTGGCTCTGTGGCTTTGTCGGGAGCAAGAGTGGAATCAAACTGTACTTTGATTTGCATCAGATAATTGCTTGATTGTCTCATTGTTTTTTGGCCTTCTCCTGTTCAATTGATCTGAGATTTACCATATGAATGTAACCCCCAACAGTTCCCTGATTAACCATCTGGATGTAACACCTGGGAGTGCCCTGGTCTCAAGAAGGGATAAAAACTTTGAGTTGAGAATAAACGGGGCTGCAGTTTTTGCCTGGGCTGCAGACCTCCCGGACCCGATGTGTTTGTCTCTCTTCTAATTTTTCCAGTCCCTGCCCCCTATTTCAGGAACCCCAATTTGCTGCCGGTAGGCCCCGGCATCTGGCGCCCGAACAGGGACCCTGAAAATCTGGGACGACGGTGGAGGACCCCGCTGTGGTGAGTAACACATCCTAGGACTATTAAGAGAGGATCTTAAGAGAGTGTATAGTCAGGAGTAAAAATTATGGGTCAAGTTAATAGCCATAGGTCATTTGTACCGATCTTAACAGACCTACTTGAAGCCCACGGAACGTGGGTGGAAAAAGGGGTGCTTCAGAGCTTCCTACAGTTTGTCAAGGAGGCATGCCCGAGGTTTTTAGAGGAGAAATTCCAAAAAACCTGGCAGCAGATAGGAAAAAGAAATTCAAGAATATTATAATGTATATGGCCCAGAAAAGACCCCAGTAGAGGCTATTGATGTATGGAATCTAGTAAATGAATGCATAGATCCTCAACATGAGAATGCTGAACTTAATCTTGAATTAAGGGAAATTTATGAGTTAAAGGACCCTTCTGAAAAACCTGAGGCTGAGCCATATGCCGCAGCCCAAGAGAGTCTAAGTGAGATCTTGAAAAGGGAACAACAACCAGTAGATATTGAGTATCAGAATTCAGGTTTGAATATCAAGGAGGAAAGTTATGATGAGTCATTGGAGGGCCGAATGGCTACTGTGGAGAAGAAGTTAGAAGAAATGCTACATTTTCTATCGAAAATGGGGATGGAGCAGAGAGCCCCCCCAGAAGTAGGAAAGAAAGATGACCCTCAGGCCACTATGGTGTCTGATTCTAAACCTTACCCCTCACACCCACCGCCACCGGCTGCAGCCTTACGGCCTCAATCCCTTTTTCAACCTTTAGGCAAGCCTAAAGGCCCTAGCAACAAGCCCCTTTTAACAGGCACTACAACCAGGCACAGTGCATCGCAATTAAACCTGACTCAGGCTGCTAGAGAGAGGGAAGATATTTCAGGGCCTCGATGCTACCCTAGTTTAGTTGATCATGATGAACAAGTATACCATCAACCTGTTCCTGTTAAACTATTACAGGATTTAAAGAGTGCCTGCTCCCAATATGGGCCAACTGCCCCTTTTACTCAAGTAATATTGGAGGCCACATGTGCTGGTATTGCATGCCCAAATGACTGGAAGCGGCTTGCCAGAGCATGCCTTAGTGCAGGAGAGTACTTATTATGGGAGACAGAGTTCACTGCACAGTGTCGGGCTAAAATTGAAACAGATGGGTCTAAGAACCTGCCTTACACTGTTGATCAGTTGTTAGGAGAGGGAACCTATAAAAACACCGAAGATCAATTGGGTTATGCAAAGGAGGCCTATTTACAAATAAATGCTGCGGCGAGAGAGGCTTGGAAAAGGTTACGCAATTCCAATCCTACAAAAAATCTAGTAGAAGTTAAACAGGGACCGAATGAACCTTATCTAGAATTTTTGTCTCGATTAATGGAAACTGCAGACCGCCTAGTACAAGATGAGAACGCAAGGAGGATTATAGTTAGACACATAGCCTATGAAAATGCCAACGCTGCCTGTCAGGCGGTTATCAGACCCCATAGGAATAAGGGAGGAATCACGGACTTTATTTCACTGTGTGCTGATATTGGACCCTCCCATGTACAAGGCCTTACTTTAGCCGCCGCTCCTCAAGGAAAGACTGTTACTGAATTTCTAAAATACAGAGGTCAGCGGCATTCTCAGGATGCTAGACCCCCAGGGCGTTGCTTTTCTTGTGGACAAATAGGACATTGGATGACGCAATGCCCACGCCAGGCCAGGTTAAAGAGAGAAAAATCACCTGGCAGAGTGCTAACCTTGAGCTAAAAGCTCAGGGACAGTGTCCAGGACCTGAATTCAAGCTCCATAATAGACAAAAAAAATTATTGACATTATGACATGTAAAAATAGCTATTATAAATGCATATATTATATTCTATAGCTACCAGGTGTCCTTTTTTTTTTTCCTTAAGGAAACTAAGTTACTCTAAGGCTTGTTGTATCCTGGAAGTAGTGCTGTGACTCAAGTGGTAGAGTGCTAGCCTTGAGCTGAAGAGCTCAGGGACTGAGCCCAGGCCCAGAGTTCAAGCCCCACAACCAACCAAAAAGACTTGTATCTTTACCCTTGAACGGTTGAGGCAGGAGAGGACAGTGAGTTCAAGGCCAGATATTCAGTTGATTCAAGTATATTTACAAAGACAAGTTGTGTTATTTTCTGCCCCCAAACCCCAGGGAATTCCAGGATGTGAAAAGAGAGATTTGAACAATTTCTGAGAAAGGTTTCTGAGTTCCTCAACAATTGTCTCAGGAGAATGCACACACATTGCACAGTGAGCCAAGGCAGGAATTGGCACCTCCCTCTCCCCTCCCAACTCATACCCAGTGTCCTCACCAGCATGGTCACGGTGCCATGAGACTGTGAGCATGTCATTGGTCTTTCTGTTCCTCGGTGTCTCTCCAGGTTAGTCCACGAGGACTGGCCATCCCGCTTACCAGCATGGAATGTGCCCCCACACATGGGAGCACAGCACTGTTACCCATTATGTTGAGCCCCTACTCCATGCAGGCTGTGGCCCGCAGTGAACATCTCAGAGTAACACATGCCCTAACCTATTAGAAATGTCATGGGACCTATTATCAGCTCATTAAAAAAAAAAAAAAAGAACAAAGATACTGCATTTTTTTTGAATACCCATGGGGATTGTGTTGGAATGCCAATTGTATTTAACCATTTGCATTTCCAGTGCAATTTCCTTCAGTTTTTCTTTTGAAGAATTTGAAATCTTAAGAAATGTGTAAAACCACCAGAAAAATGCTCAATATCCAGGGCACTCAAGAAACTAATCCCCGCCCCCCCTCCCCCACAAACCCAACAAATCATTCACTAAATGGGCTAGGGAACTAAAGAGAGACTTATCAAAAGAAGAGGTTAAAATGGCAGAAAAGCATATGAGAAAATGCTCATCATCCATGGTCATAAAGGAAATGCAAATAAAAACAACCCTAAGATACCACCTTACCCCAATTAGAATGGCCAAGATTTTGAACTCAGACAATGACAGATGCTGGTGGGGTTGTGGAGAAAAAGGAACCCTACTGCATTGCTGGTGGGATTGTAAGCAAGTTCAGCTACTCTGGAAGGCAGTTTGGAGGTTTCTTCAAGAACTGAAAATAGATCCCACCATACCACCCCTGGGCATCTATCTTGAACATCATAACCCAGGATATGATAAGGACACCTGCTCAGCCACGTTCATTTCTGCACTATTCACAATAGCCAGGCGATGGAAACAACCCAGATGCCCTGCTGCAGATGAATGGATACAGAAAATGTGGTATACATATACAATGGAATTCTACATAGCCAACAGACAAGATAAAATAATGGTATTCGCTGGGAAGTAGATGAAATTAGAGCAAATCATGTTGCGTGAGATAAGTCAAGACTGAGGGACCTGGATAAAATAGGTGCCATGACAGGCTGTAAATTTGCAGACAAAGAATCTAGGCCTAAGTTTTGCTTTTCTGCCACTGAGCTGTAGTTTCCTGAGAGTCTTCTGCCATCCCATAATATTAGGGCCCCTAGCAACGACCACAGAAATGCAAACAATATGGGCGTAAAACAATGGGTCCTGGAAGACATGGGCACCAATCAAGGCACGACAAATCTCTTTGTTCAAATTCTGTCCAACCAGGGTATACTGTAATGGGACCTCCCTTAAACCTCCCACCCTCGCTAATAAAAACCCAATTCCCATGCCATTCGGGACTCACTCCCAGCTGCCCCCACTACACTGGGATGCATTGGTGTGAGTCCAGGCTCGAGCTTGCCCTATAATAAAGACCCTTTTGCTTTTTGCATAGGTAGTGGTCTCCTGGTGGTCTTTGGGACTACCTCAATCTGGGCATTTCGAAGACCAAAGGAACAAAAGGCGCATGGTATCCTTAATATGTAGATATTAGATCCAAACAGTACAAGAGCAGTGACTCAATATTTGGATACCCAAGGTCATGACCATGGTCTTGGAGATATCAACATAACTACATAGACATAAAATATATGATGGGATATACACTCTATAGAAATAAGGTTGTAGGGGCCGGGAGTTTGGCCTAGTGGTAGAGTGCTTGCCTTAGCATGCACGAAGACCCGGTTCGATTCCTCGATACCCCACATACATAGCAAAAAGCCGGAAGTGGTGCTGAGGCTCAAGTGGTAGAGTGCTAGCCTTGAGAAAGTCCAAGGACAGTGCTCAGGCCCTGAGCTCAAGCCCAGGACTGGCAAAAAAAAAAAAAAGAAATAAGGTTGTATTATATAGATTGATATGTATCTATGACATACAAACCCTCAGCTTAATTTTAACTATGTTCTAAAAGCTATGTGCCAGTGATTGTATATAGAGAACTCCTTCTTGAATACTTGTTTGCTAAATATGACATTTGAAATAGGATGTAAAAATCAATGTTAATAAAATCTTAAAAAAAAAAAAGAGAAATCTCCCTGTATGTGCAACTCCTACTGGATCTCCATTTTTGGAGAATTAACATCCTTCTTTTTCTAGTTATATCTATATCTAGCTATATCTAATCTGTCATTAAGGTTAAACTTTAGTCATTGTATTTATTCATCATCATATTCATTTCTAGTTATAGACCCACCCCTACTCCCCACCAATCTTTTGTTAGTCTGTAGATTATAATTCTTGGTTCCATTATTTTCTCCTTTTCTTGCAAGAAATGATTCATTTCTGCCGGTTGTGATCTGATTTTGCTATTTGTCCCTGGAGGGGAAGTAAACATCCACATCCTATTTACATTGGACTTGGCAATGACTTTGTTTAGAAGACTTTGAACACAGGTGGCATACTCCACAGTGGAAGAGCTGAAAACAAAACAAAAGAAGCTGGGCGAGGTGGCTCACACTGGCATCCTAGTTACTCAGGAGGCTGAGATCTGAGGCTCGAGGTTCAAAGCCAGCCTGGGTACTACAAAGCCGTGGAGACTCTTATCTTCAATTAATCACTAGAAAATGGGAAGCGGGGCTGTGGCTCAAATGGTAGGGTAGAAACTTTGAGCTAAAGAGCTAAGAGGCCCTAAGTAGAGCCCTCGCCTGGAGCTGAAAAGCTCAGGGACAGCGCCCAGGCCTAGAGTTCAAGCCCCATAACTCACCAAAAAAAAAAAAAAAAAAGAAAGAAAGAAAGAGAAAATAACCAATAAATAACCCATAAAAATAACTGCAAGAGCATTTTCTGCGTGACTTTTGACCTAGATTTTAGAAAGAAGTCAGATCAGAAGAGACCCACAGTTGTTTTCTGGGTACATGTGACATGAATGAGAAACAAGGCTTGGTTGTAGAAAGCCATAGAGATTTGAGGTTCATTGTCAGCCTGGCAGAGCCAAATGACTGATTGCCTTTCCCTCCTCCCATGCAGAGCCTTCTTACATTTCAGTAGGCTTGGTTCCTAGGTTTGCGCATTGTTCGTTCTTTGAGAATTTATCCTGGCGTTTGCTATCTTTGTGGCTCTGGCTTATTAGCTGCTTGGCTCTTGCCCAAGGTACATTATTTCTGGACTTTGTGATTTCTCGTGGTTAACCCTGAAGGTTTGTTTGATATATCTCTTCACTTGGAAACCTAAACAATCAAATCCCAAATAGTTTCTGTGTAGTCCCATAGGTGTAGATAGAGGCAATGACCTCCAAAGACAGCCAACTCCTTGGATCTGCCTCCAGTGAATGTGACCTTTGTTATTTGGAAAAGGGATCTTTGCAATTGTGACTAAGTCTTGAGAGGAAGAGTTGTCCTGGCTCACCCCCAGAGCCCCTGAATGCAGTAGGGGATACTAGAGAGACAGGACAAATGCATGTGATCACAATGACAGAGGTAGGACTGATGTGGCCACAATGTAAAGAACACTGAGTTAGCAACAGCAAGGCATGGATTTTCTCAGAACCCCCAGGCGCTTTCCTGTTGTCCACCAGGTGATGCTAAATTTCGACTTCGGGAGTCTCAGACTGAGGATGAATTCCATTGCATTAAATCACCCGAAGTATGGGTAATTTGTCACAGCAGTGGGAAAGGATTCATCCACTTGTAGTTGGCCGTATGCAGAGGGGTAGCTTTTTGGGGTCTCCTTGAGGCTTCTACCTGAGCTACCCTTGGATTTTGTCTTCTGTCTGTTGGGTCCTATGAGGGGCTCAACTCTCACAGGGTTCATTGAATACCTTCGAGGTAAAAGATGGCACTTGGCAATTTCTCCAGTTTCTTTTCTTTTCTTTTTTGAATGTTCTGAATATTCTTTCCTTCATGCTAGGAGACATTGGAAAAGGTTTTTTGGTTTGTTTGGTTTTTTTGTCAGCGGTCAGGCTTGAACTCAGGGCCCTGAGGTTTTTTTTTTTTGCTCAAAGCTAGCACTCTACCACTTTGACCCACAGCGTCTCTTCCAGTTTTCAGGTAGTTAATTGGAGATAGGAGTCTCATGAACTTTTCTGCCCCAACTGCCTTTGAATTGCAGTTCTCAGATCTTAGCATCCTGAGCAGCTAGGATTACGAGTGTGAGCCACCAGGGCCCAGCAGAAAAGTTGCTTTTAAAACATCACACTCGACATTTAAGTTGATGTCATCTTAGGGTCGTGGAGGACAGTGCCATAGTTTGGATGTGGTTTGTCCCTCAGAGGTTTATATGCCAGCAGCTTGGTCTCCAGAATGGTGACACTGTGCAGTGGGGGACTGTTTCAGATGGGGCTCAAAGCCTGGGCCCTGTGGCTTAGACCTGTAATCCTAGTTACACAGGAGGCTGAAATGTGAGGATCATGGCTCAAAGTCAGTCCAAGCAAAACACATTTGAGACTTATCTACCATGAATCAGCAAAAGACAGGAAGTAGAGTGTGGCTCGAGTGGTATGGCAATAGCTGTGAGCAATATAGCTCAATGAAAGCATGAGCCCTAGAGTTCAAGCCCAGAATCTCTGGAAGGTTTGGAGAAGCAGTCTGGGGGATTCAGACAGTAGCAACCCCAAATCAGACCCAGTCTTGTAGGAACATCCGCATTGCAGTTGAGTTGCTGGTCTTCTTTGGACATTTCTCCTAGGACCCCTAACTTTTCTTTCAAAGCCAGGACACGGTCTAGGACCTGTGCCTATAGCCCGACACCAAGTAGGGCTGGATACATGAGCACATGGCATTCTGAACCACTCAGCTGTTGACACGTCTAAAGAAAGGATTCAGGTGCAAAGCCAGACAAAGAGATACCAGTGGCCTCTGCAGAGCGGTGGTTGAGAATGGGGTAGCTCAAGCCATCTGTTGGTGGCTCACATCTATAATCCTAGATACCTGGGAGGCTCAAAACGGCACTTGGCACGGTGTCACATGCCTATCATCCTAACTGCGTCAGAGGCTGAGATTGGGAGGACGCTGAGACTCCAGCTCAATGGAAGAAGTGTGTAAGGACCCATCCGTGTCATCTGAGTCATGAGAAGCAGATCTCAGTCCAAGCACTGACCTGGACAGAAAGTATGACCTTATCTCAAAAATGACTCCCACTGGGCGCGTAGCCTAGTGGTAGAGTGCTCGCCTAGCATGCGTGAAGCCCTGGGTTCAATTCCTTGGTACCATGTACGCAGAAAAAACCGGAAGTGGGGTGGGGTGGCTCAAGTGGCAGAGCACTAGCCTTGAGCAAAATGTGTCCAAAGACAGTGCCAAGCCCCAGTATCGGCCAAAAAAAAAGACTCCCATGAAAAAGAGCTGGAGGCATGGTGGTGTAGCAACAGAATAGGTTGAAGAGCACAGTCCAAGGCTACACGGGGAAGAAATCCAAGCCACTACTTGAAAAACAACTAAAAGCAAAACAGGGATAAGGGTGTGGCTTAAATGGTATAATGCCAGCCCAGCAAACTCAAGACCCTGAGTTTAAACCCTGGTACCATAAGAAAAATGAAAAAGGCAAACGGGGGCCTCTTTCGCTGTCCAACAGCTATACAACTGTCCTGCCATTAATCGACGGTGTGGATCCTGAATGTCCTCCAAATACCTACATGGGCAGCTTGGTGATAGTGGGAGGGGGCAGAACCATTAAGTGGAGCTTAGCTGGGAGAAGTGATGTCACTGGGGGGTGACACTGAAGTGGATATTGGGTTTCAAGCCCTCCCTACTCCCTCTTCTGGACAAGCACACTCATTCCCACCATGATGTAGTGTGTTGCCACAGGCCCAAAGCCAAGGGACAATGAACTGAAACCACTGCGATCATGAGCAAAGACAAACCTTTCCTCTTGTGAAGCTGTTTATATCAGGTATCTTGTAATAACAGAAAGCTGGCAAATACATTAGGCAGAGAGGAAAGATCTCAGACAGCACTGGCAACACATGAAATACACACATGAAATACACACAGGTAGAACAAGGAATCCTCTCGACGTCTCCCTGAGAATCCTGCAATCTGGGTCCATCTGGTATGATGATGACCACTTTTAAGGTGAGGTTGTTTTTCAGGTCCATCAATTGGCACCCCACTTAGTTCTCATGTAAAATACTTCTCACAATGAAGATGTAATTTGTATATATTTTTGGGGGGTGAGGGGAAGGGTCATAGGGCTTGAACTCATCCTGGGTGCTGTCTTCCCTGAGTTCTTCAGCTCAAGGCTACCACCCTACCTCTGGGCCTGGGTGCTGTCCCTGAGCTCTTCAGCTCAAGGCTACTACCTTACCCTTGAGCCAAGCCCCACTTCCCATTTTTCTAGAAGTTAATTGGAGATAAGAGTCTCAGGTCATTTTATGCCCGGGCTGGCTTTGAACCTTGATCCTTAGATCTCAGCCTCCTGGGTAGCTAGGATTATAGGCATGAGTCACCGCCCGGCTATAATTTATATTTTAATGAGTATAAGCGACTGAATTTTCAGTGGACAACTTTTTTTTTTTTTTTTAAATCAAAGTCTTTATAAAGCAGTGAGTCTCTGAGATGGAGTATTTTTGGCATCTGGGTCTTTCAAACTAGATGTTTGGTTGTGTGAACAAATCCAGAGCCTGAGATGTGTAGACGTGAAGTTTTCTTAGGCAGTGGCTCTCTCTGATCATTTCTCTGGTACTGACATTTGGGGTGTGGGGTTTTCCAGGTCAGCTGAGACTGTTTCTTCATTGGAAACTATCTCTGGAGGTCCTGGCCCAGATGGGACTCCTGAGTTGTCACCGCCACTGGGATTCTGCTTGCTGCTTTCACAGTCTTCTGTAATGATACTCAGTTTGTCGAAAACTTCATTCTCATCAGAGAATGGAAAGGAGAAAAAGAGACGCGTGCTCTGATGAGGGTGGCCCAAAAACTGTGGCAGAAAGAAAGGACAATTAATTATCAAATTGTTCCATTTCTTTTTCTGAGTCTTACAAATATTTTATTTTTATTTATTTTTTGTCAGTTGTGGGGCTTGAACTCAGGGCTTGAGTGGTATCCCTGAGGTCTTTAGCTCAAAATTAGTGCTCTACTGTGAGTAGCTAGAATTCTACTCCCTGAGTAATTAAAGTTATAGGTGTGAGCTACCAATGTCTGGCTAGGGGCATTATCTTTTCTGTGGGGTTGTGGGGTTTGAACTCTGGGCCTGGTTGCTGTCCCTGAGCCCTTCAGCTCAAGGCTACCACCCTATCCCCTGAGCCACAATGCCAACTTCCAGTTTTCTGGTGGATAATTAGAGATAAGAGTCTCATGGACTTTAGTGCCCAGGCTGGCTTTGAACCAAGATCCTCAGATCTCAGCCTCTTGATTAGCTAGGATTACAGGTGTGAGCCACCATGCCTGGCGCCTGGCCTGGTGCTAGGGCCATTATCTTAATTATTGGTCTGATATTTGGGCATTAGACTAGAATCTTGTAGACAGGACATTTCTTCTACTCTGTTCATGTCTATTCCACCTGCCTACACTAACAATGCCCTCTCACAAATTCAGGACCTCAAATTCTTTTGAGAAGTTTTGAATTAGATTTTTATAAATAAGCTGGTGGCTCAAGCCTGTAATCCTAGCCACTCGGGAGACTGAGATCTGAGAATTGGGGTTTAAAGCCAACTTGAGCAGGAAAGTTTTGAACCTTTTTTTTGATGTCAGTTGTGGGGCTTGAACTTGGGGCCTGGGTGTTCTCCCTGAGCTCTTCAATGCTAGCACTCTACTACTTTCAGCCACAGCACCACTTCTGGCTTTCTGGTGGTTAACTGTAGATGTGAGACTCTTATCTCCAATTATTTACCAAAAAGTGGAGCTGTGGCTCAAGTGGTAGAGTGTTAACCTTATGTAAAAGGCTCAGGGACAATGCTCAGGTCCTGAGTTCAAGCCCAAGGGCTGGAACAAAAACAAAAAAAGCTGGAAGCCAGGTGTGGTAGCTCACACCTGTAATCCTAGCTACTCAGGAGGCTGAGATCTGAGGATCTTGGTTCAAAGCCAGCCCAGGCACTAAACTCTTATCTCCAATTAACTACTAGAAAGCTAGAAGTGGCGCTATAACTCAAGGGGTAGGGCGGTAGCCTTGAGCTGAAGAGCTCAGGGGCAACGCCCAGGCCTAGAGGTCAAATCCCACAATCAGCCAAAAAAAAAAAAAAAAAAGCTGCAAGTGGTGGAGGTAAGAGTCAAAAAAGATAAGCAAGGGCCAGGAGCATGGCCTAGTGGTAGAGTGCTCTGTCTGGCATGCATGAAGCCCTGGATTTGATTCCTCCGTACCACATAGACAGAAGTGGTGCTGTAGTTCAAGTGGCAGAGCGCTAGCCTTGAGAGAGTCCATGTACAGTGCCCAGGGCAGTAGTTCAAGCCCTAGGACTAGCAAAAAAAAAAAAAAAAGAAAGAAAAGGCAACCAAGAGCATGAGGCCCTTGAGTTCAAGGCCAGTACTAGCACACAAATCAACAAACAAACAAATATGCTTAACGTAGCTATACAGCTTCGGAATACATCAAGACTGACAGAATTATAAGATGATTTAGACAAATGCACGATCTTCTTAATATAGCATAACAATATATGCATGAGTACACACACACACACACACACACACACACACACACACACACACACACACACACACAAGTTAATGGCTTCCTTCTGTCCTGATGGAGTCCACTCCCTGTGTCAACACTGGGCACCCTGGGGGCATATGCTGCTATACAACTTCCACTTGTAGTGTTAAACTTGGTCAAGCCAAGGGGGCTGAAAACTCTCAGAAAGGGCAGTTACCCGACTTCCCTTACCTGGGCAGCCATTACAAAATCATGAAACCATTTTGGAGAGAACCTCAGTTTTATACTACCTAGTGACCTCACCCATTTGGATACTAAAACCCTAAACTCTGACAGCTTGATACAATTGGTCTTTAACTGAACTGCTCACCTCACACCTTGGGGGTGTAACTCTGCTGTGCTAATCATTTGTTGCTGTTTCCCTAGAAAAAGATGTGGCTCAAGTGGCAGAGCACTGTCCTACCACATAAAAGACTGAATCAATCCCAGTACTGCCTCCCCACAGCAAAATAAATAAACAAATAAATAAATATATATACATATGTATATATACATATGTATATATATATATATATATATATATATAATAAAAATACAGAGAGAGCCTGCTAACTTTGGAGGTAAGAGCTCAGTCCAACTGACCCCTTTACTAAACGTATGCTGGCTTTGATCTGCCATGTACTCTTTCCTGTCTGTCCAAGTTTCTTTGATGGTGAAGATAAGCAGCCAAAAATAGCAGGTGAATAATAACTTAGTTTCCTCTAGTTTCTCAGTTAACAGAATACCACCCACCCACAGCCAAGGGCCTCCCTTTGTTCAGCTGTGGCTTTGCACAACTCTGATGTTTCAGTGTTCCCTGATGCTCTTAGCAATTTCCAGCTTCTCTAAAATACCTGTCTAGGGTCTCAAGTATTTTTTTTTTTTTTCTGTAGTGGGTACTGTCCTGGGCTACCCAGATGCCCTCTGTAACACTGACAGATGTTATAGCTCACAGCTGTGGGACTCGTTTTCAGGAAATGCCTCACATAGCAGAACAAGACCTTGTGTTCTTCTTGGGGTGGCCCACATCCTGTGCAATCCTCTCAATGGCTACGCTGGTGGCTGGGGGAGAGCAGGAGAGCCTTGGAAGGAGAGGAACAAGAGGCCTGTGGATGGCATGTAGGAGGAGGGGTGCCAGCTTGAGATGTGTAGATTTGTGGAATGCAAATTAATTCCAGCTGATAACTTCAACACAGAAAGGATACAGCCAAGCAGAGGGGAGGCCCAGCACTGGACATCTGCTGGCTTCTGTATGTGGCCTCAACAGGATCATGAATGGGCTTTGCTCTGGCCTAAGAGTGGTAGTTTCCACTCCCTTAGGCAGATGTACTCTAGCCCCTGCTGAACGTCCAGCTGGCCTGTGACACAGATCAGAGCTGAGCCCCCAGGTCAGTGCCAAGCCCCCTGGTAGGACGATGATTCTAGGGGAGACCAACTGGCCACTTGGGAGTGGGTTGAGGACATGGAGGCATTGCATCGTGGAAGGCACAGTGACACCTCCTGACTGCAGCTGACTCCAGGAATAAGTTATTACTATAGTTCGGCAGGGCCCTGGCCAGCACACGGAGGCCTTACAGAGGTTTCACAGGCAACAACTGTAGCTTGGATGAGGCACCTACACAATGCACAGGTTGATTTCTAACCCCTCGCTCCTCAATCAGATGCCAGGTAAGAGCCCGTGGCTCATGACTACAATCCAGCTATTCAGGAGGCTGAGCTCTAACAATTGTGGTTCAGAGCCAGCCTCGTTGGGAAAGTCCCTGATGTTTACCTCCAATTAGGCCCTAGAAAGCTGGAAGTGGAACTGTAGCTCAAGCTGTAGAGTACCAGTCTTGAGCAGACAAAGCTAAGGGACAACAGCCAGGCCCTGTTACTGGAACCCCATCCCCACCCATCTAAAAGAAGAAAAGGAAAAATGGCAGGTTGTGGCTCAAGTGATAGAGTAACTGTCTAGCAGGCTTAAGGCCCTGAGTTCAGTCCCTAATACTGCCCAAGAAAAAACTGCATACAGCCAATGCACCTTCAACCATACTTAAAATTACCTTGATTATTTATATCATCCAATCTAATAGACATTTTATGTAAATAGCCGTTACGACTATAATGAGTAGGGAATAGTGAAACAAATTTACAAGTTCAGTACAGATAAAAAATTAATTTAAATATATTTGATCTGCATTAATTTGAATGCACAGAAGCAGAATCAACATAGAACGGACCACTTATTTTATTTCTTAGGGTCTCTTCAGTTCTGATCTTTTGCTAGCTACATTTTTTCTTTTTTCTTTGGTTGGTCATAGGGCTTGAACTCAGGGCCTGAGCGCTTTTGCTCAAGGCTAATGCTCTACTTTTTTTTTTTTTTTGCCAGTGCTGGGTTTGAGCTCAGAAACTGAGCACTGTCCTTGGGATTTCTCAAGGCTAGAGCTCTACCACTTGAGCCTCAGCACCACTTTCAGCTTTTTTCTATGTAGGTGGTACCAAGGAATAGAACCTGGATCTTCATGCATGCTAGGCAAGCACGCTACCATTAGGCCAAACTCTTGGCTCCACTCTACCACTTTGAGCCACAGGGCCACTTCCAGTTTTCTGGTGGTTAATTGGAGAGAAAAATCTTATGGATTTTCCTGCCTGAGCTAGCTTTGAACCACGATCCTCAGGGCTCAACCTCCTGAGGAGCTAGGATTACAAGCATGTGTCCCTAGCGCCTGGCAGTTCTTTCTAAATCTTTGGAAAAACCCTCCCTTAAACAAGATATACACTAGAATTTCGGTCTCTCTTGGGTATTTCCAAATGAGCACAGCACTCTTCCTTCCCCTCTCACCTGCCTGATCTGCCTGCATTAGCCTAGTTGGGTCTTTCTTACATTTCTACCCTGAGAGCTGTTGTATACCCTTTTCCCCAGATCTGTCACTCTGTTCCCCAATCACGTGAGGCTTTGGGCAGAGATCACAGAAGAAAGGAGCTGTCCAGGTTCCAGAAAGGCTTTTGGAACAAACCTGCCTTCTTTTTTTTTTTGTCAGTCGTGGGGCTTGAACTCTTGGCCAGGGCGCTGTCCCTGAGTTCTTTAGCACAAGGCTACTACCTTACCCCTGGAGCCACAGGGCCACTTTTGGTTTTCTAGTGGTTAATTGGAGATAAGTCTCATGGACTTGCGTGCTCAGGCTGACTTTGAACCTCAATCCTCAGAGGTCAGCCTCCTGAGTAGTTAGCATTACTGCCTCCTTTCTTTCAAGCTGACTGAAAGACCAGAATGTGAGATGTGAGTAATTTTCCTGGAAAACCTACTGTCTAAAACTGGGTAGCCTTGAGTTTACAGCAGAACATGAGGAGTTTTGGAGTCTCCATTCTGCTCCACCCCCTACCTCTTTCAGGTGCTGCGGGAGAGCGTTCCCAGGGGCAAGGGTGTACTTGGTCTTCTTGTAAATGCACCATAGCAGAGCAAAGCAGCCGATGAGCAGCAGGAAGCCCGCAAAGACAGACACCATGAGGATGATGGGCACGATCCAGGGCGGAGTTTCTGTGGGGAGATGGGAGTGGGTGAGATTCTCTGCAGCTTGAGTCACAGAGACCTTAGGGCTGTTGTGTAACCACAATCGGATGGCAACCTCTGGAAATCAGACTCTCAAACGGTTCATCCCTAACAGTCTTCCATGAATACAGCTGCTGTCTGGAGGTTGCAGGGCTTCTCAGAGAGTTTTGTTCCTTTCCTATCTTCTTCAGGGTCTGCCCTGTGACACTACGGCTATTGTACAATAAATCAAAGGATAAGAAGAATTCTGACCAGCATGAGGCCGGGAGTGTGGCCTAGTGGTAGAGTGCTGGTCTAGCATGCACAAAAACCAGGGTTCAATTCCTCAGTACCACATACATAGAAAAAAGCTGGAAATGGTGCTATGGCTGAAGAGGTAGAGTTTTAGCCTTGAGAAAGCCCCAGGACAATGCTCAGACCCTGAGCTCAAGTCCCAGGACTGGCCGAAAAAAAAAAAAAAAGAATTCTGACCAGCTTTGTGAGATATTTATTACTAACTACCAAAATGCCAGAAGTGAAGCTGTGGTTCAAGTGGTAGAGTCCTAGCCTTGAGCAAAAACGCTAAGGAACTGTGCCTAGGTCCTGAGTTGAGGTCTACTCTCTCATGCATGCGCACACATGCACGCACGCACACACACAATCTTGGTGCATGTTACTTACTTTCAGGCTAACACTGTATCAGTCTGCTCTGGGTGAACTTTTGCATGAAAGTGGTAAACAGCTTAAGGGAAATGCAGACACTAGAGCTGAGTGGTAAGAAGTGAAAGAAGCCTCCCAGAACTCATGACTGATGACCCCAAACAAATTTCAGAGTCAACTGACATGACTAAGCTCTTGTTGGCTGTGTCTCAAGAGATAGGATGGTAGCCTTGAGCTGAAGAGCTCAGGGACAACGTCCAGGCCCAGAGTTCAAGTCCCATGATGGACAAAGGAAATGATGATGACCAAAAAAAAAGGTGGGGGGGGGTGCCAAGGGCAGATCCTTCCCAAGTCTGATGTTCGTGGCTGTTGCAGGCAAGGGATGTCTTCCTCAGGACTCAGGGGCCATTCCTTTGAAACTGCCAAGAAGTACAGTGAAGCCGGTGGCTAACGCCTAGAACTCTAGCTACTCAGGAGGCTGAATTCTGAGGATCACAGTCCAAAGTCAGCCAGGGTATAAAGGTCAGTAAAAGACTCTTATCCCCAATAAGCTACTCAGAAAAAGCCAAAAGTGGCACTGTGGCTTAACTGGTACACTGCTAGCCTAGCTGTGAACAGAAAGAGGATCAGGGACAGCACCCCAGCTCTAAGTTCAAGCCCTAGGACTGGCAAAAAAAAAAATAAAAAGTACCCAGGAAGTCTAAAAGCACCTAACTCTGATAAATGCCAGTTGGCAGACTCAAGTGGCCTCATGGCAATGGCAGTGATCTGAAATTTGTCACTTTTCCACTTTCCTGACGTCCTCACCATCTTCCTTTAAGACACCGGGTGTGTGCTGGTTAGAGGCTAGCCTAGCCAGGACGCTCTCTAGACCCTCATCTTAGCCAACAGAAAGCTGGACACAGTGGCAAGCCCTGTCATCCCATCCACACAGGAGGTAGAAATGGGAGGATCATGGTCCAGACTGACCTGGACATACATGCGAGACCTTATGCAAAAGATACAGAAAAAAAGGGGAGGGTGAAGCATAAGGTTCAAATAGTAGAGCATCTGTCTAGTAAATGCAAGGTCCTGAGTTTAAAATCTCAGCACTGTCACAAAAAAGGATCTGGTCTCTTCTCGAGAAAGAACTCAACAGTTCCTAATGCAGTTATTATCGATAACTGTGCGTGTGCACCGGTACTAGGATTTGAACTTAGGACTTAAGACACTCCCCCTTACCTTACTCACCCGGCCAGCATTCAACCATTGGTGACTGACTTGAATAAAGTGTTCTTACTTGCTTTAACTAATCCTGCTACAGAGTTGACTGTGGCCATGCGTGTTCTCAGCTCGTTCTTCAGTACCAGCCTCCTTCTGTGGCAGTCCTGGCTACTTGTTCTCCCTAAGGCCAATGCTGCTCTCCTCCATGAGTAAGGCCCATGGATATGGTGCCGTGCCAGCTAGAGGCAAGAGAACCAAGCCTTCAAGTCATCTGAAAGGGACTATTTAGGGGGCACACAGCAACTGTCACTTAGTTGCAGCAGATTGGAGAACCCTGAACAACAATGGAACTGAGTACTGAGCTCTGTCTGTATGGGGGGATGTGTGAGAGACCTGCTGAACCCTCTGCCTACCACTCACCTGCCCTCCTCAGCTGCCTGTTGTGTTTCTGCTGTCAGATCTTCTGATGTCCAAGCCTGTGTCCTGCCAGATTAGAACTCTATCCCATCTCCCCAAGAATTCACTCCAGTGAGACAAACAGGGGCTGCTCTCCTCTACATGACACCCTGCACCTAGGACTCACTGGGTTCCTTCTTGGTGAATGTGGAATCCTGCCATAAGCTGGCTGGAGCTGCCCTAGGCTGCTGACATTCCAGATGTGGAGAAAGTTCCAGACTCTTACTCACCCATCCTTCCATTCATGTTTTAGCAGGTCTAAAATGTGACATGCATCAGAGTTCTCAGGGCCCCTCAAAGCACTGAGGATCCTGGCACCAGTGGCTCACACCTTTAATCCTAGCTATTCAGGAGGCTGAGATCTGGAGGATACTGGTTTGAAGCTAGCATAGGCAGGAAAGTCCCTCCAATTAACCACTCCTCCCACCCCCAAAAAGGCAGAGGGGGAGGTGTGCCTCAAGTGGTAGAACACCAGCTATGTGCATGGCATCCAGGCCCTGACTTCAAGCCCCAATACTGCCCCTCCAAAAACAAAAACAAAGACGGGACATGTGCACCCAAGACGGAAAGTCAACTTGGGGAGGGAAAAGAGGGCTTGGCTCTGCTGGGTAGTTCCAGGAGGCTCTATGTGTCTTGTTTCAGAGAGCTGAGAATAGTAAAAGCACAGCACAAGTGGAATCACTGGATGGCCACCTGTTCCATTCCCTTCAGACTGAGAGTGAAGGAACTGCTTCAGAAAGGGGCGTCTCCTCTGATGTAAAGCTGACCAATCAGGACTGGAGACTATTTGGAGGCAGGTCTGCAGACTGCTCAGCTGGATGGCGTGGTGATCCATGTAGGACCCATCTGCTGGGCTCAGAGCAGGCAGAATTCCGAGATACATCTCACCTACCATCATTCGTTCGCTCACAGACAGGCTCACTCCACTGCCCCATTTTGTTTCGAATAGGAACAATGCCTTGAACTTGAATGCAGTAAGTTGTCCAGGGCTCCAGGTTTTTGAGGACCTCGAATTCATTCTGAAGAGTAACTTGAATCTGGTTGAGTGTGGAAAAGAACACAATAATCACATGCTTCAACACAGAGGAGTCCTCAGTATTTTCCCTCATTTTTGTTACTGGAGGTTGGAACACAGGACCTTGTGCTTGCAAGGCTGGCAATACACTACTGGTGTTTTCTTGGTTATTTTTAGGATAGGATCTTACCTCCCGCCGGGGTACACACCTGAAGCATGGTGCTAGGATCCTCAGTGCACTCCACCCTGTCCTGTCCCTGTCGAGAAGCCTAGCATATTTTAAATTTTTTCCTGGAGCTGGAATGGCGGTTTTCCCAGTCTCAGTGCCTCTGTAGCTTGGGTTGACAAATCAAGATCTTCCCATTCATTCCCAGACTCCCAAGTGACTAAATGGCACGTACGAAGCATTGGCTTCAGGTTTCTTTTTTTTTTTTTTGCCAGTCCTGGGCTTGAGCTCAGGGCCTGAACACTGTCCTTGGACTTTCTCAAGGCTAGAGCTCTACCACTTGAGCCTCAGCACCACTTCTGGCTTTTTTCTATGTATGTGGTACCGAGGAATCGAACCCGGGTCTTCATGCATGCTAGGCAAGCACTCTACCACTAGGTCAAACTCCTGGCCTTCAGGTTTCTTTTCTTTCTCTTTTTTCATAATTACCAAGTTATTATTTCTGCCTTAGACTCAGCGTAGGAAAGAGCGGCTGCTCTCCTAACTCATCTCAGATCCTGACACCATGTCAGGGATGCAGCAAGACTGCCATACTGACAACCAATGCCTGAATTCTGAAGCTTTACTGACATCAACCATCACGTGTGCCCTTAAAACAAAAACAGGAAGACTAGTTTTAACCCAGGCCTCAGTGCCTCACAACTGTAATCAGAGCTACAAAGGAGGTAGGAATTGGGAGGATGGGGGTCCCAGGCTAGCCTAGGTATAAGTATGAGACATCCCCCTCACTCCCTATCCCGCAGTAGGATGCAGTGCCATGCACCTATTATGCTAGTTATGTGGGAAACTTAAATAGGCAGATTGCTATCTAGACCAGATACGGCATATACGTGAGAGCATATTTAAAACAAACAAAAAAGTTAGTGCTAAAGGCATGCGTGGTTCAAAAGGTAGAGAGGCAACCTAGCAAGTACAAGTCCCTGAGTTCAACCTGTAATACCATCAATAAAAAGATACAGGCCGGGAGTTTAGCTTCGTGCTTGCCTAGCATGCACGAAGACCTGGGTTCGATGTATGACATACATAGAAAAAGCCGGAAGTGGTGTTGTGGCTCAAGTGGTAGAGCGCTAGCCTTGAGAAAACCCAAGGACAGTGCTCAGGCCCTGAGTTCAAGCCCAGGACTGGCAAAAAAATAAAAAAAAATAAGCCAGTTTTTAATATATTGCATCGTGTCTCATAAAAATTCAAATGTTGAGCTGAGCCATCTAACTCCTATAATCCTAGCTACTCAGGAGGCTGAGATCACAGGTAGAAGCCAGTCTAGGCAAGAAAGTCCGAAAACTTTGATCTCCAGTTAACCACTAAAAAGGCAAAAGTAAAGCTGGAGTTCAAGTAATGGAGTGCTAGCCTTGAACACAAAATCTCAGGGACAGCATGCAGACCCTGAGTTAAAGTCCCAGGGTCAGCACACACACAAAAATTATATGTTGAGGCCAGGAGTTTGGCTTAGTGGTGGAGTGCTCGCCTAGCCTGCATGAAGACCCAGGTTCAATTCCTTGGTACCACATACATAGAAAAAGCTGGAAGTGCTGCTGTGGCTCAAGTGGTAGGACTCTAGCCTTGAGAAGGCAGTGCTCAGGCCCTGAGTTCAAGTCTCATGACTGGCAAAAAAAAATTGTATGTTGAAGTCCAAACACCAGATGCCTGTAAAACATAGTCTTCTATGGAGGTAGTCTTTCTTTTTCTTTTCCTTTTCTTTTTTTTTTGCCAGTCTTGGGGCTTGAACTCAGGGCCTGAGCACTGTCCATGGTCTTTTCTCAAGGCTAGAGCTCTACCACTTGAGCCACAGCACCACTTCCAGCTTTTTCTGTGTATGTAGTGCCGAGGAACTAAACCCAGGGCTTCATGTATACTAGGCAAGCACTCTACCACTAGGCCACACTCGTGGCTGGGATTCTTCTTTTGTGTACTAGTATCTCCCAACCTGGGGGGTTCTGCTCTTGGGGGGGGTCTGCCTCTGATTTGGTGGCTAGCGTCGCTAAGACATCTCAGTTGAATTTGAATTGAAGATTTAATTAGTGCTACAGTTCTGAATCTGAGGAATGAAAATAGTTGCTGGTAACCAAGGGAAGTGAAAGAGCTTACAAAGTGGGTACAGGCTTAAAACAAGAACTTTCGCAATTAGTTCTTTATCTGCGGAGCTGATGTGGATGGCTTGCTAGTATTTCTTCACTCAGCACACTGTGTTGGAGTCTGGGACCCCAGCTACCCAGGAAGCTGCAATCTGAGACTCTCGGTTCAAAACCACATTGGGCAGAAATGTCTGTGAGACTCTTATTCCCATGAAGAAGCAAAAAGCCAGAAGTGGCTCAAGTGGTAGAAGCTTCAGCCTTGAGCATATGCTCTCTCAAAAGAGAGCATAAAGGCCGTGAATTCAACTTACACTATTGGCACAGAAAGAAAGAAGCAAGGAAGGAAGGAAGGAAAAAAGGAAGGGAAGTGAAGGAAAGAAGGAAGGAAGAAAGAAAGAACAAAAAACAACACAAGAAATGTAATTCCTAAAGGTCAGTCATGCTATTGTTCATGGAACCAGTCTTGCAGAAACACTAGGTTTCCATTCTATATAAACTTCAGAGTGATACTGTGGGCACGGATGAGGGAGGAGTCAGAGAGCAGGTGGCCTTTTCAGGAACTCGGGGGCCTTCATACACAGGGCCAGGCAAAGTGAGAGAAGAAATGCATGATACCAGACGCCTGTGCTATGGGCGTGCTTTAGATAAGAAGCTAAGTATAAGAGACGGTTTGCCTTTCATGCTTGGTGTAGGAGGCATTCAACCGTCGTGGTTATGGCACTGGATTTTTAATTAGAGGGTGCTGTTTCTCTCTGTGAGGGGGAACTGCGTTTCATCTCTGGGTCCAGGGCTTGGCTGAGACACCTGGGCTTGATAAGTAGTTATGAAACTAGATATGATAAATTGCTTTTCAGGTACACATTTCCTGGGGCCTTGGCTATAAGCAAAACTGTCTTTTATGTGACAATTTCCTGTACTATGATTTAACTGTGTATGTCTTCCAATTCCTTCATTGAATTTAATCACCAATACAATAGTATTAGGAAGTCATGACTCAGAACCCAGATGCAGCTCGACCAGCAACCTTCTATAAGAGGTGTGAGGGAGGTGTTGCTGTTTGTTTTTGCTTCTTTCTTTTTGTCGGAAGGGTGAAGAAAGGGAGGGAAGGAGAGTGAACAAATGTAGTCATGCTATTTGGAAGACACTATGTGGAAAAGGCACTGTGCAACTATGCAACTTGTAGACAGGGACAAAAGGGTGCATGGGGTAGAGTGAAGGGGAGGGTGATGCCATACAGAAAAGAAATGTGCTCATTACCTGACTTATAAAACAGTAATGCCCCTGTAAAACACCTTTATAATAATAGCATATATAGAAAGTTGTTGTTGGTGGTGGTGGTAAGTGGTGGTCGTTGTCGTGGGACTTGAACTCTGGGCCTGGGTACTGTCGCTGAGCTCTTCAGCTCAAGGCTACCACCCTACCCCTTGAGCCAAAGTGCCACTTCCAGTTTTCTATTGGTTAATTCGAGATAGAGAGTCCCACAGACTTTTTCGATTGGTTAATTCAAGATAAGAGTCTCACAGACTTTCGTGCCAGGATGTCTTTGAACCATGACCCTCAGATCTCAGCCTCCTGAGTAGCTAGGATTATAGGCATGAGCCACCCTGCCCGGTATATAATTATATTTTTTAAAAATACAGAAACAGGGCTGGGAGTTTGGCCTAGTGGTTAAGGTGCTTGCCTAGCATGCACGAAGACCCGGGTTTGATTCCTTGGTACCACATATATAGAAAAAAGCCAGAAGTGGTGCTGAGGCTCAAGTGGTAGAGCTCTAGCCTTGAGAAAGTCCAAGGACAGTGTTCAGGCTCTGAGCTCAAGCCCAGGACTGGCCAAAAAAAAAAAAAAATACAGAAACAAAGATGTGTGAGGGAGCAGTTCATCCCATTTGCCTTTCATCTTAGTCTAAGGATACAGCAATATGCCCTCATATTAGAGGCAGAGAGAAGCTGGGCTCACGCCTGTAATCCTAGCTACACAGAAAGCTGAGATCTGAGGATGGCAGTTCAGAACCAGCACAGACAGAAAAGCTGGTGAGACTATTGCCTCCAATTAATCAGAAAGGAGGTGAGGGTCAGCCTTGAGTGGTAGGAGTCTCACTTGAGAACATGAGGCCCTAAGTTCAGAGTCTCACTTGAGAACATGAGGCCCTAAGTTCAAGCCTCAGTAAGTGACACCCCTCAAAACAAATAAATAGATAAATAGTGACAGGAGTCATGCGGAGACAGGGACAATGCTACAACTAGGTCTTTATGTTCCAAGCCAACCCTTTAAAAGAGAGTGGCTGGGCCGGGCACTGGTGGCTCACACCTGTAATTTAGCTACTCAGGAGATCTGAGGATCACAGTTCAAAGACAGCCGAGGCATAAAAGTCCCTGAGACTCTTATCTCCAATTAACCACCAGAAAACCAGAAGTGGCGCTGTGGCTCAAGTGGTAGAGCGATAGCCTTGAGCTGAAGAGGGACAGTGCTGAGGCCCAGAGTTCAAGTTCTACAACACACACACACACACACACACACACACACACACACGAGGAAGGGAGAACTGGGGTAAGAGGTAGCCCTTGAGTGGGGGTGGGGGATGGAGTGAGGTCACAATGGGTTTGGCTCATCTGCCCTGTTTCTGGGGTCTGATGCCACAAAACAGAAGTCACTCAGATCACCTGATTCAGCTGACTCCAACTTCCCCTGGCCTGCTGCTGCTGACTCAGTCTGCTTCTCCTGCAACTTCTCTTGTGAGAAAAGGCAGTTCTCAAGGTACAGACTTCCCACTCAATGTTCCACACATTTGCCATGGGGCTCTGAGAAGCTTGAGCTCAAGATACCAGTCATCTTTCTGGGAAGCTTTTGGCTTTGACAGCACCAGACCCAAGGCCCCTCTGGAACCCACGTGCTGGCCTCATCCTGGCCTATCAAAACTGAGCAGAAGGAAGCATGGTGGTTCATGCTATCATCCTAGCTACTCAGGAGGCTGAGATCTAAGAATCATGGCTTAAAGTCAGCCTGGGCAGAAAAATCTGTGGGACTTTCATCGCTAATTAACCAGCAAAAGGCTGGAAGTGGAGGGGTGGTGGCTTCAGTGGTAGAACGCTGGCTTTGAGTGAAAAAGCTAAGCAAGAGTATGAGGCACTTGGAAGCCAATATCTGAAATGCATCTTAACACCAAGCTCACCTTCTCCGCATGTCCCTCTTTCCAATACTGCACATTGTAAGCCAAGGAGGGATAAAAGTCCTTCATGGTCCAAGTTCCTGGTTCATTGTGAACTTGGGGGGCTGAGAAATGCATGTGTAAAGAATCAGCAAAGGCTTCTATATGTATTCCAGGAGGTCCAAGAAGGGCTACGAAGAAAGCAAAAGGAGAATCAAAAGTCACATTTTCAAAAGTTGACCATTCACTTCATATTTGTGCCAGACAGTAAGTGTCCTGAATGGCACTGCTCTTTTACCCATACCCATGACACTAACTCATGTGGCCAAGGATACGGTGGATTTTGATTCTTTTTAAAAAAAAATCGGATGAAGGTAGTCTTTATTAACTGAGTTTATGTTTGTGGAAATTTGGGAGGCTGTGAACTTAGGATTGTGGTTCAATGATAGCCCAGGCAGATACATCTATAGGACTCTTCTCTCCAATTAACTAATAAAGAGCCAGAAGTGGAGGTATGGCTCAAGTGGCAGAGATCTAACTTTGACTGAAAAAGCTAAGAGACAGCATGAGGCACTGAGTTCAAGCCCCTGTACTGGTTCTGGCACGTGCACATGGGTGCGAGCACACTCACATACACAAAACGATGTGCCTGGCACAGGGGAGTTAGTCAATTATAACAGAAGGAACAATGAATGGCTGTCTTGTGTTCTTCTCTGACCATGGCTACTTTTGATAGTCTGCAAATGGATTTACTTTTACCATTCTAAGATGGTCTGAAAGCAGACCAAGAGCACCTGACAGTTTTCCAAAGCAAGCTTAAAAGCACTTTCTTGTCACTAAGACATATAAATATCCCAAGGCAAATAAGTATCCAAAATAAGATAGAGATTACGAAGAATGTAGATTTTGGGTTGGAATCTTTGCTAGGCCATTGTTTGACTTTCCAGTAGGGTACTTAATCTGTTTCTAAGGGAACTGTGTTACATGGAATCTAAAAGGATTTGTGTGAGTATATGCCAGTACTGGGGCTTGAACTTAGGACCTTGAGCTCTTGTTTGGCTTTTCTATTCAAAACTGGTACTCTACCACTTGAGCCACATCTCCATTTCCAGCTTTTGGCTGGTTAATTGGAGATGAGAAACTCACAGACTTTTCTGCTTGGGCCCTCTTTGAACCAGGGCCCTACAGCCCCAAATCACTGGTCTATTTGTTACTAGATGAAGGTTCAACCAGGTTAGTTTAGACCTGACCTGGAAGTCTTCTTTCCAGCTTGCCAACCAGCCTGACTTTATAGAGCTGCCACCAGCTGATCTTCTTCCCCGTCCTTCCTGTGGGCTAGCTGCCTGGCTGTGTCTTCATAATTGCCTCTATTTTCTGTCTTTTGGGGTCACGTTTGTTTGTTGGAACTTCCAAACTGACTTCCAGAAAGCTGTCCTCAGGAGCCTTCCTATTCTCATGAATGGCCCTGATCCTCACTCATTCACATTATTACATCATAGTCAAATTATCAATTGTTATTTACTTTTATTTTTTTGCCAGTCCTGGCTTGAACTCAGGGCCTGGGCATTGTCCTTGAGCTTTCTCAAGGCTAGCACTCTACCACTTGAGCCACAGCACCACTTCTGGCTTTTTCTATGTGTATGGTACTGAGGAATTGAACCCAGGTCTCTTATTTATTTTAGTGATTGGTTATCTTTTCCTGTCTCAACAATAAATTTTTGGCCTGTGTGTGTGTGTGTGTGTGCAAGTAAATAAGTATTCCCTAATACCTACTTACTTAAATTCTGGGACTTGCACTCTTAGTAGCATTCTTTTTTTTTTTTTGGAGGGGGGGAGGCGCTAGTCTCAGGATTGAGTTCAGGGCCAGAGCACTGTTCTTGGGCTTTCTCAAGATTAGAGCTCTACCACTTGAGCCACTGTACCACTCCTGGCTTTTTTCTATGTATGTGGTACCAAGGAATCGAACCCAGGTCTTCATGAATGCTAGGCAAGCAGTTCTACCACTAGGCCAAACACCCAGCTCTCTTAGAATACTAGCTATAATTAAGAACATTACTATCACTTGAGTCATACATTCAGTTAGCTTTTTTTTTTTTTTGCCAGTCCTGGGTCTTGACCTCAGGGCCTGGGCACTGTCCTTGGGATTTCTCAAGGTTAGAGCGCCAACACTTGAGCTATTGCACCATTTCTGGCTTTTTTTTTTTTTTCCTATGTATGTGGTACTGAGGAATTGAACCCTGGTCTTCGTGCATGACAGGCAAGCATTCTACCACTAGGCCAAACTCCCAGCCTAGCATTTTTTTTTCTTTCTTTTTGCCAGTCGTGGGGCTTGAAAACATGGCTTGAGCACTGTCCTTGGGCTTTCTCAAGACTAGAGCTCTACCACTTGAGCCACAGCACCTGACTTTTTTCTATGTATGTGGTACAAAGAAATCAAATCCAGGTCTTTGTGCATGCTAGGCAAGCACTCTACCACTAAGCCACACTCCTGGCCCCTACAGCTAGCATTTTTATTTATTAACTGGAAATAAGATTCGGTTGGGACTTTTCTGTACAAGCTGGCTTCAAACTATGATCCTCAGACCTTCACTTCCTGAAAAGGTAGGCATGATCCACTGGCACCTAGCTTTCAACTTCTTAAATGCTGGGGATCTGAACTCAGGGCCTTGTGGTTGTGATGGGCAGGCATTCTATTACCATGCCCCCAACTTTTGCCTATGAGGATTCTTTTAAATCTAGACTGTTAAATTAGCTTCTTGCACAAGGCCATCCACTGTGGGTACTCAAAGGGCTCTTGTTGATGGATCAATCAGTGTGAAAATTAAAAAGACAAGACGATGACATACAACAACAACAACAACATGGAACACAAAATGGCTTACTGTCATCCTCAGGAGAGAAGGGGATGGCCACCCACTTTGAATGTTCATTTGCGAATTCAGCCCTGACTCTCAAGGTGTAGTTGCCATATTTGGAAAGACCAACGAAATCACACTGTGTCGAGATGATGCTGTTGCATACATTCTGGAATCCCCTGTAACTACTACATAATCAGAAAGACAAAATCATAAGTGTGTCAGCTGGGTGCTGGTAGCTCACACCCCTAATCCCAGCTACTCAGGAAGCTGAGATCTGAAGATCACAGTTTGAAGCCAGCCTAGGCAGAAAAGGACCATAAGACTTTCATTTCTAATTAATCACCCAAAAGCTGGAAGTAGAGGTCTGGCACAAGTGATGGAATGCTAGCCTTGCGCATAAGAGGCTCTAGTCCCAGCACACACAGATACAAAATGAGTTGTAATTTTTGTCTTTGAGGCTAATGTGCTTTATTCCCTCTGCTACCAAAGATTAAGAGAGGATAGTGAGAGAAAAAAGCCTATAATCCAGGCTGGCCTCAAATTTATACTCTTCTTCCTCATCCTCCCTACTGCTGGAATTCTAGGTGTATGCAACAATGTCCAGCAAATTCTTAAACTCTTAAGCAAATTGTTAAAATTAAAAAAACATTCTTAAAACATTGAGAGATAATATGCACAATTTATGTTACCATCTTCCAAACTGTTTCCTGAGTGATTAATGATCCTTGTCGTATCATTAGGCCTTTGAAAACCAATCCTCCCATGGCCAAATAATTTAGGGGGAAATAGCATCAAACACAAAAATAGGTGTTTTCATAACATAACTTCTCAGTGTTTAAGAGTCCAACAAGTACCTACGTCTCACCAATGGGATAAATATTCGATATATCTGACTGAGACACCTTCCTCTATCATCGATTTTTTTTCTTTATTGGCATGTATTAATAACACAAAGGGGTTTCATGGGACTTTTTCTATACATGTTTGTAATCTACTTTGATTCAAACTCAGCCCCTCTCAAAGCAGCACAGGGCACCATCTGAGGGCATGCTAGTCACACATTAACTAGAATAAGACTTCAAATAGTGTCCTAAAAATGACTTGCATGAAAATTATTCTGGAAAATCCCCTACAATAATTCGAAACACGCAGGCTTCCTTCCTGTAAGTGGGGAGGCTGTCTGACTGGTTTTCCACTGCACCTGTCCAGGTGCCAAGGCTAATTTGACTGCCTTCAAAAGCAGTGATTATGGTAAAGGTGATTAAAAAAAAAAAAAAGCAACATTAGTGGTGCTGAAGGCCAGGCACAGAGAGCTGGGGGGTGTCTGCTCACTTCCACTCAGCTTCTATGGCTTCAGAGCCTTGACTACATCACTCCTTATTGCACTTTTTTTTTTGCGAGTCCTGAGGCTTGAACTCAGGGCTTGAGCACTGTCCTTGGGCTTTCCTCAAGGCTAGAGCTCTACCACTTGAGCTACAGCACCACTTCTGCCCTTTTCTATGTATGTGGTACTGAGGAATCAAATCTAGGTCTTCACACATGCTAGGCAAACACTCTACCACTAGGCCAAACTCCCATCTCCATACCGTATTGCATTTTTAAGTCAAGTCCAGAGCGTTGCAAAAAATTTCTAAGGATCAATGAGATAAAAGAATCTAGGCACCAGTGGCTCATGCCTATAATCCTAGCTACTCAGAAAGCTGAGATCTGAGGATTCCGGTTTAAAGATAGCCCTGGCATAAAAGTCTGTGAAACTCTTATCTCCAATTAACCACCAGAAAACTAGAAGTGGCACTGTGGCTCAAGTGGTAGAGTGCTAGCCTTGAGCTGAAGAGCTCAGGTCTAGCCTAAGTAGCTATGACCATAGTCATGCACCATCAGAACCTGGCTGTAAGAGGCAATTTAAACGGTGATTCTCCTAGGCCTGTGGATTAATTAAAAGTGAGGAAACTGACCCTCCACTTTGGATCTGTGCTCTTTGATCTACGCCATTCCCTGCTATAATTACAATCACCTTGGGCTCCAGAAAGGAGGGGATTCATAGACAAGCAACCTGTGACAAAAGGCAACTTGTCCCTCAAGACAGGCAATGCCATGTTCCTATCATCAAGAAAACAACCAGAAGCTACAGACCACCTGCCAGGCCTATAGTCAGAGGCCACAGTGTCATAGCCCAAGCAGCCCATTCCTGTGGTCTGCACTGCTTTAACTATGCATGACTCCCTCACTCCTTGCTTCAGGTTCTCCCTATTTAAGCCAGTTTGCACCCCTGAAAACAGCTGAAGATGTATTCAAGTGCGGTATTCTCCTGACTGCCATGAAATAAGTGTCCTTTCTCTTTCAGCAAGGAAAAAAAAAAACAATAAAAGGACAGAGATTAAAATCTGGAGCCCTGGCTCAGTGGTAAAAGTACTTACTAGCAAGTACATAGCCTACCAAGCCCACAATCCCGAGTTCAAACCCCAGTGCTGGAAAAAACAACAACAAATAAAACGGTGGAATGTTGAGATATTTGGAAAAGGGCCTTCCAGGAGGTATTCAGGCTTAGAGTAGGATGAAGTGCCCAAACTGGTGGTTTGGTAAGGAGGTGGCACACCCTTGTTTCCTAACAGTCACCCAAGCAGAAACAGTCCCTTGGCCCAGGAACTCCAAAATTGCGAGCCAAATTACACCTCTGTCCTTTTACAAAATGCCTAGCCTTAAGTATCCTTATAGTAACAAAACCCTGATACAGAGGGAAGTTAATGCTCCACAGTGGAATGGGTAAGCTTTATAGAATCAGTGGAGAAAACACAAGCCAAAATGGTAAGACCAATCAGAACCAGATAAGCGCCTCAGAAAAGTAAGCCAGTGGATGCTCAACTATCGATCGAATGACCTTGTTACATCAATGTTGAAGTTCCTGAACTTGGTAAGTGTGCTGTAGGTAATATTACCCTTGTTCTTAAAGATCCTAAGAGGTAAAGGGCATGATTTATGAAAGAAAAGAGAAGGGAGAAGAGAAAAAAAAATGGCAACTATTAAAAATTGGTGAATCTGATGTAATCTATCTGGAAGTTCTTATTACTACATTTGAAAAATTTGGAACTTTCTGTTAAGGTAAAATGATCTCAATTAAAAAAAAAAAATCCTGGGGGGCCGGGAGTTTGGCCTAGTGCACCAAGACGGGTTCAATTCCTCAGCACCACATACAAAGAAAAAAAAAGCTGAAGTGGTGCTGTGGCTCAAGGGTAGAGCTTTAGCCTTGAGAAAAGTCCAAGGACAGTGCTCAGGCCCTGAGTTCAAGCCCCACAACTGGCAAAAAAAAAAAAATGTTTAAGGCGGGGCATTAGTGGCCCATGCCTATAATCCTAACTACTCAGAAGGCTGAGATATTAGGACCACTGTTTGAAGAGAGCCCCAAGTCCAAAGACCCTTATCTTCAACTAATTACCAGAAGTAGAGTTATGACAGTGCCAGCCTGGAGCAAACAAGCTTAGAGTGCCCAGGAATAAAAATATTGAAAACTCTTGGCACTAGCAGCTCATACCTGTACTCAGGAGATCCAGAGGATGGAAGTTTGAAGCCAGGCAGAAAAATCCTTGAAGCTCCTATCTCTAAATTACCAGCAGGAGCTAGGAAGGTGGCTTGTGGTAGAGTGTTTGCCTAGCATACATGAACAGAAAAAGCCTGAAGAGGCACTGTGGCTCAACCGGTAGAATGCTAGCCTTGAGCAGAAGCTCAGGGACAGTGCTCAGGCCTTGAGTTCAAGCCCCTGGACTGGCAACGACCCCCCCCCCCCAAACAGCACAAATCAGAGCTGGAGGCATAACTCAAGTGGTAGAACACTAGCAAATAAGTCAAACAAGCACAAGGCCCAAAGTTCAAACCCCAGGACCAGCAAAAAAACAACAACAACAACAACAAAATAAAACAACAGGATTCATAATGTGGCCTAGTGGTAAAGTGCTTGACTAGCATGCACGAAGCCCTGAGTTTGATTCCTCGATACCACACACACACACACAGAAAAAGCTGAAAGTGATGCTGTGGCTCAAGTGGTAGAGCACTAGTCTTAAGAAAATCCAAGGACAATGATCAGGCCCTCAGGACTGGCAAAAATTAAACAACAAATAAATAATGCACAAGGGGACCGGGAGCATGGCCTAGTGGTAGAGTGCTCGCCTGGCATGCACGAAGCCCTGGGTTTGATTCCCTGGAACCACATACACAGAAAAGGCCGGAAGGGGAGCTGCAGCTCAAGTGGCAGAGTGCTAGCCTTGAGTAAAGAGTATCCAAAGACAGTGTCCAGGCCCTGAGTTCAAGCCCCTACCCCCAAACAAAACAAAACACTATACTTCAACAACATCTAGTCCAGGACTATCTTATTCTTTTTTCCCGGACTTTGTGGGCCTTGAGTATGTTTGTACAAATGACAGCTGTAGGAAAGAGGGTGAGGTTATTGGGATAAGAAAGGGCCCTTCCCCTGCTGTCCCTGAAGGTCAGGCCTGCCTTCCTACTTTGAGTCCCAGGAGAAGCCCTGAGTCACCTGCTGCTATTGGCTACCTGGTGGGAAGGCGTGGACTTCCACCCCCAGTTGCTGGCAAACACACATAGATGAGCAAGACAAGGAAATAGTATTCAGACCATGGCCCAGGTAATTGTCTGGCATGAAAGCAGCCACCCATCCTTCCAAGTTTCTACTGTTACACAAGAGAGCTGTGATCAGCAAGGAGCTGTCTTCTTCCTGCAGCTGTCTTCTGGCTGTAGGGAAGCTTAGCAGGCTGTGTGTATCACCTGAATCCCTGGACCCTGTGGCTGGTGCCAGTCTCCATGGTGGTGGGTCTTCTTGACAGCCTCGTTTCTTAAACAGCTGCTATCTGTACACTGTGGACTTTTAGCAAAACTAGTCTAATCAGATGGTGACAGCAGGAGCATTTTTCTCTTAGAACATATCAATCAGGCTAGTGGCTCATAACTCTAATCCTAGCTACTCAGGAGGGCTGAGATCTGAGGCTCTTGGTTTAAAGCCAGCCAGGGCGGGGAAAAAAGGCTGTGAGAGAGACTCTTAATTAACTAGCCCAAAGGTGGAATTGGGTGTGGTTCAAGGGGTAGAACACCAGTCTTGAGCAAAAAGGCTAGGAGTATGAAGCTGTGAATTCAAGTTCCACACACACACACACACACACACACGTAAAATCATAAACCAACACAAGAAAGCCTACAAAGGAAGAGTTGATTGCAAGAATTTCCTGCATAGAAAGAAATAGGCAAGCAAGGCGGTCCTTCTAGACTACTATGGTCACACAGGTAACAGCAGCCCTCCCTCAATCCCTCCTGCAGGGTCACCATCTTTTAGTACTCTTCTGCTAAGAACCCGTGGACCTACCTTTTCTGCTGAGCTGTGAAAGTCAGGTTCCCTTTGTCAAAAGCAGGTGACTCCCACTGTAGAATGTTCTTGAAATTAACAGAGTTCATTCTGACATTTTCAGGAGGGGGCACCATTACTAATGCTGTAGAAAAAAAGGAAAATTTTCAACACTTTTCCTCAAAAAGGTGGCCCAAGAAAAGCCTCACGTCCCACACTTAGATTTCCATGGCAACCCTGTGAGGAAAGGGGAGACGGATATTAATGCACCAGAAAGGCTGGATTTCATTTCAAGCACCAGGAGAAGAAACTTCTGGGTGGGAAGTGAAGAGATCATGGTGATCTGGATTGAGGTGGGCTGGAAAGGATGGGTGGGTTATGGTGGGGCAAGAGGATTTCAGAGGTAGAAAGCTCTAGGTTTCTGATATATTTAATGCAGAGAACTCAAAGTTGAACATCCAATGCCCTGATCAATGAATCCACGAATTTCAGCTGCCTTAGACTGAAGAGATACTTAAGTAGGAAGTGAGGGAGACAGCAGAACAAACGCATCTGGGAAGACTTATGCTAAGGCAAATGTTTCTCTCTCTCCTTCCTTTCTCTTTCTCTCTTTTTCCCCCCTTCTTTCTTTCTTTCTCTTTGGTGCCGGTATTGAAACGTGAAATCGGGGCCTCCTGGGAGCTATTCCTTGGTCTTTTTCACTCAAGGCTCTATCACTTGGCCCAGAGCTCCACTTGTGGCTTTTTGATGGTTGGGGAGCCTCACAGACTTTGGGATCTGTAGCTAGGATTACAGGGGTGAGCCACTGGGGTTTCTTCTAAGTTTTTAAACACACGAAAGCAAGGGAGAAAACTCAGGATAAAGCACCCAGCTGGCCTCTGCTGGAAGTTCCCGTGTGGGGAAGGAGAGCTGGCTGAGAGGTGGGAAAGAGGTCCGGCAGGGCGGAGCGCAGGGCGCATCCCCACCCGGTGAAGGGGGGCCGCGAGCGGCTGGCATCTGGACCTGGCTTCCTCCAAGGGGCTGAAATGTTGGGTCCATGGGAAGCCCAAGAGGTGGGGGCGCCAAGGGGCAGAATCCAGAGTTCAGGTGTGGGAAGGGAGGACCCAAGAGGAGCGGGCGGGGTGGCCGGGAGGCTTTGGGGTGCGGGGAGGGGTGTGGGGCTCCTTCCCGTCCCAGGGACTGACTGCAGGAAGATCTGGCGCAGCCTCGGTGGGGGGCTTCGGCTCTTTCAGGAAAAGGAAGCTGGAGCCCAGCGGCTGGGGGCTGCAGGGCGATGCGCCCGGGTCCGCCCTGGAGTGCGGCCTCCGCCTGCGGGCTGGGGTCCCGCACGGGGGGCCCGGAGGGCGGCATCCCTGGTGCCGCCGCGCCGCCCGCTCCCTCTCGGGGCGCTCGGAGCAGCCCCCGCCCGGAGCCCGCCCGGCCTGCGCCCCGCACGGCTCACCTGACACCAGCAGCCCGCCGAGCAGCCAGCACGCCAGGATCCGGGCCAGGCCCCGCGCCATGGCGGCGCCCCGCGCGCGGGGCTCGGCAGGGGCGGCGAGGGGCTGCGGGAGGCCGGGCGGCGCGGGAGGCCGGGCCGCGCTTCCGGGAGCCGGGGCGGGGTCGGCTGTGACCGCTGGCCCCGCCCCGGGCGCGCCCGGCCGGCCCGGGTCAGAGGCCGGGCTGGAGGAGCGCGCCTGGCCGCCGACCCCGCAGCCGTGTCCCGCTGGAAAGCACACCGGGTCCCCGAGGGTCCCCCGGTCTCCCTCCCGCCCTCCCCAGGGAGAAACGACACGAAAGGCCGTGCATTTATTATTTCTTTTCCGGGGAAAGCTTTCATTTCCTCTCGGTAAAGTTGATGCAGTTGGTAAGGCTGGAAAACCCCGGGCGTGGCCGGCTGGGAAACGTTCCGGCTCATCCGATGGCTGGGGGGCGGGGAGCCCGGGGGTCCCCACGTCCCAGACCCCAGGCCGCTGAAGACCAACAGGGCAACGGGTAATCCAGACATGGAAAGGGGATTGCAAACGAGACGCACCAAGAAATCATTGCGAAGACCACACATGTTGTATAAAGACGTTATTGTATTATCTTTACCCAAACTCCGACAGCATACAAAAAGTCTTTAAAAAAGTAAAAAAAAATTAATAAAAATTAAGACTGGGAGTGGATGTATGCAGTTACAGGGGGTCCTCTCAAAACATCGTGAATGGCTCAAAACAGCTAGATTCGGATGACAAAGAAATGGATTATGGTCTTTTTAGTGTGGCTTTCTTCCTTATACCTTTTTTATTATTTTTTAAACTGGGTTCGAACCCCGGGGCCTTGGGCACGTGAAGCAGGGGCTCTGTCAGTGAAACAATACCCAGCCCCCACCTCTGCTTTTACTTTGATTTACTTGTTAACCATGGAATGTGTCATCTTTGTGCCTTCCCATCTCTTTCAGCAGCTGAGATTACAAGCATTGACAGCCATTCATTGCCCCCCCCCATTCCACTTGAGGCAATTACGCAAGTACTCTATTTTATCCTTGAACTAAGATCCTATATAGTTTGTTTTTCTCCATTTATTTAAAAACTGGCTTTTGGGGATGAGGGCAATGAGGGGGGACATATTCCACTTTTCATCTACTCTGATGATTTATAGCACTTCTTATTTTTACTTTACAATTTGGGCCAGTACTAGGGCTTAAACTCAGGGCTTTGGCACTGTTCCTTAGCTTTTTAAAACTAATGCTCTACCACTGGAGCCACACCTGCATTTCCATCTTTTTAGTGGTTAACTGGAGATAAGAGTCTCCCAGAGGGCTAGCTTTGCATTGCAATCCCCAGCCGTTGGCTTCCTGGGTAACTGGGATTATAGGCGTGAACCAGAGGCACCTGGCCCAATTTAATTATTTCCCAGAAATATCCCAGTCTGGGGGCCTCTACCACCCTGAAAACCACTGTGGAACTGGCATGCAAAGTGAATTGTGTTAGAGTAAGCATTAGCAGGGCAGGGTCCGGTCCCCTCCCTCCCCTCCTCCAACACATCACTCTGGACTTGTAACATCACATTGAACAGTACAGTGATTCCCATAAATACTGGGGGCCTGCACAGATGAGGTAGCCTGGAAGAACGGGATGGATCTGCAGTTCCTGCTTCCTTCCCTCCTTGACTCTGGCAGGCGGACCCAGGTGAATGGGGTGCAGGAATGCTTGGGGGGTACTTGTCAGTTCTCATGGGGAGCCTTGGAAATCACCTCATGATATAACCATCCTGGATGTCTGGGTCGGGGTCACTTTGGTCAGACAGAGCATCGTCTGTCCACAGGCACTGGGAGGAGGTGCTAGGGTGAGCAGGCTGTGTCCTCTCCCTACTGGTTCCCAGCACACTGGGCTGTCCTTCCTCAGTTTCCTCTTCTGGGTCCACCATCTCTTCTGCCAGAGATGACACCAGACTGACTTCATCCACGTCTTTGTCGGTAACTCTCAAGAATACAGAGTTTAAATCCACATTGAAGATAATTCTGTTTCCAGTCCCTCTAGGGGAGCTGCTACTGTCCTCAAAGAAGGGGTCCTGGGGCAGACTGTCTCTTCTCTCACAGGGTTCGCTTGAGTCTCCTGACTGCCAGGGTTGAGGCTCTGGCCCTGTGGGAGTGTCCAGCGCAGCTCCAGCCACATCAGATTCTTCAGCCGCATCAGATTCTTCAGCATCTGGGTCTTTGAGCTGGGACCACTGGGAAGGAGTGGAGGAGGCCGGATCCTGGCTCAGAAGGCAGCCCAGGAGTCCATGCATGGTATAGCCAGCAGCATTTGCCTTAGGAACCACTTCATTATCACTGTCACTGTCCTCGTCGTAATTATAATCCCACACTTTCTTCTTTCTGTGGATGGCGATCACCTCCACTACATCCACTGCTTCCAAGACTGGCAGTTCCAAGAAGTGCCAGGTGAAGAAGTCTTGGAAATTCTGAGAGGGAGGGGAGGGGAAGAGAGACAGACTGTCACTTATGTTTGCTATGGCTTTCCATTGTTGTTGGTTTGCTTTGGTACTCATGCTCTGGCTTGGCTTTTTTGTTCAAGGCTCCACTTTTGTGTTTTTGCTGGTTTGGTAGAGATAGGAGTCTCACAGACTTTCCTAACCTGGCTCGCTTTGAAGTGTGACTCTCTAGCCTCCTGAGTAGCGAGGATTACAGGACACCAGAGGTGAGGGTATGGGGTGGGGGAGGGAATCTATCCAGACATGGCTGTGCTCTTTAGGTTTGTTGTTACCCATGAAGGTGATAACAAAGGCCCTAGGTGAGATAGCCCAGGACCTGGTTATAAACACCAGAAGTAAACCAGGAAAGAAATCCCTCTCACACTCAAAGACTCCCTGATAGCCCTCCCAGTCTTGGACAAAGTAGGTTATAGTATTAAAAATTCTTATTTAAGCTGGGTCACACTTGTTATCCTAACTACTGGACAGGTTGAGATCTGAGGATCCTGGTTTGAAGCCAACCCAGGCAGGAAAGTTCTTGAGACTCTGAAACTCTTATCTCCAATTAACCACCAGGAAATCATAAGTGACACTGTAGCTCAAGTGGTAGAGTGCTACCCTAGAACAGGGGAGTTCAGGGAGAGTGCCCAGACCCGGAATTCAATCCCCAGGACCAACAAAAACAACATCAACAAAGAGATCTCTGGACTGATAAGACAGTTGTCTATTCTCCCAGCTTGGAAAACTATAGATGAAAACACCTTTTGAGTTTTTAACATTTTTTATGTTTCTATTTCTCCCCACTTTAACCCTGTTATATTAAAAAATAAATTGTTGCAAAAACTTTAGAATACAAAGTCTATATAAGAAAAGATTTTGTTTTCCACGGTATTGGAACTTGAATTCAGGGCCTCTCATTTGCTCAGCTTGTTTGCTCAGCTGTCTATCATTTGAGCCAAACCTCTAACCTTCCTTTTGCTAGTTATTTTGGAAATGGACTCTCATGGATTTTTCTGCACAGGTAGCTTCAAATCAGGATCCTCTGGATGTCAGCCTTCTGAGTAGCTAGTTGAGTCACTGGCATTGGGCTTATCAATTATTTTTATACATATTTTCCATAATCTATGGATTATCATTTTACTTCATGTACCCGGCTTATGATACCTTTTTAAAGAGGAATGATGAAGTTTAGTATAAGAAAATATCCTTTTAGCTGGGTGAAGTAGCTCACTCCTGTAATCCCAGCTACTCAGGAGGCTGAGGATTACAGTTCAAAGCCAGCCCAGGCACTAAAGTTTATGAGACGCTTATCTCCAATTAATCACTAAAAAACAGGAAGTGGGGCTGTGGCTCAGGGGTAGGGTGGCAGCCTTGAGCTGAAGAGCTCAGGGTCAGCACCCAGGCCGAGTTCAAGCCCTCCCCCCCAAAAAAAGAAAATATCCTTTTTTTGTTTATATATTTTTCTTCTTGTGTCTAAAACAATAGACTTCCATGTGTATAGACACAAAAAGTCACATTACCCCAAAGACATATAAAATCTCCTGTAGCCATGCTCTTTGACTCATGATATAATTCTGACCCAAGAAACATAGTAAGGTGAAAACACTGTGTGCTGAAAATATGCCTAATATATGTAAGCTACTGATCAATCAATAAGTTAACCTTGCCTAGGCTTTAAGAGGCCCACACCACCTACATTAGCCTACAGTTAGGCACAGCCTATGTCATAACCAAGTGTTGACTTTCTCGATAATTCGGAATTTGAAGTATAGGTTCTACTGAGTGACCATTATAAAATAAAAACTCTGCAGGCCAAATAAGGCTGTAGACATTGCCTTTTAAAACCTTAACAGCACTGCCTTTCATATTAGAGTCTTAGATTTACCTGGAGCTGGAATTTGTGTGTGGTGTGAGGTAGAGAGCCAATGTCATTTCCCTAACACAGATAAACTTTATTGACTAGATCGTCCTTTTCCTACTGATAAGTAACACTCACTGTAGTGTTAATGTTTTCATGAGATTGATAATTTCCTCCACAATGACCATGTACATCATCTGCTTGATTTATTCATTAAACTTTTTTTTTGTTACTATTACAATTGAAGTTATAAAAAAAATTATTGTAAAGGGGCTGGGAATGTGGCCTAGTGGTCAAGTGCTTGCTAAACCTGCATGAAGCCCTGGTGGGTTCAATTCCTCAGTACGACATGCACAGAAAAAGCCAGAAGCGGTGCTGTGGCTCAACTGGTAGAATAATAATCTTGAGGGAAAGAGCTCAGCGACAGTGCCCAGGCCCTGAATTCAAGCCCCAAGACCAGTAAAATCAATCGATCAATCAATATTGCTGGTACTTTGGAGCAAATGTGTACACTATTGCCAGAATCGTAATTTAATTACTTATAAGATAAATTTACTTTGTACTTATGTTAGTTCAAATAACCCATAATAAAAAGATAATCTCTATAGAAATTTCCATTGCGAGCTCAGTGTCGTGGCTCATGCCTATAATCCTAGCTGCTTAGGAAAGCTGGGATCTCAGGATCACAGTTTGAAGGCAGCCTAGGCAAACAAATCATGAGACTTTTATTTCCAGTTAACCCGAAAAATGCCAGCCAGAACTGGAGGTATGGCTCAAGCGGCAGAGTGCTGGTTTTGAGGAAAAGAAAACCTCGCCAAAGCATGAAGCCTTGAATTCAAGCCTCAATACCAACACACAGACCCGAACAGAGACACAAATAGACAAACAGACACACACACACAACTTCATTACACTATTTATAATGGCCAAAGAATAAAAGAAGAGAAAGGGAAAAAAAAACAAAAGGAGAAAAAAGTCCTTAATGCTCCATAGATGGAAAATGGCTGAATAATACATTAATATACTAATTCTGAGACATTGATAATGAGGGAATTTGAGAATACATGGACAACCTATCAACATAAGATGACTTACAATTGCAAAGTTTGTTTTTCCAGACTGATAAAACTCACTGGTGGGTTTGGAAAATGAGACTCTCTTCTGTGAAAACATTCAAGTATATAATAAAAACACTTAAATTTACAAAATAAAAGCTAGAAAAAGTTAAAAAAAATAAAAACAAAGAAATTACATTACGTACCAAGACTTCGGGGAGTTTACTTTTTAAGCAGATATAACCAACTCGTCTCAACATTTCAATGATGATGACAAAGACTACCACTACCACTATCAAAACCATGGCGATCAGCCTTCCTGCTTTGGCAGATTCTGATGACCCTGTTGGAGAGAAGATAAATAACCTTACCTTAAAAGAAATCTGATAAAGGGGTCACTGATGGAAATCAGTAGACTTTTGGTCTGGTGTTACGATTTTTTTTTTTGCCAGTACTGGCTGTGAGCTCAGGGCCTGAGCACTGTCCTTGGGCTTTCTCAAGGCTAGAGCTCTATCACTTGAGCCACAGCACCACTTCTGACTTTTCTATGTATGTGGTACTGAGGACTCAAACCCGGGTCTTCATGCATGCTAGGCAAGCACTCTACCACTAGGCCAAACTCCCAGCCCCAGTGTTAGAAGATTTGAAACCGAGGAAGCTGAAATGAAAAGAAAATTACATTGTGAAATAACAAAGAATGGAGAGTAGACTCATGTGTAGTGTGTGTATGTGTGTGTACGTGTGTGCTACCACTGAGATTTGAACTCTGAATCTCATTTTTTTTTCACTCAAGGCTGGTGATATGCCATTTGACCCACACCTCCATGTCTGTCTTGTTGCTGGTTAATTGGAGATAAGAGACTTTCAGACTTTTTTGCCCAAGCTGATTTGAACTTTGATCTTCAGATCTCAGCCTTCTAAGTAGCTAGGATTACAGGTGTGAGCGACCAGTGCCTGGCTTATGTTTAGTCTTTCAAGGTAGAAAATTTGTTCAGTTGATGTTTTCTGGTTACAATATAGTTGCCACTAACTGAGACTTTTTAATTAATGGACCAAATTAAATAAAGTGAGGTCATTTTTTTCTGTCATATCAGGCACATCTGCAACATCACCAGTTCATGACTGCAGGAGAGGTGGAGGAAGGGAAGTTTGTCTGGAAAAATCAATTGGGCCATTCTGAGGCCATATCATAAACCAAATCAGGCCTTTCCGGAATCACTTGGCTCTAAGAGTTTCCCTTTGTCAAAATTCCTTTTGGAAAATTTCAGCTTCTTCATTCCAAGTATGTCTGAACTGAGAAGAAATAGTGACATAAGATGAAAACTCTCTTACATTTCCAGAAAATCTTTATTGGTGTTAATCCTTCAACCAAAGCCTCAGTAAAAGTAAAGAAGAGAAAAAATACAAATGGGTTATGCAGTCCAACTTTTAATTTTTATTTATTTATTTATTTTGGTATCAGTACTGAGACTTGCACTCAGGGCCTGGGTACTGTCCCTTAGCTTAATTGCTCAAGGTTGGTGCTCTACCACTTGAGCCACAGCTCCACTTCCAGCTTTTTGATGATTAACTGGAGATTAAAGTCTCTCAGACTTTTCTTGCCCAGGTTGGCTTTGAACTATGAACCTTAGATTTCAGCCTCTTGTGTAGCTGGGATTAAAGGCATGTGTCCAGCTCTATGTTTTTTCAAACCTTATTTAGTTTCCTGCTACAGTTTAAACTCCATGATATCAAGGTTAGTCTTCTTCACTGCTGCCTCCAACATCCAGAATGGAATTTCATCATCAGCCAACATTTACCCAAATGAACACATGCAGCTTTCCGTAGGGCTTTACTGAAAGAGCCAGCCGATGAATTGGGGTTGGTCAAGGGGAAGGCAGCTGGCCAGACCACTGGGCCAAAATCACCCTGTGTCAACTGGTCTGACATGGCAATGTTTGCCGTAGTTCACGTCAATACTGGTGTCAGGTGTCCTAAGACATCTCAGCACGCACATTTGTTTGGGTTGAGTTTGACTGGTTGAGAGTAACTGAGGAAGCCAGTGGACAGAGAGGAGATCTGACATGTTATCCCAACTTCTGTGGTTCCTTGGGACAGCTGCGCTTGAATGGTCTTGGTGAGTGGGTGCAAGAGCTCGGCAGATGGAATGACCTCAGGGCATGCGGATCATGACCCTTTGCTACAGAAGAGTCAGGGGGAACTGCGATGCCACAGAACTCATGCTGGAATTTGACTGTCACTATAACCATCGTGGGAGCTAAGCTCTTTGAGAGGTATTTGGGTCAGACAGGCTCTGCTCTCACAGGCTCATCCATGCTATTATGGGTTACATTTCAGGGGTGGCATTGTAGCGAAGGCAGCTCACCATTTTCCCCTCTTGAGAGAAGATAACCTCCAACATCCTGTGGCTAATGATGTAGTCAGTCTACATAACGAAAGGAACGCAACAAAACTCCTCATCCCCAAGGTTTAGGGGGCTCTAAAGTGAATGAATAAGTCTGAGGTGCGAGGAAGGTGTGTGATATAACTCCATGGAGATGGACGCTTGGGTGATTGTAACACAATGGCAATCATAAGTTTGGAACTTTCTCCATGACCAACTCCTTTCCTTAGGTCCTAGAGTACTTCAGTAGCTTCAGTAAACTATTTGAGCATAAGAGAAAGCCTGGGGAGCCCCTAAGCTTATAGGCAAGTTAGACAGGAGTCCAAGTACTCTGAGGACCTGGTGCTTGTGGCTGGCATCTGTGGGGTGGGCATCCTGATTTTGTGGGGGTACTTAGCTCACTTTGGATTGTGGGAATCAAAAATGAATTGAAATACTAGACCCCTACTTGGAGTCTGAGAACTGATGTTGAACATAAATGTACAGGCTTGGTCTGGGTTTATCTTTACGTAAGAGCTATCAGCATACAAGCATACTGATGTAGAATATCAATATGTAATTGATATTATAAACACAAGTGAAGACAGGTCTCAGTGGCTCATGCTTGTAAACCTGCTACTCAAGAGTCTGAGATCTGGGGGTGTGGGGGGGGGGAGGGAAATGGGTACCAAGATGTGTGAAAGGGTATCAATGTATGTGAATTAATGAACCTTCTATCTGGCAAATATCATGTAACCCTTTTACTAATTACAATAAAAAAAAATTAAAAAAAAAAAGAGTCTGAGATCTGATGATCAGAGTTTGAAGCCATTCAGGCAAAGACCATGAGACTTCTATCTCCATTTAGCCAGCGAAAAGCCAGAAATGGATATGTGGCTTAAGTGGTAAAGTATCACCTTTCAGGAAAAAAAAAATAACTAAGAGAGAGTGTAAAATCTTGAGTTCAAGTCCAAGTATTGGCACAAAAATAAATAAATACAAGCAATTGAAGCTAAAAGTTTGAGATAACTTTTTCCATTAAAAATCAATCTGTATCTTCTTGACTTGTTTGAAGTGAGAAACACTTTAGAATGGAAATCAAACTGTTTATCACAACACCTTTAGCACCAGGTGGTGTTAAAGAGTAGTTCACCCAAATTACGAATAACCGTATCCCTTAAGGTCAGTTCCTTGTAAATCAACCGTATTTTACTCCGGTAATTAAAACACGAAAGACACATCCAATGGGGCTGGCAAATTTAGGGCTTCTTCAAAGAAGATATTCTAAGATTTTCCCCCCTTTGGTAAAACAGCTGTAGACTGCGCAGATTCTGTGCAGGGGAGGCTCCTAAGCTGGCTGTCTTGCAGCTTCCTTCTGCAGAGAAAGGAAGGTTCTGGATCACAGAGTTTACTGTCTGGGTATCTGCAACAGAAGAGCTTTCTGCCTTCATCAGTGATGGGCAAGGTTCACACCATCCTGAGAGCCAGGCTGCATCTGCACCCAACCATAGTGTCTCCACCTCCAAACCTTCCGGCGTTGGGCTTGAACAATGGCCAACCAAAAGACCCACAGCACTCAGTTTGTTTCTCTAAAATAAGAGTGTCTACTTCTAGAAAGAGTCTGAACTCAGAAAGACATATATTGTATCATCCTTTAATGGTAGACTGAGGAAAAAATGGACTACCACATAGTTCAGAGACTGACCAGCAGAGAAGGTCTCCCTGCTAAGACCTGTAGCACCCCACCATGAAATTCATATTCTTCCAAGAGAGTTTTCCTTTCAAACAGAAGCATGCATTTGGATCATATGAATTTTCAGAAACTAAACCCTACCTGATTCCTGGCCAGGTTGAAGGAGGGTGCACTTTAAAGGAGATCTTATTACTTTTCCCACACCTTTAGGCTCAAAATAAACAGATATGCAGTAGTTTGTGTTTGGAATTAAATTATCAATGACATGGCTGAAATTTCCACTGATGCTTCCATTTATTTGGAGTTTATGCTGTAAAAAGAAGCAAGAAAATCAGTAAGACATTGATAAGAATTTGGAGTGCGTGCGTGCGTGTGTGTGTGTGTGTGTGTGTGTGTGTGTGTGTGTTTCATACCAGTACTGGTGGCTTGATGTCAGGGCCCGGACACTGTCCCTTAGCTTTTCCATTCAAGGCTGGTACTCTACCACTTGAGCCATAGCTCCACTTCCAGCTTTTGCTGGTTATTTGGAGATATGATTCTATTTATATATTTTTCTGCCCAGGCTGGCTTTGAACTGGGACCCTCAGATCTCAGACTCCTGAGTAGCTGGGATTACAGGGGTGAGTCACCAGCATCTGGTTCTTGCAAGGGTTTTCTAGTTGGTACAGGCTTATTCTAACAGAGGCCCACCCATGAGCATGCTTTGTCCATTTCAGTTCTCTGGGGATGGAATATTCTGGTCTGTCTCATAGCTGTGGTCCTTCAGGGAAACCAGCAGGGGCAGAACCTCCCCCAGCAGTGTGAAGACTGGAGAAGTTTGTCACATGTCTGTCACATATGGCTCAGTGAAAGCACTCTTTCTGAGATCTTACCCTGGCTTACTGAGATCTGCCCAGCACCCCTGTGTGCACATATGCCTGTCTTCTTTTGGGTCCTCTGATTTGAGCACGGGATGTGTTTCTGCAATGGATGAACCGAGACTTCTTTCCCAGAGTGACCCCAGCACAGAGACCACTTACCACCCTCACCATCTCTTCAGAGTGTTCCTTGATGACGAGGGATAAATGATGAGAAATATCTTTCCCATAAATCTTGGGAATGACAGATGGAAATGTCACTGTCACATTAATGTGGTCGGTAAAGCCGACAATGCCAAACTCAGGTGGCTCAAAAGACACTGTTTAGAAAACAAAGACAGAAACCAACCTCAGTATGTGTCACTGTCTACCTAACAAGCTCTCTTTCCCAAATCTTTTAATTTTTTGGTGATGGTACTGGGGCTTGAACTCAGGGTCTTGTGCTCTCACTTGGCTTTTCACTCAAGACTGGTGATCTACTACTTAAGCCATGCATCCACTTCTAGCTGTTTGCTGGTAAATTGGAGATAAGACTCTGCCTCCGCTTTCTTCTTCTCCTTCTTCTCCTTCCTCTTCCCCTTCTTCCTCTTCCTTCTCCTCTTCCTCACCCCTCTACCTCCCCCTTCTCCTCCTCCTCTTCATCTTCTGATTTTGGACCATGATCCTCCTATCTCAGCCTCTCACATAGCTCAGAATACAGACATGGGTCAGAGGCACCTAGCTAGCTTCCACTTTTTAGCCACAAAATAAGGAGCTTCAGTTGCACAAGTAAGAAGTGATAGGGAAGGAAAGAGCCACCTTTGTCCTAAGACACCATTGCAGAGCTTCCTATCTATGGCAGAATAAATAGAGATGATCTTGATGAGGCTGAGAGAGCCACTGACTCACAGTTGGTAGCCAAGACACTGCCCACACAGTGTAGCAGTGCCGTGTTCCCACGGAACCCCTCCAACAAGGGAATATAGGTCTCGTGCATCTCTTCCCACACATCTGTGACATCGCAAAATGAGCTTGTGATGTTTGTACAGTTCCCAATGGCCTTCGCATCTTCCAGTTTACTTTGTAGAGCAAGGGAAAAAGGAAAACTTTAGCATGTAGACAGGGCAAATCCATGTTCTGTGTCTCACCTCAGATCCTTTAGGACACTACCCAAATACCACTGTACCACACCCTCTGCTGTCACCACTGCTTTTATGCAATAATGGGGCTTGAACTCAGGGCCTTGGCACTGTCCCTTAGCTTTCTCACTCAAGGCTAGTGTTCTACCACTTGAGCCACAAGTTCCACTGATTGAAAAAATAAAATAAAAATCCAGTGACCTTCCTGACTTTCTGTGCTGCTTACTCCCCCAGAGGCCCAATTACCCATCACACCTGAAAGCTTTAGACTTCCTGGAGTCTTCTGGAATGTTCCTGGATTTCTGGAAAATCATCTGACCCTTTCCCTAGTCCTTAGTTTCTAAGAAGGGGATAAAAGGAGACCCCCCCCACCTCAGCTCCAAACCCAGAGCTAGGATGGAAAACTGGCTCTTGCTCAAGTTTTCTGTTGTTCCTAGCCTTATTTCATACTGTCCTGAGAACAAGAATCCACTCTCTGCTTGCTTCTCACCACTTCCAGTTCTTTGCCAGGTCATAGACCTTCCTGTTAGGTTTTGAAAGCATGGTCCTTAGACCTTGATGCTTAAGGAGCTAGGATTATAGGCTTGAGCCACCAGTGCCAGGCTAAAACACCTTATTTTAAAATGGAGCTCTTTTACACGCCGTCTCTCCCACATCCTTACATTGTATAGTGCTTCCCTCCACCTGCCACATTAAACCTTTATTTGTTTCATAAAGTCTCCATCCATTTTCAGAATTGTCCCTCCCTGAGGGCAGGGACTTTGCTTCCTGGCTGAATTCCCTGGATGTAGTAGGTCCTCAGTAAACACTTGCTTCCCCAGTAAGAGGCCTCAGATCTCCCTCCTGCTCTAGGACATTTAGGGCTACCACCTCTGAGGATCCTTCTTTCTCTTTGGCTGAAGGCCACATGGGCCTCCTAACTTCAGAAAGGGAGGCAGATAAAATATGTGATCAACCAATGCAAAGAGCCTGAAGAACTCACAAAAAGCATTCCTGCACAGGAAGATAAACAAGTACACAACCAACAGAAGGACATTTCAGGGTCTACTGAGTCAAAACAGGGCAGAAAGAGACTCCATCCATTCTTATTCCCTCTAACAACCCGAAGCAAGAAGCACACACTTCGAGAGGCTGTGTTCTGGGACATGAGGCAAACTGGTGGGAGACTGACTTTGGATGACCCAGGCCTGCCAGACAGTTTTATGGTGTCCCATTTGCTTGCATGAATAAGAAAAAAGTGAACATAAGCCATCCACATGGTAAGAAGAGCTTTGTACCGCTGGAAAACAGAGGACTTTTAAACATTCAACTTGGCTTAATTTGAGAATTCACTGGGAAAAGGTACCCAGCGATTGATTACTTTGCTCATGAGATCCTGACTATGCAATTTGGTTCAGGTTATAAATACAAGCTTTATCAAAAAACACCTTTGGATTGTTAAATTATTCAACTGAATTAAATATGCTAGGCACTGGTGACTCACGCCTATAAATTTTAACTACTCAGGAGACTGAGGTGTGAGGATTGCAGTTCGAAGCCAGGCTGAGCAGAAAAGTCTTAGCTCAAATTAACCAGCAAAACGTTGGATCTGGAGTTGTGGTTTAAGAGGTAGAGCGTTTGCTTTGAGAAAAAAGAAATAAACAAAAAAGGCCACGTGAGATCGTGAAGCCTTGACCTTGAGTTCAAGCTCCAGTTTTGGCATGCTTTTATGCGCACATGTGCAAACACACACACACACACACACACACACACACACACACACACACACACACAGGATAGGTGTTTTGCCTTTGATCTTTTAAGGTCTTGTATAAAAACCAAACAAGAAGGAGCAAGTGTGAGAAAGAGGAAAAAGAAAGAGGGATTGGGAGAGAGTATATAATGGAAAGATAATACTTTACCAAGACCAAAATGAAATTTCAACCAACCTCATGACTGTGTATTGCAGTGTATAGTGAGTTGGTACAACAGAAGCATTTTCTAATTCCCATGATAAAATGAGCCGAAAATTTTGAACTGTCAGTTTCAAACCACAAAAGTCCTCTGAAAACCCTAAAGAAAAACCAGGAAGGAAAAAAAAAATGGAGCTGACATAGGGACAAGGGCTACACTTTGTTCTATTGTTCTATTTTTCCCTTGGAACATGAAGACAGAATCCCTCCAGAGTCTTGAGTTCTTAGAAACATAGGAAGTCTAATGGACATGGGAAATGAACTAATTTACTTAATTAACAAGCAAACTACTGACAGAGAGGTGCACATTAGAAATTGAAAATTCACAATCTGTAAACGGAATTTGAGTCCATGGCAGCGCCTGCCTGTAACCCTAGCTACTTAGGAGGCTGAGATATGAGGATCCAGGTTCAAAGCCAGTCTGAGTAGGAAAATCTATGAGACACTGATCTCCAATTAACCACCAAAAGCTGGTAGCGGACATGTGACACAAATGGTAGAGTGTCAGCCTTGTGTGAAAAACCTAAGGAAGAGCATGAGGTCCTGAGTTCAAGGCCAACTCCCAGCATACCGTGTGCGCACGGGTACACTAAAATGGATAAAAGGGTTCACCCAATTCCTGACTCTCTCACTGGGCCAAACTAATTCAGTTCTTGGACTCTGCTGTGTATTTCTTGTCTCCCTCATTTCCCCTCCATTTTCTCAGTTCTGCTCCCAGATCCCTCTGGACTCCCCTCTGTACTTATTTCCCTGGTCACAAAAAGGAGAGCTGTAGAATGTTTGTGGGAAGTAGCCTCTTCTAAGCATTTAGCTTAAGCAGTGTTGAACTAAGTACTTAAGAGTCAGTGTTGTGTACTGGGAAGTGGGTGACAAATGAGACTCTAACACTCCACCTGTCCAATCCTGCCTTATACCATTGTGTGTGTGTGTGTGTGTGTGTGTGCATGAGCACACCACCATGGGGCTTGAACTCAACGTCTGATGCTCTGTCAATTAAGCCACACCTCCACTTCTGAAAAGTCTTAAGGACTTTTCTGTTCAGACTGGCTTTGAACCACACTTCTCAGATCTCAGCCTCCTGAGTAGCTAGGAGTACAGGTATGAACCACCAGTGTCTAGCTCAGGATTTAGAACGCAATGGGCATGATTGTTCTTTGGTTTGTTTTTCATGCGTGGGCACTGTCCCTGTGGGCTTTTTTGCTCAAGACTAGTGCTCTACCATTTAAGCCCCAGTTCCACTTTCAGCTCTTTTGGTGGTTAACTGGAGATACGAGTCTCACAGACTTTCCTGCTTAGGCTGGCTTCAAACCATGATCCTCAGATCTCAGCCTCCTAAAGAGGTAGATTACAGGCATGAGCCATCAGCTGGCAGCTTCATTAGTAAGAATATTATGAGTTTGAATATTCTTTTGAGAGGTCTTAAAATAATCTCTAGTATTTCTTTTTTTCTTTTTTTTTTTTTTTTTTTGCCAGTCCTGGGCTTGAGCTCAGGGCCTGAGCACTGTCCTTGGACTTTCTCAAGGCTAGAGCTCTACCACTTGAGCCTCAGCACCACTTCCGGCTTTTTTCTATGTATGTGGTACTGAGGAATCGAACCCGGGTCTTCATGCATGCTAGGCAAGCACTTTAACCACTAGGCCAAACTCCCAGCCCTCTAGTATTTATTTCTTATATTGTATTTTTTGTAAGGCACATATGAAAACCAGGCTTAGTTCCTTTTAGCTCCTTCTATAGACAAAGGATTCTAATAAAACAAGCAACAGGTCTGGGATCAGAAATAAAATCTCTCATATTTTTTATATTGGAATGGTCACCCAAATATTTTGACCTTTTTAATAAATTTATTCAAACCACGAACATCTCTTACCATTGAGAGAATATGACGGATCAAACAGGTTCATGTACACTGTGAGGAAGAAAAGTAGGTCAGTAGAGCAACACTGTGTTCTCCGGTTCAGCTTAGACTTAGTACTCTAAATTTATCTTTTATCTTACCTTATTTTAATGCTTCCATATATACTTCTCTTCTAATCTTGTTCTCGTAGTTGTCATTTTTAACATCAGTTATGTGTACAAAGAATACTTTGACATGTCCATGCAGGTATACAACGTACATCAATAAGAATCACCCCCTCCATTACTCTACTCTCCCCACTAATCTCAAAGAAGTTGATACTCTTTTGCACACAGGTGTTAATGAAGAATGAATTAAGACTGTCTTTAGCTAACCAAAATGCTCAATCAAGTGGTTCTTAGCTGACTTTGGTACCACCAGTACCTAGCCTTAAGAGTTGTGCTTGAATGGATCCCAATATATGATCACTGGTACATTACTAACTGCCAGGGTTGCCTGCTGGAGGGAGTGTCTGAAAAGTACTTATTTACCTGAACAGAAAGCTCTCAGAATACAAATAAGCAGAGTGCTAATTAATTCATCTTAAAGGAAAGGATGTCTACTAAGGGTGGTAGAGGAAAAAAAGGGTGTTGGTGATCAAAATTGATGAGTCTCAATCAGGGTGGGTGGGGGAGAGCATTGTTTCCAGGATAGAACCATGGCTGTAAGGGTAGTAGGGTTCCTGGAATTTTTTATATATGGTATCCAGGGAAATCATCCATGCACCCAGACCATGATCCCATTCATAGGTGCCCTACTGGTCAACCATGTGACAGAACACATTGCTTCTGAAATAGAAGCAATACAGCAACAGGATTAGAACTAGGGAGAGAGAGGAAGAGAGAGCGAGAGAAAAATGGATCAGAAATAGAATGCATAAACCACAGGGGAACACTAGAGGGTTGGCTTACTTTCCAGCTATTGAAGTCTGATGATTAATTCTGCCCCGGATTTGACTGAGGGAATTAAAAGAAATTACTTTGCATGTGTGGGTGTGGGTGTATGCGTGCATGTGTCAATACTAGTGTTTGAATGTAAGGTTTGAGAGCTATCCCTTAGCTTTTTGTGCTTAAGGCTAGAACTTAACCTCTTGAGCCATAGCTTTGCTTCCAGCTTTTTGCTTGTTAGCTGGAGATAAGTCTCATAGAGTTTTCTGCCCGAGCTAGCTTTAAACTGTGATCCTCAGATCTCGGCCTCCTAATTAGCTAGGATTACAAGTGTGAGGCATGAGCTCCGAATGAGAATCACTAACTTTTACACAGGATACCCCCCCCAATAGCATCACTCCTTAGGCTACTCTTACACATCTATGTCTTCCTAAAATTCACAGTAGTCAGCTTTTCAAGGAACAGTTGGGGGGGGGGGGAGGCTGATCTGACCCTGCACTTAGGAAATCAGTTTGTGGCTCCATTACAGGACTCTGTGTGGTGATGTTGACACAAGCTTGCTACCATAGAGCAAGACACAAAGGGGCACTTACCTGGAAGAGACCAAAGAAGTGCACAGGTGGCTAGGGCCCTGTAGTTCAAAGGCATCTTTACTGGTTTTTAGGTCCTTTTAATCTGAAAAAAAATCATATCAGATGATCAACATTTGAAAGTAAGAATAAAAAAGAAGGCAAAGACAAGATCCTACAAGGCCAGCAAAGATGAGCCAAATCCTTGTGTAACCTCTTGTCTTCCCAGGAGCTAGACCATCCATCTTTTCACTCCAGCCAACGCTCAGCTTCTCCTGCCCAATCAGGGAGGAATTGTAAATTTAACTTTGAACAGGGAACCATCATTAAGTTAAAATAGTGTGTGTGTGTGTGTGTGTGTGTGTGTGTGTGTGTGTGTGCGCTGGTGTCTGTGGTCCTGAGGCTTGAACTTTTGGTGGTAATTAGGAGATAAATCTCTAGGACTCAGGCTGGCTTTGAATTGTGATCCTTATCTCTCACCTCTTGAGTAGCTAGGATTATACTGATGCCCAACCAGAGTGGAGATTTAAAGCCCTTCGGATGACGCTATAGGTTATGGATTGAATGGGAGGCCCTTGGCAGAGGAGACTGCAAGACAGACTTTCCAGTGTCCATCTAGGCTGGTAGCAGAAAGAAGATCCCGCATGCCAGGCCCACTGGAGTGCATGCCAGGAGTCACTGGGCAGAGGCTCTCGCCCACTGGCTCCCCTGTATCCTTGTGCCTGAGGGAGCATGCTCTTTGAGGAGTTCCAAATTCCCAGGGATCCTTACTTGTTAAAACCTTCAACAGAACAACATCAACATGGCTATGGCCAAAGAGAAATCCAAAACTTTTTCAGACAGGGACAAGTTGCCACCCAGACAGCATGTCAGAACTTAGTGCACCAGAGAAAGTCATTTTCTGGAATCTAACAGTAACTTGCAAAGCTGTGGGAAATCCTAGAAGGACCAACTTTTGTCTCTTCACCTGCACATTTGGATAGACTTATAAAACACAATGACCAGCTTGCTCTCAGTTCCCAACTGCTGGACTTCTGGTGCTTATCTACTTCCTGTCATGTCAGGTTCTTCATTTTCCTGTTAGTAATGCACCAAGCTAAGAGGAAGCATTCACTGGCTTCTAACTGAACCCTATTTTTCCATTTTGAGAATCCATTTGGTGTAAAGAATGAGGAGGTGCCTATCTTTACTTTTATTTTACATTCGTTTATGAGTTCTTGGTTTACACCACATGAATATGGCTTGCCTGCTCTTAATAGAGTAATTCAGTAATTCTTTATCCAAATATAAGTACTCTTGTATTGGCATTATATATATATGTTAAATATAAATGTATATTTATAGAAATATAAATATAGGGGCCGGGAGTTTGGCTTAGTGGTAGAGTGCTTACCTCACATGCACAAAGACCGGGGTTTGATTCCTTGGTATCACATACATAGAAAAAAAAAAAGCCAGAAGTGGTACTGTGGCTCAAGTGGTAGAGCTTTAGCCTTGAGAAAGCCCAAGGACAATGCTCAGGCCCTGAATTCATGCCCCAGGACTGGCAAAAAACAACAACAAAAAAGAAATATAAATATGATATACTTAAATATATGATGTATTATAAATATATCACAAATATATTCTAATACTACATTATGTTATGTAAGATTATATAACATATATATTATATAATGTATATATTTGCTATCTATTAAATATGCATAAACTATATGCATATTTGAGTATACCAGGTACTAAGTTTGAGTATACCAGGTACCAGTTCTGGTACTTGAACTTAGGATCTTGTGCTCTCACTTGGCTTTTTTCACTCAAAACTGGTGCTTTACCTCTTGAGCCACACTTCCAGTTTTTGTATTAATTTTCACATCTGGCTTTGCCTACAATACAAAGAACTAGAAGATTTATGGTAATAATTTTTATTTTAGAATGCCATTCACCAGTACTTTTACAAATAAGACTGAGAAAAAGAGACTGGGACAGAGATGGAGGAAGAAAAGACTTTGCATTTTAGTACTTTATAGGACTTGTAAAATGAGTTGGCCCTGCATTTTTTCTTCTGGAACAAGTACAGTTTATTCCTTCCACAATTCTATAGATTTTTAAATTAATTTTCCATTTAAATATTTGCCAATATGACTTTTTTTTTAATCAGCCATGGGGCTTGAACTCAGAGCTTGGGTGCTGTTCCTGAGCTGCACTAAGGGCTCAGGGCTCCAGTGTCAGAAGAGAAAAATGACCAAGTATGTGGAGATGTGGGATGTGGCTTTCCTACAATCATTAGGGAGAATTTTCAAGTGTTCTCCTTGGCTGGAATGCTGTGAGAGGTTGGGATGGGCTTAAAGAGAGAGAATCTCAGCATAGTTTTGTTTGTTTTGCTTTTTGGATTTTTTTTTTTTTTGAGACTGGGTTTTGTTGCCTAGGCTGGCCTCAGATTCATGACCCCTCCGTCTCAAGCATACCGCCGTGCCTTACTGGAATATATAATTATAATAAAAGTACCTACAGTTAAAGGGATATACATTATATTAAAAGCTGCACTGCTGGGCTGTGGATGTAGATCAGTGGTAGAGTGTGAGGCCTTGGGTTTAATCCCTATCACTGCTGAAAAACTTCTAAGACAATACTTTTTTGGGTGGTGTATGTCTTTTTAATGTTGTTGGTTTTCTTTGTGTGTGTGTGTGTGTGTGTGCGCCAGGCTTGGGGCTTGAACTCAGGATCTTGGCACTGTCCCTGGGCTGTTTTGCTCACGGCTAGTACTCTACCACTTCCCCACTTGAGTCACAGCTCCACTTCCAGCATTTTAGCAGTTAATTGGAAGTAAGATTCTCATAGGCTTTCCTACAGGTCTGGCTTTCAAACACAATCCTCAGATCTCAACCCCTGGAGTAGCTAGGATTATAGGTACAAGCTACCTGCACCCAGCTGTTTCTAGTTTTTGTTGTTGTTGGTTTCATTTTTTTAAGATGTCACCAATTTGTTCTTTGTCAAATAACCTGAACAAAACCTGATATAGATCTTAACTTCTTCTTTTCTTTGTTTTCTTTTTATTTTTTTGAAGACCCAATGTATAATTTCCAGCAACCTAGGCAAACACTCTACTGAGCTATACTAATCCCTTTAGCATTTAAATAATTCAATGCTAGTAAGTAAAACTTCAGAGGAAAATTCAGTTAGGAACAGTGATGGTAAATGACTAGAGGCATGATTCAAGGGGTAAAGCAGCTGCCTTGCAAACACAGGATCCCAAATTCAAACCTTAGTGCTGCTAAAATTGTGTGTGTGTGTGTGTGTGTGTGTGTGTGTGTGTGCTTGGTGTCTCATTCCTATAATTCTGTCAATTCAGGAAGCTGAGATCTGAGGATCACAGTTCAAAGCCAGCCTATGCATTAAAGTCTGAGACTCTTATCTCCAGTTAACTACCAAAAAGCCAGAAGTAGAGGTCTAGCTCAAGTGGTACACACACACACACACACACACACACACACACACACACACACACACACACACAGTCATGCAAGTTGTTATACATATTATTTAAAGTAGATAAACAAACTGTGAGTGAGCTATAGTGGTTAGAAGTTCAGGCTGTTTCCTGAGGCAGGTCCCACTTTATCATCCAGTTCTAAAGCACTAGCTCCCCATCCTGGTGCTTGAGCTCAGGGCCTGAGCACTGTCCTTGGGGGCTTTCTCAAGGCTAGAGCTCTACCACTTGAGCCACAGCACCACTTTCAGCTTTTTCTGTGTGTGGTCCCGAGGAATGGAACCCGGGCCTTCGTGCATGTGAGGCAAGCACTCCACCACTAGGCCACACACCGGCCCCACTCCCCCTTTTTAAGTTATTTTCTTTAGGAAATCTTTGGTGTGGCCTCTGCTAACTCTCCACTCCCTGAAAAACCTGACCAGGTGGACTGGCAGGACAAGGGCCAGCCAGTAGGACGAAGCCGGGGTTCACACGGGACGAAGCTCAGGGAGAGGGTCCAGGCCCGCACCCCACTCTCAGACCGTTCGTTTTCCACCTCAAACATGGCTATCAAACGCAGGAGACCTCACCAGGGGGTTCCAAGAAAGCCACCTCCAGCCACTGCCCCAATGAAACGAAGCCACCAACGGCCCCCCCAAAGATCAGAGGCCCCTCGATTCCAGAGGGGGACCAGCTTGGCCGGGGCCAGCTGACCCTCGGGCATGTTCACCCCCAAACCACAGCGCTCCACATCCTGCAGTGCCTCGGGCCCCCGCGTCCCGGGCGCACGAACCCCACGGTCCCCCACAGCGGCGATGGATGGCGGGAATCCGGGGTAGGGTGAAGCCCAGCCACAGGGCGCCCAGGGACGACGCGGGGGGGGGGGAGGTTGGGGGTCCCCAGGACGCAGCTCGGGCCGCTCCAGGCGGAGCCCCAGGACTGGGAGGAAAGCCGGGGAGGCAGAGTCGGGAGTGGAGGAGAGGCGGGGGGGAGGGGGGGCGATTCCGGGAATCGGCGGTCGGGAGGCCACCTTAGCTCCGGTGTGTGCGAGCTGGCCGTTCTCGCCATGCAATGTCCCCTCACAATGTCCCCTCTCCAGTGTCCTCGTGTCCCCGCGCAGGGCCCCCTCCCCCGTGATCCCTCCCCGGTGTCCCCCCTTCCGGCCCCTCCCCCATGCCCCCTCCTCTGTCCCCCTTCTATCCCCACCCTACCTGGTCACTTCTGTCCCGCAGCTGCGCCCCGCGAGTCCTCGGATGACCTGCAGACCCGGGGCTGCGCCCCACCCGACCCCCGGGAGGCGGCCAGGACGGGTCAGGCGGGCACAGCCAGCGAGGGTGTGCGCGGCCTGGCGGCGGCGCTTCAACCTAGAGGCATCCTCCAGCCCCGTTAGCCGGGGAGCACCCGGCGACAGCGGGCGGGGAGCAAAACCCCAGTCCCGCTCCGCCCAGGGACGCGCTGGGCGGGCCCGCCGGGCGGGGCGAGGCGTCGGGGCGTTCCCGGAGTCCAGCGCCGATCGGGACGGCGCCTGCGCGCGCGCGCACGCACACGCACACGGACACGCGCGCACGCACACGGACACCCGCGCACACGCACGCACACCCGCGTACACGCACGCGCGCACACGGACACCCGCGCACACGCACGCACACGGACACGCGCGCACGCACACAGACACCTGCGCACACGCATGCACACCCGCGTACACGGACACGCGCGCGCACACGGGCACGCGCACGCTGGCCGTCCTCCTTTAAGGTCTTGACACTGAAGCATCCCCTGGCCTCCGCGCAGTGCTGGGTACTGAGACGCTGCTCCAGAGTATGATGGAGGAAAGAAAGCACGAAAGGTTTCTGTAGTTACGAGCATGAAGATGTGAAGGTGGAACAGGGGGTCATGATGTGAAAATACTAGAGTAATGAAGGTGACAGGATTGGAAAATACTAATATAATGCATATGAGTAAAACGAATAGCAATGGGATGAAATACAGCGAAAATACTTAAAGACATATATATATATATATATATATATATATATATATATATATATATATATTGCCAGTACAAACTGATATCGAAAGGCATGTGGACATGGGGAATAAAAGGCCCACGCAAGGACACATGTGTCCAGAACCACAGGGCCGGTCAGGAGCATGGCTTACAAGGTAAGAGTAATTGTAAAATACATCTGGGCCTAGGAGATAGAGCAGTAGCTAAAGTACCAGCACATCTCTGGGCACCACCCACCAATCCGAATCAAGCAAGAAGGAGTTTGGGCCACAGAAGAGCAGCCAAGGACCCATACAAGCAAAGGACCCAGAATGGGGGGCAGCACTTCTGCTGGCCTTACCCGAGACTGTGGTTCCAGGATCCTTGACCTGCAGAAGCTGCTCCTTGCTCCCCACCAGTGAGTATCTACAACCCGAGTCTCTTTTGTGTGGCCCTGTTTGACTTTGGGACTAAGAGATGTTAGAGAGGACAGGATAGAATTAGGCAAGTTAGGACTAGAATATAGTAACTAAAATATAAGTGTTAACTGGGCTAAGCTATGTTAAATCAATAAACTATGTTGCATCATATTACCTGCCTATTGGTGCATTACTTCGCCTGCTCGCAGCAGTTTCTCTTTTGGCTTCCCAATTTATTACTTTATAGACCCCTAGAATAAGGCTATAACAACACCTTTACAAACAAACCAGCATTCATCCTTTCTTTGTTGGATGTCCTTTGAGATTTTCCAGTTATTCTTTTTTTTTTTTTTTTTTTTTGGCCAGTTCTGGGCCTTGAACCCAGGGCCTGAGCACTTGGGTTTTCTCAAGGCTAGAGCTCTACCACTTGAGCCACAGCACCACTTCTGGTTTTTCAGTGTATGTGGTACCGAGGAATCGAACCTGGGTCTTCATGCGTGCTCAGCAAGCACTCTACCACTAGACCAAACTCCCAGCCTCCTCTCTTTCCTTCCTTTTCTTTCTTTCTTTCTTTCTCTTTCTTTCTTTCTTTCTTTCTTTCTTTCTTTCTTTCTTTCTTTCTTTCTTTCTTTTTTCTTTCTTTCTTTCTCTCTTTCTTGCCAATCTTGGGGCTTGAACTGGAGGGTCTGGGTCCTGTCCTTTGGCTTTTTGGCTCAAGGCTGGATTTCTACTACTTGAGCCACAACTCTACTTCTGTCTTTCTGGTGGTTAGTTAGGGTAAATTGGAGATAAAAGACTTTTCTGTCTGGGCTGGAGGTTTCCTGTGAGCTGCAATCCTCAGATCACAGCTCCTGAGAAGTCCTAGCATTTAGCCCTGACTTGTAACGTCTTGCCATATTTCAGCTAAAGCATACCTTTGTAAATATTATACATGCCATTGCCCACCTCTCTGCTTCTTTGTATTTCTTTTCTTTTCTTTTTAAGTGCCAGTTGTGGAGCTTGAAATTGGAGCCCGAGTGCTGTCCCTGAGCTTTTTTGCTCAAGGCTAGTGCTCTACCACTTTCAGCCACAATGCCACTTCCAGTTTTCTGGTACTTAATTGGAGATAAGCATCTCATATACTTTCCCACCTGGGCTGGCAGGAAATCCTCTCTTAGTCTCGTGAGTAAGATTACAGGTGAGAGCCACCAGTACCTGGCTTTCTAGTCTTTTGTTGTTGTTTTGTTTGTTTGTTTGTTTTGCCAGTCCTGGGGCCTGAACTCAGGGCCTGGGCACTGTCCAAGGACAGGCTTTTTCCTCAAGGCCACTTGAGCCACAGCACCATTTCTAGCTTTTTCTATATGTGGTACGAAGGAATCAAACCCGGGTCTTTGTGCATGCTAGGTAAGCGCTCTACCACTAGGCCAAACTCCCGGCTGTTTGTTTTTTTGCCAGTCCTGGCTTGAACTCAGGGCCTGAGCACTGTCCTTGGGTTTTCTCAAGGCTAGAGCTCTACCACTTGTGCCACAGAACCACTTCCAGCTTTTTCCTAAGTATGTGGTACCAAGGAATCGAACCTGGGTCTTTGTGTATGCTAGGCAAGCACTCTACCACTAGGCCAAACTCCTGGCCTCCCTCCGCTCTTTTTAAAAATTTTCTTTATTTTGTCCTTTCCCCAGATCTCACTGAACATGTGCTTCACAGTAAGTGGAAAGGAAAGGCAGAATCCATCATTTGTTGTGTACTTATTATTAATATCATCAGAACTTCCCAAATAGAATATGAGTTAGCTTTTCTGTAAATTGTGTGCACATATTTTTCTTTTTTTCTTTTTTTGCCAGTCTTGGGCTTTAGCTCAGGGCCTGAGCACTGCCCTTGGACTTTCTCAAGGTTAGAGCTCTACCACTTGAGCCTCAGCACCACTTCAAGCTTTTTTCTATGCATGTGGTACCAAGGAATTGAACCCGGGTCTCCGTGCATGCTAGGCAAGCACTTAAACCACTAGGCCAAACGCCCGGCCAATTGTGTGCACATTTTAAATGTTAAAGCTTCCAAAAGGGAATGTAGCTATACTACATATGAACTCAGGAGCTTATACTTGAGCCATGGCTCCAACCCCCAAATAGAAAGGTTAACATCATTTTTAATAACCGGGCAGGAAAGTCCATCTCCGTGGAAGAAGTGCTGTAGAAGTGACCTCCCATCAGAATACCCCCCCTAGGAAAGGAAGTGCAAATTAGGCAGGTCAAGTTTCAGGTATATGCTTGGCAGGAATTGAAAAGCCATCTCAATGCATAAAAGCAAAGTTCAAGAATCAAGAGAGACACAGAGACAGACAGAGAGAGAGAGAGAGAGAAAGAAAAAAACAATGTAAAAAAGGCTGGAGACATTGTTCAGTGATAAAGCCTGAGGCCCTGAGTTCAAACACCAGTGGGGAGCGGGGGAGAACCTTGATATAAACTACACCAGGTTAGTTCCTACTAACACATCCATGTTGGTTCATCAATTACATCAAAACATTCCACACTGAAGCAAAGTAGTAGTCTTGAAGGAAAATGTCTGTGGTCAGATGGAATTATGTGTATAGGGAAATCTCTGGACTGTGTACTCAGATTTTTTCCCTGAAGAATAGTTGTCATTGTTTCAACTATATATTGATTTCTTCTCTAAATATTTCAGGACCATCTTCCATGAGAAGCAATGCCTTAGGTATTAGAAGTGTCCCTGTGTTGAGCCCTAAACAAGGCTAGCCTGGGCCTACAATTCCCATGTGACCAGACTAGAAGAAAAGCAAACTCTACAGGTCAAGGCCCGTCGGAAAGGCAAGGGCGGTACATATACTCCTGGCTGAGCAGTGGCCTGAAAGGTGGTATGGCAACTGGGCAAAGAGTAAGAAGAAAGCATGAGAAGTAGTGACTCAGGGGCAGAAAGAGGCAGAGACAGAAAGAGAGGGAGAGAGATTCAGGAGGGAGGGGAGAGAGAGGATATGGGAGAGGGAGTGGGAGAGGGTTCTGAAGGCAATGAGAGAATCTGAAGTTTGTACTTAGGACAAAGGGAGGTCAGTGGCCCTGGAAGGCCATCACAGGTAATGGGACTTGAACAGGGACGGGGTAGCCATGGGGACCACTTGTGTATGAGGAATGCTTCTACCCTGTCAGTTGCCCAATTGCTGCTTCAATGTTTTGCATTGATACAGTACCTAAATTTTTACCACCAAGGAACCCAAATGGATACATTCCTACTAACCAAAGTGCATAGTTTCTACAGGTAATCACTCGTTGAGTTGCATGTTCCATGGGTCTCACCAAATATGTTTTATTTCCACACCTGTATTCTGTAGACTAGTTCTGCTGCCCTAAAAATTCTGCTTTATTCCCATTCATCTCTCACCTCTCCTTTCCTTAACCATGCATTTTTCCCTGTCTCATGGCCTTTTCTATGATGTCACATTGTTGGATTCACATAGTATGTGGCCCTTCTAGATGTTTCTTTCCTCTAGTTCATTGGAGGTGCTTTCCTGTCCTGCTATGGCGTGGTAACTCATTTACTTTTTTATTGGAAAATAGTATTTCTTGTGTAGCAGTCCCAAGGTTAGTTTACCTATCATTCAACTATTGAAGAAAATCTTCATTGCTTTTGGTTTGAATAATAATGAAGATTGAGGCTGCCAATATCCACATGTGGGCTTCTGTGTGAATATAAGTTTTCAATTCATTTAGGTACAGCACTTCACTGGAAGATCATATGTTGATATTATTTTCTAGAGGTACCTACATTTGAAATCAGGACTTCAGACATGCTAAGCAGGTGCTCTGCCCCTGACCTCTGTAATTCGCTTTATAAGAAATTGCCGTGCTCTCTCCCGAGTGACTCTTCTCATTGGGATTCCCACCAGCAATGAATCAGAGTTCCAGGTGTTACACCTCCCAGTCAGCATTCAGTGGTGTTGGCTGGTAACTTGGATTTTAGCTACTGTAGAAGACATCTACTGGTATCTGATTATTCATGCTGGGATTTTCTAAGATGGGAGATTTCCATGGCTGTCCAAAGTCCATTGAGAACGACTCTGTAGAGAGGAATAAGGGTGTTGAGAAAGGAGATAAAAGCAAGAGGGAAGTCATTGTTCTGGGGGGAGGAGAGGTCAGGCGTACACAGACCTGACATAGAACAGGAGCAAGGAGTGTGTGTGTGTGTGTGTGTGTGTGTGTGTGCGCATGCATGTGTGTGTGTGTGTGCGTGTGTGTGTGTGTGTGTGTGTGTGTGTGCTCTTTGTATCAGAGAAAAGGAAGGCAGAGAGTGGTTTAGAGGAAGAAGAAAAGACCTGAGAGGCAGCCTCTGCTTTTCACAGGAAGTGTATGATCATGGTGTTATTTGCTGAATATGCAGATGGCAAAAGTCATGAAAGAGACAAAGAACATTCTAGAAGGGGAAGGTATTTGTGTGTCAAAGACTTCATAGAGGAAGGAAATGCAGTGGGAGTATTTTCCTGGGCTGGAGAGATCTAATGCAGATTTGATCCATCTCTTCACCAACACCACTACCCCAACCTAAAACATCAGCATTGTTGGGGGGTGGGAAGAGAGGTCAGTGGGAAGAATGCCAAATTAGGAGAAATGGATCTGGTTCCAGCTCTGGCACAATCACCACGAGGGTTATGTTTACCACAGAGGTCTAATGTTCAGCTATTGAATCTTTTTGGCAGGTCGTGGGTGAAGCGTCATGTGATGGACTAGGAAGGTAGCCTCCTGCCGGCATGTGTGACGCAGGAAGGCAGGTGGGGGGATTTCCTCTACTGAGTCTGTGGCTGGGATATCAAATCTGGCCTGTTTAGCCCAGACAAGTACAGTAAGTAGGGAAGGGAGCAATTACTTCTTCAGTTCTGCTGCAAGACTTCTCGGCTCAGTGTGCTGAACTTTAGGCCTTGCTGGATAGAAAAAAAAGAAAAAAGAAAAAGAAAAAGAAAGAGAAAAAGAGGCCAGAGACGGAAGCTGGTGGCTCACACCTATAATCCTAACTACAGGAGGCTGACATCTGAAGATCTTAGTTCAAAGCTAGCCAGGGCAGGAAAAAGTCTGTGAGATGCTTTTCTCCAATTAAGCACCAAAAAAGCTGGAAGTAAGCAAAAGAAGCTCAGGGACAATGCCTAGGCCCTGAGTTCAAATCCCAGGACAGGGATACACACACACAGACACACACACACACACACACACACACACACGCACAGACACACACACACACACACACACACATGCACGTGCGCACAAGAGACAACTGCCTCCCTTGCCTCCTTCTCCCCCAACCATGTTTTCAGAACCACTCATTTCCTTCCTCTTTCACTTTTTTATTTTAATTTTGGACTAGTTTTAAACATTGGTTGTGTAATGGGGAAGGGAGAGATGCAACATTTCTATACATGGAGATAATATATCTTGAACAATATCATTTTCCTCCCATTCTCTCTGCCTCCTGAAAACAATTTCATTGCTCTACTTTCATACATGCAAATACATGATTTGGATCACCTTCAGCCATCCTCTTCCTCAGTCCTGCCTCCCCCTCCCTCCTCCTGTTGTTAATCTTCATAACTTTTTTTTTCTGTGCCTTAAACTCAGGGCCTGGACACTGTCCCTGAGTTGTTGTTGTTGGTGGTGGTTTTTTGGTTTTGTTTTTTTGCTCAAGAATAGTGTTCTGAAACATGAGCCACATCTCCACTTGTGGCTTTTTGGTGGTTAATTGGAGAAGAAAGTCCCACAGATTTTCTTGCCTAGGCTGTCTTTGAAATACAACACTCTGAGCTCAGTTTCCTGAATAGCTAAGATTATGGGCATAAAGCCACCACTGCCTTCCCAACATTTAAAATTGGTGTCATGACTTCACTCCTCCAGTGTCCTAGGTAGTCGAATGGTGTCTTGACCATCCCTTCCAGATTTCCTGAGAAGTGCGCTCAACCAGTGCTTGAAGAAAAAGAAAAGGACAGTGAAGGGATTCTAGGTAGTCTTTCCCGCCAGAATATGCTGAAGGACTAAGAGATTGCTCAAGTTCCTTGAGACAGTCCACTGTGGCAATGAGTCAAGTTTTCATAGACAGACTCACATCTAGTGACTTACTACAGACGTGTGAATTCATAGAAGAAAGAAGAAAGATAGGAAGGAAGGAAAAAAGGAGAGGGAAGGAGGAAGAAGGGAGAGAGGATGTGTCCCATGGAAATTGGATCCAGCAGTGTTCTGTGACCACCTGCTGGACAGATGCAGAAGTCAGATCTGCTGGATTCCCAAAGGGAGCAGCTCAAGAGGACAGCTAGCAAAGGAGGCTGGCTTACTTGGCAAGGGGCCTGGATAGGATCCTAGGTCCTGGAAGGCCCTGGGGGAAGAGTAATGTCTTTGGGTAGAGCCCCTCTCACACATTCCCCAACGTTATCCTTGGGAGAGCCCCACTAGTGTCCTCTACAAGGAAAGCTGAAGGAAACTCAAATATCAGTGCCAAGTTTAAAGGCTGGCAAATTCTGCTAAGTGTGTGTGTGTGTGTGTGTGTGTGTGTGTGTGTGTGTGTGTGTGTGTGTGTGTGTGTGTAGGGCCCAAACCAGAACCTAACCTTGGGATTACAATGGTTTCTCTGAGTAGGAGGCAGTGCCAAGCATTATTTTCAGGACTGCTTTTGTCAACAGTATTTAATAAGTCTCTTAGGTTCAGAACCCAAACAGAATGGTTCCTTCCCCTTTCTTGGCTTCCTTTTGTCCTCTCTTCTTGCCTGGGTCGGTAGCCTACCAGCTTGTCTTATAGAGTTCCCTGTCCCTCCGTGCACCCCCATTACTGGAAGTATCAGGCTTACACCAGAGAAGAGCCTGTTTGAAACAAGAAAAATTATTATCTGATTGGATAGAAGTCAGAAAAACAAATGGCTGAGATGATTAAACCCTTAGCTTTCTGACTCATCAACGCAGCAGTTACCCATGGGCTGGGATCTCTGGATTTTGTTTTACTATTTGGTTTGGGGAATTTCTTGGGTTGCCTTATTCTGCACTTTACTGCCTGAATCACCAAACATGACCTACTCTTTCTGCCTTGGATTTCCAGCTGCCTGTCTTATTGCTGGCTTGACAGGTGCAGGAAAGTTAAAATCTGGTACAAACTCACCTACGTCAAGTCAGAGTTTGTCATTATAAGGTGCCATGTGCTCTATTCTGTTCTGTCTTAGCCTCCACCAGTACCAACACTTTCTTTAATCTTGTCTGAGATTCACTACCATCCTTTCCCAGCATCCATGGAAGATTGGTTCCAGAACCTCTCCATATCAAAGTCCACAGGCATATATAACCTACATATATCTTCTATTCTTTACTTTTGTTTTTGCTAGTGTTAGAACTGGAACTCAGTGCCCCATGTATTCATTCTGCTTTCTTGCTCATCACTGGTACTCTACTGTTTGAACCATGTCCCCAGATCATCTTTTTGCTGGTTATTTGGTGAGAGTCTAACGAACTTTTATACCCATGATCCTTCAGATCTCAGCCTCCTGAGTAGCTAGGATAACAAGCATGAATCACTAATCCCTGACTTGTGTATGGACTTGAAATATTTTTTCCCCAATCCTAGGGCTTGAACTCAGGGCTTGGGCACTGTCCTTGAGCTTCTTTTACTCAAGGCTAGCATTCTCCCCACTTGAACCACAACTCTACTTTGTGTGTGTGTGTGTGTGTGTGTGTGTGTGTGTGTGTGTGTGTGTAATTTATTGGAGATAAGAGTCTGAAAGCCTTTCCTACAGGGCTGGCTTTGAGCCACGATGCTCAGATCTCAGCTTCTTGAGTAGCTAGGATGCCAGGCGTAACCCACCAGTCCCTAGTTCTCCATTACTTTTACTACTGAATACAATGTGGATGCTATGTGAATAGTTGTGGCCTTGTGCTGATTATGGCATAATAAGAAGGGAAAAAAGTACATGGTTAGCCCAGACTCAATGTCCTTCCGCACGAGGTGTGGCTACTTCTGTGAATTTGGAGTCCACACTGGTGATGGTGGACTAAATGAATGTTATGACTGGCTGCCACTTGAGCTGCAGAAAGATGAAGGAAGTGTGCAGGCTGTTGTGAACGGAAGAGAAATGACTAAGAACAGAGGGTGCTGCAGATTTTCTTAGGAAAACGCAAGGGCTGCACTAGAGGTGACAGCTTGCCTGGCTGAGCGGCGCTGAGTCACTCTGGCCATGTGGCTGTGCGGAGGAGTTCTGCTTCATCTAAGCCTCGGGCCAGGGGCCCAGTCACTCTGCTTAGAGGTCAAAGGCAGATGGAAGACCATCTGTAAAGACTAAAGCTCATTTCCCAGTGGCTTGTGGGGTTTTTGTTGTTGTTGGGTTTTTTTTGTCTTCTTCTAGGTCTCTGTTTTCCAGAATTTCCCCTCAGGATCCCTTAGTAGAGTGTGAAATCAATGTGGGTAAGTCTAAGATACCACCAAACAAACAAACAAACAAACAAAACAAAAAGAAAGAAGAAAGGAAGAAAGGAAGGAAATAGGAAATGAATGGAATGAGGACCCCTCGTGCAGCCTCAAGTAAGGGGCTGGGCATATTCACTCATGGCAGAGCGCAGCAGAACACAGGACTGGTAAACACAGGGTCCGGTTGTTTCGGTGATGTGTGGTTTGAGTGTTGTGTGTGGCGATTCGGTGCTGTTTGTGTTTATGTATATGTGTGTATATTTATGCAGTGTGTGAATGATGTGGTGTGTGCCTACATAGTGCTGGTCACTAGGTGTGTGGGGGTGTATGGGATTCCTATATATTCCTATCTATCTATCTATCTATCTATCTATCTATCTATCTATCTATCTATCTATTTATCTATGGTTATAATCAGGAGCAGCTTTGCCCTGAGGTTCATGGAACTCAGACTATAGGCATTTAGCCTTTTGCAAAGCTTATCCCCTAACTGGATATTTGTAATGCTGTCTTACATATGTTTTTTTTTTCTTCAAAAAAGGGATATTTTAGTGGCTTTCTACCATGATAATGAAATGGCCTAGGACAATGAATTTATAAAGAGAATACATTTTGGCAAGCCTGTCATGGTGGCTCATACCTATGCTCTCAGAGTCTCAGGAAGAGGAGACAGGAGGCTCAAAGTTCAAGGCCAGTCCAGACAAAAGGATGAGACTGTTTCAGAAACACCAGGAGGGATATGACAGGGTCCTTGGGGGATTCAGACTTGTGTGTGTGTGTGTGTGTGTGTGTGTGTGTGTGTGCACCCCTAGTCCTGGGGCTTGACAGTGTCCTAGATACTGTCCCTAAGCTCTTTTGCTCAAGGTTAGTGCTTTACCACTTGAGCTATAGCTCCACTTCTGGCTTTTTGGTGGTTACTTGGAGATAAGAGTTTCATGAAGCCATGTGCCTGTGGTGGCTCATGTCTATAATCCTAGCTACTCAGGAGGCTGAGATCTGAGGATCAAGGTTCAAAGCCAGCCTGGGCACAAAAAGACCTGAGACTCTTTTTTTTTTTTTTTTTTTTTTTTTTGCCAGTCCTGGGCTTGAGCTCAGGGCCTGAGCACTGTCCTTGGACTTTCTCAAGGCTAGAGCTCTACCACTTGAGCCTCAGCACCACTTCTGGCTTTTTTCTATGTATGTGGTACCGAGGAATCGAACCCGGGTCTTCATGCATACTAGGCAAGCACTTTAACCACAAGGCCAAACTCCCGGCCCCAGACCTGAGACTCTTATCTCCAATTAATCTCCAGAAAATGGGAAGTGGATTGGCTCAAGGGTAGGATGGTAGCCATGAGCTGAAGAGCTCAGGGACAATGCATGGGTTGAGTTCAAGCCCCATGACCCCCCCCCCCAAAAAAAAATCTCATGGACTTCCTAGCTCAGGCTGGCTTAGAAACTAGATCCTAGATCTTGACCTCCTGAGTAGCTACAATTACAGATATGAGTCACTAGCTCCTGTCCTGGAGCCATGATTAAGTGAGGGTGGGAGAGAAAGAAGGAACAGGGGAGGTGAACAGGGTGGAATTGTGGGGTGCCAGTCAGCTACCGGGCTGTTATCAGGATGCGCCAGGCCACTCTGCTCTGAGAAGTTGCGGGGTGCTATGCCATCCAGATGTTTCTGCTTTTCTGCCCCAGGCTACCCTTGGTGGGTGGGTATGTGGCTGATTCAACAGATGTCCCGAGCTTCCTTTTTTTCAGGTTATCTCAGCTCTGGAGACACTCCAGAACCGGTGTCTGATTATGTTCTACTCAGCCATTGCCAAGGTTCTCTTAGCTTCTGATAAGCTCCAGTAACTTAATCTCTTCTGAGAAAAAATGTTTTGTTTTTCTTCCTTGCCCCTGTCTTAGGGTAGAGATCTCATATCTCAACTTGTCCTTACATACAGGTTCAATTTACTTAAAACAATTTTTTTTGGTGGGACTAAGGTTTGAACTTAGAGCCTTTTACTTGTACTAGGCAAGTACTCTGCTACTTGAGCCATATCAATTCTTTTTTTTAAACCAGTCCTGGGGCTTGAACTCAAGGCCTGAGCACTATCCTTGGGCTTTCTCAAGACCTAGTGCTCTACCACTTGAGCCACAGAACCACTTTCAGCTTTTTCTATGCATGTGGTACCAAGGAATCAAACCTGGGTCTTTGTGCATGCTAGGCAAGCAGTCTACCACTAGGCCAAACTCCCAGCCCTCAATTCTTGTTTGTGTTCAGTTTTTTTTTTTTAGATAGTGTCTCCTACTTTTGCCCAGATTTTGATTCTCCTGTTCCTCCCTTCTATGAAACTGGGATTACAGGCGTTCATCACCACCCCAGGCCCACCTTGATGTCTTACGTCAGCTGGACCTTTTCCTGTTTCTGTCCCTGATCTGAAAGTCGTCAGGCACTTCCTCTTTTTGGCTAGTCATCTTCTTTGGGCTTTATTCTAGAATAACTCAGCTGCCAGTTCACATATGTCTGACCACTCAGCTTGTGTGGTTCCTGTTTTTCTGCATGTAGAACATCTCTCTCTCTCTCACTTTCTCTCTCTCCACACACACACACACTCACACACACACACACACACACACACACACACACACACACACACACACGATTTAACCTCATATTTATGCTCCAGTATCTTGTAATGTGGACTGGGGGACACAAAGAATAGAAACACCAATGTTACTGCCAGCGCCATCTAAGCAGACATAGTTGCAGAGCCATTCAGAGTGAGGTAGAGCTCAAGTTTCAGCATGACTGCCTACCTGCCTTTCCATTGATGCACTGGGACCAGGATCTTTCTAGATCTGCCCCATTTTCATGGGCTAGCATCTGTTCCACATCTTTCCTAACCAGGAAAGACAGCACAATTTAGGGAGTTGTCAAAGGGACAGTTTTAAATATTCTCTAGTAAATTTGTGAAGGACCCATCCCCCAGGAACAGTGATACTTAATAACAAAGTACCGCATCACATTTTCTACTGCTCTGCTTTCAGTAGTCCAGTGAGTTGCTGTGAGTGAAAAAGCCAAAGGAGAATGTGAGGCCCTGAGTTCAAGTCCCAGAACTGGCACAAACAAAACAAACACCAAAGGAGAATAAATCAATATACAATATTACTTATTAATTAAAGAGTCTCATGGACTTTCTCCCGGGATAGGATTTGGACTACGAGCCTTAGATCTCAGTCTCTTGAGTAGCTAGGGTGACAGGAAAGAGAAAGTTGGTGTCCTGACTCTGCTGAAGAGACCCCAGTGTTCATGCTTAAGCTCAAATGTCGGATCTGCCTCAGTCTCCATTCTCTTGCGTTGAAAAATGGGCATATTAGTCTCTACCTCATAAGGGCTGTTATAAAAATTCAGTACCAGTAATTTGCTGGTATTACATGTTTGCCCAATAAATATTTCCTGAGTGCAAACATTGATATTTTCTTGAGAGGCTGAAGCAGGAGGATTGTGAGACCAGCTTGTCTCAGAAAACAAAAATCAAGTCATTGCGGGAGACAATTCCAAGTAGCTATGTTGGGAAACAATAGCGGATAGAAATGGTCACAGGTGATGATGCCTCAAGAAGAATGTTGTCCATAATTGTTGTGTAGGTTTCACGAATACAGGGTATTCCCTTTTGTGTAGGATTGCATGAGGAACGGCACCGTGGTGAGTTCTGCTAGCGGGAGGCTGGGGTAACCAGGGCATGCTCCTGCATCTGTCCTCTCTGGCTCCATGTACATGCCTTGGTCACATATCCCAAAAGATATCTGGGGAAGATGACTGAATTAGAGCAAACACTCCCGGTCTGGGAGAAAGACTTCCTCAGACAGCTGTTATGGCTGCTATGACCAGAAGGTGGCGGTGTTTCTCAAGGAAAAAAAGCCAAAGAGCTAGGGTGGAGCTATGCAGAAAACTTAGCAATGGCAGGTGGAGGGAACCTACCAGGTCATCTGAGCCAATCCCCTCACTTTTCAGGGAACCTGAATAAACAAAACAAAAGACAGTTCTTTCTCACCATAGAGTCACAGGCCTCTCAGATCACAACTTTCTGTAAACTTCTTGCCTCTATATGGTAGCTTGGATTATAGATGTGAGCCATGGCTGTGCTATGATACATTGTTAATAATCCCCCCCCCTTTTTTTGGTCATGGGGTTTGAACATTGGACCTGGGTCCTGTCCCTGAGCACTTCAGCTCAAGGCTACCGCCTTACCCCTGAGCCACAGCCCCAGTGATTAATTGGAGATGAGTCTCATGGACTTTGTAGTGTCTGGGCTGGCTTTGAACCGACATCCTCAGCTCTCAACATCCTGAGTAGTTAGGATTACAGGCGTGAGCCACTGCACCCAGCACATTGTTAATCAGTCTGACCAAGATGCTGCTGTGCCTTAAGTTTTGAGCCAAAACAACTTTAAATACATCAATTCTAAGATATCCCTGGAATTCTCAATTTTTCTTACACAATTAGTGACACTCTGCTTCTAATTTTCAGTAACTAGTGAGGTCTATTTTAAAATATATTTAGTTGCCACTTCAGTTAATCTTTGGGAGATTGTGGATGGACTGCTTTTCTAGTCAGGTAGAAACACATTTAACTGGATTGCACATTTAAAATTATTTTCAGGATTTGGAACGATGAAATGCATTTTTCTGTGTGCACACACTTGTGTGTTCATTGCATTTGTAGTTTTACATTCTGTAGGTTTTGTACTAACTGATTTTGGTTTGCATTTGGGAAACTGGTACTCTATGTTAGAGACCTAAGATAGTGATAATAATAATAATAATAATAATAATAATAATAATGTAAAATGCTCCCCAAAAAACCCAAACAAGAAATAGAAAACTTACTGACAAAGTTCAAATTAAAAGAATCAACCAAGTAAATAAAAAGAAACAAAATGGCCACATTTTAATTCCTAAAATGATGTATGAGAACAAGCTTGGGAAAAAAAGTGATTTTTTTTTGTAATCAAAATCTGAGGCTAAAACTTGATGATAATATTAAGATTTTGCCCATGTTTTTGTTTGGGCTTGAGCTCAGGGTCTGAGCACTGTCCTTGGGTTTTCTCAAGGCTAGAGCTCTACCACTTGAGCCTTAGCACCACTTCTGGCTTTTTTTTCTATGTATGTGGTACCAAGGAATTGAACCCTGGTCTTTGTGCATGCTAGGCAAGCACTCTATCACTAGGCCAAACTCCCAGCCCCTAGCCCATAGTTTTTTAATTATTTAAGATTTGTACCTGAGGTCTAAGATATGCCACAATAGTGGTTGTATGGGTTGTTTTTATTGTTTTTTGTTTTTGTTAGTCGTGGGGATTGAACTCTGAGCCTGGGTGCTATCCTTGAGTTATTCAGCTTATGGCTATTTCCCTACCCCTGGGCCTGGGCAATGTCTCTGAACTCTTCAGCTCAAGGCTACCACTCTACCCCTTGGTTAATTGGAGATAAAGAGTCTCTCGGTCTTTAGAGCTGGCTTTGAGCTGAGATCCTCAGAATTTCACCCTTCTGAGTAGCTAGGATTACAGGTGTGAGCCACCGTGCCTGGCTTAGTAGTTGTGTTTTTAAATGTGTGTGTGTGTGTGTGTGTGTGTGTGTGTGTGTGTTTGTGTATAAAATTGCTTTCTTGCTAGTAAAATCAATCGCATTCATTGGAGGAAATTTAGGAAAAAGCTGTTTTTCAAGCAGTAGTGCACCAGCTATAAGAAAATAGCTAAGCAAGCATGTGAAATACTGAGATAAAACCCGGGTACTGGCACTGATACTGGTACTGGCACACACAGGTACACACACACACACACACACACACACACAATCTCTGTGACTTAATTGCACACCTTTCTTTTCCTTTGTCTGTATGCTATTGTCAAAAAAAAAAAAAGACATGTTCCAGGTTCTTTTAAAACTCTCATTTAATTTATCCTAGAAGGAAAGAAGGGAGACAATTGGAATGGAGAAGCTAGACGCCATGGCTCACACCTGTAATCTTAGCTACTCAGGAGGCTGAGATCGAGTTTCAAAGTCAGCCCAGGCACTAAAATGTCCTAAAAAGTCTGTGAGACTCTTATTAGACTCTTATCTCCAATTAATCACCAGAAAGCCCTAAGTGGGGCTGTGACTTAAAGGTTGATAGCCTTGAGCTGAAGAGTTCAGGGACAGCGCCCAGGCCCAGAGTTTAAGTCCACGACCAAAAAAAAAAAAAAAAAAAAAAAATGGAATGGAAAGGATAGAAAATGAGATTTTTGTAAAGATTTTGGCGATAACGGAAAACAAAGAGCTGCTGTTACATGTGTACTCACACGCATGCGTGCGCGCCCCGGGCTAGGACTGAGGTTTGAACTCAGGCTTGGGAGCCGTTCCTTAGCTTGTCTGTCTTCCTGCCTTCCTGCTTTCCTTCCTGCTTGCCTGCCTGCCTGCCTTCCTCCCTCCCTCCCTCCCTCCCTCCCTCCCTCCCTCCCTCCCTCCCTCCCTCCCTCCCTCCCTTCCTTCCTTCCTTCCTTCCTTCCTTCCCTCCTTCCTTCCTTCCTTCCTTCTTTCCTTGCTTCCTCTTTTTCTCTCTTTCTTTCCTTCAAAAAGAAACGAAAAGAAAAAACCAGGAGCTTAGCTTTGTTTTGCTCAAGGCTGGTGTTCTACCACTTGAACCAAAGTTCTACTTCCAGCCTTTTGGCGGTTCATTGAAGAGAAGAATCTTACAGGCTCTCCCAACCTGGCTGACTTTGAACCTTTAGCTTCAGATATTAGCCTCCTGAGTAGCTAAGATTACAGGCTACTGACTATTACTTTTTTTTTTTTTTTTTTTTTTTTTGCCAGTCCTGGGCTTGAGCTCAGGGCCTGAGCACTGTCCTTGGATTTTCTCAAAGCTAGAGCTCTACCACTTGAGCCTCAGCACCACTTCCAGATTTTTTTTTCTACGTATGTGGTACCAAGGAATCGAACCCCGGTCTTTGTGCATGCTAGGCAAGCACTTTAACCACTAGGCCAAACTCCCGGCCCTGGCTATTACTTTCAAATCCTACTACATTCACCACCCATGATCCTCTTACCTTCAGTCCCTTCTGATCGGGTTTTCAAAGCACACTTACGCACGATTTAAGAACAATAAAGAGGACTGGGTTTTCTTTCCTTCTTTTAGCTGATATTTATTTGATAAAGGAAAACCAACACCTGAAATTTCTATCCGTAACATGTTTGAACTTTCCACGCGTAAATTATCTCATGGCCCTCTTTGATTTTTTTTTTTAGCAGAATGAAAACATTAACCTTAATGTCAAACCACCTTTGTGTAAGCTGAGGTAGGAGCAGCGCATAGAAATAAAAAGAAAAAAAAAATCGGCCCAGATAAGGAGTGAGTTTCCTGCATCACCCCACTTAACACACATATGTAAACTTTCAGAATCAGGGTGGAGACCGGAGTGAGAGTGTAAACAATACATCCCCCAAAAAGCCGTGTCTTCCAGAAGAGCGTGCATGCAACCATATTGTCCCCAACAAGAGGATATTAATTTCACAGTTTTCACAACGAAGTTTAAACATAGGAACATGTCACAAATAAGCTGCAATCTTGGCGACGATACCTCAGCTGGGAGTTTCCAGTCTGTAATTTTTAAATTCAGCCGAGTCCCTGAAGGCCAATCAATATTGGTGGCAATTATTCTTAGTACACAGTCCAAATGAAACAGGGGGTGTTGTTGTCTTTTGAATCAAGGTGGGAGATTGTAATATAGAAATAAGAAAACCCTCCCGGGGCTTGCAGTGGGTTCTTAACAGATGCAATGAGTCTGCTGGGTCTCTTTTGGCCCCTGCCTGGGGAATAACCCAATAATGACCCTATTATTTTAACCCTTCAATGGGATCTATGTTGGATGGCTAGTTGGAAAAAAAAAATCCTAGCATGTCAAACAAAGACAGTAGGAAGAAAATACAATAAACAAACAGGCAGTATCACCCAAAGCAGTTTGTGAGGAGTGCCATTGTAGATACAGATTCTATTTACTGCCTCGGTTTCTAAGCCACAGTCTCTCCAGGGCCATTGCTGAGGACACAGCTCAGTTCTTATGAGGCAGAGGCAAGAGAGCAAGGCCATGACAACTTCTAACCCATTGAAAAATATATCTGAGATGCAGTGAATTCTGCGAGACACTGGCTTATGCTCACTTCTGAGTATCATTTTTTGGAAAGTTAGCTTTTCTCTATTTTTTTTCTTGGTGCCATTACTAGGGCTTGAACTCAGGGCCTGGGCACTATCCCTTAGCTTTTCTACTCAAGGCTATTTTACCAATTGAGCCATGCCTTCACTTCCGGCTTTTTGGTGGCTAATCGGAAAGAAGAGTCTCAAAGACTTTTCTGCCTGTGCTGGCTTTAGACTGAGATGTCAGAACTCACTTCTTGATAGGGTAGGAGTCCATGGCAAGCTCTTGATGTTTGGCTCTTTAAATTTTTGAAAAAAAATTTAATAATGATCAATTTATTGTATAGAGTGTTACAATTTCATAAGTCAGGGAATGATTTTTTATTTCTTTTTATGAAAGATGTCACCCTTTCTTTGGTTTTTCCCCTGTTTCCCCCTCCCATCCCGGCCCGCAAGTTTCACAAGTCATTTTCCACATAGTGTACACTGAATTTTTATTGACTTTTGTCTGTTTTGGTGGAGGGTGGAGGGCTGAAGATTGAGTTAGTGGAGGTGGGGTATGAGGAATAGAAAATCAGAAGAGAAGTTAGGTGCTCATGGTTTCCACCTAAAATCCTAGCTTCTAAGGAGCTGAGATCTGAGGGTGGGAGATGCAAGCTATCCTGTACAAGAAGGTCCACAAAGCTTTCATTTCCCAGTTAACCAACAAAAACATTGGAAGTAGGGGCATAGCTCAAGTAGGAACGCCAGTCTTGAGTGAAAAAGCCAAAGGATAGCCTGAATTCCTGAGTTCAAGCCTCAGTACAGGCAAACAAACAAACAATGTCAGAGGAGAATTAGATCTCAAAATGACAGTTCAAATTCCTTTGCCTGGTAGGGCCCAAGTTCAGTGAATTGGCATAACCTTGAGGAATTTATTAGCAACAATAACAAATCCCAAGTCATCCAGAGAGAAGGGTCAGAAACTGCAAGGTTACACCAAAATACCAAGCTGATGCGTCCAGTTTCCAAATCCTCCATTCGGAGCCTCTTTCACTTTAGGCTCACCCTAAATTGGAATTTTCCACCCAATTTCAGTTTTCTCTAATGAATCACTTAAAATGTCAGAGTGCTATGAAGCTAAAGTTATTCTAATGTCACTTTATGTTAACTAAACACCATAACAAATCAAAACCGGGTGTTCTGTTTCTACTGTGCTCCTCCCCCTCCTCCCTTCCTCTCTTCTCTCTCCTTCTCTTTCTTCTTTCTTCTCTCCTCTTTCCTCCTCTTTTGCTGTCCTGGACTCATGACTTTGCACTTAGCTATGCAGGTACCCTACTATTGGAGCCATAACTTCATTTCCACCAATGTTTTCAAAACCACTGGTTTTCTTCAATAAAAACTACAAGAAAAAAAAATTCTGGAAAAGAGTCCACCATTCTCACAGAAAATGTCCATCCAATAAACAACCTAGTAGCTTTATGAACCCAACATTTATTACCACTTTGGCATTAGAGATTTTTCTTGTGGAATTTGTTTATTTTTCTCCCATTTTGAAAGAAAACTGGAGTGAACTAAGAGGGGAGAGAGAGAGAGAGAGAGAGAGAGAGAGAGAGAGAGAGAGAGAGAGAGAGAGAGAGAGAGAGAGAGAGCAAGCTTACTGAGTTTATGATGATTTTTAATTTTTTCTGGCTAAACAAACTGGCATGGATGAAACAATTGTTTACTTATAATTCTGGACTGTCTTAAAGTTCCAATTCTGTTTCTCTGTGACAATGGATGAAAGTTACCTGGAATTAGTGGTTGCAAGTCAGTTCTTCTAATGCTCAAAAATACCTTGTTTCCTTCCTGTCCTCCTCTACTTTGAAAATGGTTCCTGCTCAAGGTTGTGACTTGTGGTTAATAGCATTAGATTTCTGGTTGGGATTAAGGCTGCTAATTAGTTTCTGTCCTTGACTTTTTCCAATTAAAGCACAGAGGCCTTGGTGTTCAACACCTGGGCAGATTACCTAATTAGATGAAAGACACATTCAGAGTTGTTCACAGGTAATTATTTTAACTTGCACTGCTGGTTGTGGATCCACCGAAAAGGTACCTGCTCACCTCCTCACCGCTTCACTGCTTAGCTGGGCCTGGTACAACAGACATTTCTTTACCTGGAAAGGAAGCAGCTGGCCAACATGGGTTCCAGCTTTAGGTTTGAAAGGCGCAGCTGCAGATAGATGAATGTTTGGTTGTAGGTGTAAGAAAAGGAAAAAGAACAGAAGGGTGAACCTCAACTGAGAAACAGGGTAGGCCTCTCCTGAGAAACAGAGCTGGGCTGCAAGGGGGGCGGGCCTTGAGCTAGACCCCTCTCCCTGTCCTCCCCTCTCTGCTGGGTAGCTGCAGCATCTGTTTGTGCTGCATGCTGGGATCTGTGTGGAGGAGGGGAGGGCCTGGCCCCCCAATGCTAATTTGCATAGATGTCTACACTGATTGCAGAAGACCAGAGCTCTGCATAATGTAAAATTCAAGTCTGGGAGGTGGTGCTGTGGCTCAAGTGGAAGGGCGCTAGCCTTGTCCTGAAGAGCTCAGGAGCAGAGTTCAAGCCCCACAACTGACAAAATGAAATAAATAAATCCAAGCCTGAAGTTCAAGGGTTTCATTGGCTGGTTTCATGGGTGAGGACAAGCCCTGTGGCCCACCTGGCACCCCAACTTAGTGGTTTCCAGTGGGTGGAAGTGAGTCCTTGAGTCACGACGTGAGTGATGTAAAGATGTCCTGCCATCGTGAGCAATGAGTGTGTGGTGAGTGCGTGGCCTGCAGGAAGGCCCCTTCTTCACCACATGCCGCTCCAGGATGGATAGGGCCTGGCCGGAAGCATCTGGAAGGAACCAATGCTCACATCCTGTGGGGGCTTTCTATCTGCTCTGATTGGTTCCCACAGAGCAATGGTGTTCTGTATTTCTGCATCCCTTGCCACCTTCAGGTAGAGAGGCTTATGCTAACAGCAATGCGTTCCGGATTCTGTGGTCCAGACTCAGCAAGGTCATTCTGGTTCTAAGTGATGGCATAAGAAATCACACCGGTGACATTGGACTCAGCTGAGCCTACATTGTGTCTCTTTAGGCCCTCTCCCTGCATTGTCTCTCCCAAATGCGTTGAGCTGACAGCATATCAGTAAAAAGATTTTTAATAATTGTGTGTGTGGGAGTTTGGCCTAGTGGTAAAGTGCTTGCCTAGCATACACAAAAATCTGGGTTCGATTCCTTGGTACCACATACACAGAAAAAAACAAACAAACAGAAGTGGTGCTGTGGCTCAAGTGGTAGAGCTCTAGCCTTGAGAAAGCCCAAGGACAGTGTTCAGACACTGAGTTCAAGCCCCAGGACTGGCAAAAAAAAATTGTGTGTGTGTCTACAGGCGCATGCATATGCCTGTACAGGCACTTGAATTCAGGACCTGGACAGTACCGCTAAGTTTTTTTCCTCTCAAGGCTGTTGCTCCATCAGTTGAGCTACCGTTCCACTTCTGGCATTTTTTGATGGCTCATTGGACGCAAGAGTCTGACAGAGTTCTCTGCCCAGGTTGGACTGGAAACTAGATCCTTACATCTCAGTCCCCTGAGTAGCTAGGATTACAGGCATGAACCACCAGCACCCAGATACACAGGACATCTTAAGTTTAGGTCTAAGTGGCACTGGGTGCTTTGAGTGGATTTTACTTGCTCTAAGTCAAGGGGAGGCAAGCTCTCCCTGTCAATAGAGGGTGTGAGTGATGTACAGTGCACCAGAGCCATTATACCTGCAATCTGACAAATCTGAGAGATACCTGATGAGTCACTATAAAGAATCAGATACAACCCACTTTCTCACCATGCCTTCAGGGGAGCGCTGGATCTCTTGGCACACACTATCTAAACCTTTTCCTATGCTTAGAGATCCCAGCTATACACATACCCTGATAGGGATAAAAGAGATGAGCTATTTGTAGGGAGGTGTTTTTCCAATCTGCCATGAGGAGAAGTCAACAATTCTGTAAAAATGTCAACATAGGAGATTTTTGACATGTAGCTTAATGTCCCCTCTGTATAATTCAGTTGTTCCCAGTTGTGGTCATTGTGGTAGCTGTCACTCTAACAGCAGCAGCAGCAGCAGCAGCAGCAGCAGCACACAGTTTTTATTAGGTATCTGATTGTAGGTGGAATTTGTTCCAAGACAGAAAGCAAAAGTCAGGAAGGTGCAAGGTGGCTAGGCAAGGGCTGAGTCCTGAGACTGGATTAGAGGGGCGGTGTCCAATGGAGAAGCCTGAAAGATATCAAATGCATTGGTCACAGAAAACTTCGTGGAAATGCCAGAGGCAACTTAAAAAGATGTTTTTGCTGGGTCCTATGAATGAACTAAAAGTCCCTCACCTCTGCATCTGTGCCCTTTGATCTCACCTGTTCTCTGCTGCGGTTCCTTTGCAATCACCTTGTTGGTAGAAGATTCAGTTAATCATTGTGTGGGGAAGGCAAACTGCCCCTCAAACAGGCTGTGGCTTCTAATCTTCTTTAAGAAAAACAGCACCCAGCTTAGGAGATAACCTTGTTCTTGTTCTGTTCCCACCATAAAGTAATAACAATTCTCCAGAATAGCTCTAACGACAAAGACTGAATGATCTACCAGACCAGACCTATGATACTGTTTTAACTATGCATCTCCTGTTAGCATCTCCTGCCCCAATTCTCCCTAGCTAACCTGAAGCCAATGTCTGGACCCTTCAAGATGGCTGAAGATGTACTGAAGTGCTGTCTTCCATGGCTGCCATGTAACACACCTCCTTTCTCTGCTCTTCACCGCGTCTGTGTCTTTGGCATATGGGTGAGTGGCTGGACCTAATTTGAGATTCCTGGACTTTGGACCTGTGTCTGAAAATCCGGCTTCAAAACCTTGACATAGAATTTCTAATTCAAGTTCTCCTGGTTCTGAGGTGATAAGAGACTCAGGTCAGTGCCAAAAGAATCACAGGATAAGTCCATCGCTGAAACTGGGCAACAGACACCTCAACCTGGATCTAAGCCAAGTTTGGTTTCACCATTATATTTAGCAGAAGAGGCAGGAAAGGATGCAAATCTACAGAAACAGGACAGTGACAAATGCACAACACACACACACACACACACACACACACACACACACACACACGCCAGACAGAGGGGCCAGCGCGTCTTACCAGAAACATGGAATGCCAGGCAAGTTAGCCTTCAGCTGACTGGCCAACAAGTTTAGAGCAAAACAAGTGCCAAAGAAAGGCTGAGAAAAAGACAAACTGAAGTGAATCAAGGCTGACTGTACATTCTTAGCAAAAGCAGAAAGGAGGTTGATTGCTTGGCCAGGAGGCGGTGCAGCAAGTTGACTTACGGTGATGAATGGATATCCACACCGGGTGCAGTTGGGTGCCCTGTTCATATGCAGTTCAAGCCTAACTTAACATTTCTAAGCCTCAGTCAGGTGCTGGTTGCTCAAACCTGTAATCTTAGCTACTCAGAGGGCTGAGATCTGAGAATCCTAAGAATACCAGTTCAAAGCCAGCCTGGTAAAGAAAGTCCATGAGACTCTGATCTCCAATTAAAACACCCTCCCAAAAAAAATAAGCTGGAAATGGAGTTGTGGTTCAAATGATAGAGTGTTAGCTTTGTTCAGAAAAGTTTAGGGACAGTATCTAGGCCTTAAGACAAGCATACACATTTCTAAGCCTCAGTTTCTTCATTTATTCTTATTTATTTATTTATTTTTGCTAGTCCTGGGCTCGGGCTCAGGGCATGGGCACTGTCTTTGGGTTTTCTCAAGGCTAGAGCTTCACCACTTGAGCCTCAGTGCCACTTCTGGCTTTTATCTATGTATGTGGTACCAGGGAATTAAAGCTGGGTCTTCGTGCATGCTAGACAAGCACTCTACCACTGGGCCAAACTCCTGACCCTCAGTTTCTTTATTTATAAAGTAGGAATATTAGTACTACATTCTAAGGTTGCTGTGAACATTGTATGATGTAATGTCATCAACACATAGCACTGTGACTGAAGTTGACATTTTTCACTAATACTACTGAACCCCTCACCTTTTTTTTGCCAGTAATATATATTATGTATACAATATATTACATATTATTGTATTTTATCAAGTATTTATTTTAGTATAACAGGGATCAAGTAGAAAGAACCAGAAAAGGGAGAAACATTTTCTGCTCCTTATTCAGGACATGGGAATTAGATTCATCAAAATGGCAGGTCTTTGTTTTGGTTGTGGCGCTTGAACTCAGGGCCCAGGCATTGTCCCTTAGCTCTTTTTGCTCAAGGCTAGCACTCTACCACAGTGCCATTTCCAGTTTTCTGCTGGTTAATTGGAGATAAGAGTCTTGGGGACTTTCTTGCCTGCCTGCGTTGGCTTGGAGCCACAATCTTTAGATCTCATCCTTCTGAGTAGCTAAGTGTGTGCCACCAGCACCCAGCTTAAAATGCAGTTCTTATCACTAGCTTTGATGCTGAAGAGTTGGATGAATCCACAGGGCTGGGTGTATCTAGTGACTATAAGTCTTCAGATAACGGGTGGGTTGGAAGTGTGAGACCCTTCCCCAAACCCAGTGACCTTTAGGACCTCCTTTGGGCAGGTTTAATCCTTTCATTCTTTCTGTTTCTACCCACTCGTGAAAAATGGCACATTGCCCTTTGCCTCTTGATCTTCTTTTGATTGGTTTCTCTACCTGCAGCCGGAACTCTGGGGTTCTACCTAAACCTTCAGGGACAGCCCTGGGGTAATGTTAGGGAGTTCCCGACGCTGAGGCTCCAGGGCTATCTTTTAAGCTCTGCGGTGAGGGTTAGGTTTGGGAAGATGGAGTCAGCGGTTGTTTCATGGGTGCTGATTGAGTGTGGCAGACAGGGAGGCATGCCATGTGCTGCTCCTGAGCAAGGAAGCTGAGACAAAATCAGGAATGGAAGCGGCAAGTCACTGAACAGTAAGAAAGTGACTGTAAATGGCAACACCCCTCTATTTCCTCCCATCGCCTCCCTCTCCTTAGAAGAGATATTTAGGCTGAGAAGAGAAGAGAATTCTTGGGCCAGAAAAGAATGTTCAAAAATATTATGCCCTGGTCTCTACGTTTGCATAAGAATAAAATCCATCCTAAGTCCATCATCTCTAAGTTTGGGGTAAATTTAAATCTACCTTCAATCCATTGTCTCTGTGTTTGATTGGTTACCAGGACACGGGGACTTCCAGTGTTTGAAGTTCCCAGATGGTGTGAGTGCTCAATTAGGAAGAATAGGAACCCGATTCTCCAGCTTAGTCTGAGAGGGTAAGTATTCCTGGAAGGAGAAATAGCCATTTTCAGTCTATTTTCTCTTAGCTCCTGCATGTCAGCAATGCTTCTCTTTCCTTTCCTATATCTCCCGAGTTTGTTCTGCTTTGCTAAATAAATTTCTATCTTTCAAACTTCCTTTTTAAAGTGAAAACTTTCGGGGCCAGGAGTTTGGCCTAGTGGTAGAGTGCTTGCCTAGCATGCAGAAAGACCCGGGTTCGATTCCTTGGTACCACATACTTAGAAAAAGCCGGAAGTGGTGCTGAGGCTCAAGTGGTAGAGCTCTAGCCTTGAAAAAAATCCAAGGACAGTGCTCAGGCCCTGAGCTTAAGCCCAGGACTGGCAAAAATAAATAAATAACTAAATAACTAACCAACTAACTAAATAAATAAAGTGAAAACTTTCCAAATGCTTTCTACTGTGGATTTAAACAAGATGTGTGAATTGTACAAAAAAAAAATTGCAAACCATGTTCAAAGCTTCTCGTTTTTGTTATTGAGGAATCTTCTTGACCAAACTCTTTCCCAGCGACAGGACTGTGAATGTGTCCTCCCTCATTTTGGTTTGAGTGCCTCTATCTTAGGTCCTCTGTCCTATTCCCCAAATCAGGTGACCAGGCTAGGCCAGGCCACAATTGTTAGCTCCTACCCAAGTCCTGAAACTACATGTATCTTTAGCCTCCAGATGCATCAGTTGAATGCTGTCTGTCCAGGTCTGGCCAATAGCAGAATCTTCCTACTTTCAGAGAGAATTCCCTCCCTAAGCCTCCCTCCGCCCTCAACATCCTTGCACTCTATAATTCAACCTCCTCTCAAGGACAGGCCGCTACTCTCTCTCTAGAGAGAGCTATCCTGTCAGCCCCTGCTGACAATAAACCCCTTTCATGGTCCATGACTGTGTGTCCAGGTAGTTTTCTGGGACGTTTTCTGTACTTTCAAGGACAGTTTGGGCTTCCTCACAATATGGCTTCCCAGTGGCTCTTTCCGGATCTGGTGTCTCAGGGCTAGGCACAGATGTGCCAGGGTTAGAGTGGAAGCTGCAGAACTTCCTATAACACAGCTTTGAGTCATACGGCATCATTTCCATCATACACTGTGAGCTCCAAGAGAGTTATCGAGCCCGGCTGCTCCAAGGAGCATAGGTTTAGATATCCCCACCCCTCACCTTTCCTTTTACTCTTTTTTCTTTTCTTTTTCCCTTTTTGATATAAATCCTGGGTTTTGAATGTACGGTCTTCTGCTCTTGTTTGGCATTTTTGCTCAAGTCTGGTGCTCTTTCACTGGAGCTGAACTTCCACTTGTGGCTTTTGTGAGTTATTTGGAGATTCTTCCCTGCCCAGGCTGGCCTTGAATGGAGCTCCTCAGATCTCAACCTCCTGAGCCTCTAGAATTACAGGTGTGAGCCACTGGCCAACTGGCTGGTGTTAGGTTTAAGTAGGTCTAGGAAGCTACCTCATGGTCTTGGGGCCGAAAAAGAAAAGCTTATTCTGAACTGCTAGCCCTCACACCGTAGATGTGAGTGAGCACACAGGGGTGAGACCCGGAGGTATTGGGGTTAATGCAGGGAGAAGGTGTGGACAAGGTGGATTTGGATGTGACCTCTGAGTCTGGGAACCTCAGAGAAAGGGGAGGTAACTACCCCCAAGTGTTTGTGACCCAGGTAACACAGGTGTTGGATGGACTTCTCGAGTAGGGTACAGGGGAGACTACATAGGACTGGCATGGAGAAAAGTGGCCCTTTTCCCAGGAAAGCCTGTCGTTCCAGGCTTTTGATAGTTATAAAGTTAAAAAGGGGTGCTGATTCTCTTCGGCTCCTTCTTGCCTGCAGGGGAGGGCGACATTCGGGGCAGAAGGCAGAGTTGTTGTGTGGTTGGGAGAAGGCAGCAAGTACAACTGTTTCATGGATACCCTTCTCTTAATGGAAATGTATCTAAATCTGCTTCTAGAAGATGATGTGGGGTGGGGACTTGCATTGTTGGAAGTTATATATGTTATAAGTATATGTATTTATTTATCACATGCACTTAAATATATGTGAGTATAAGCTATTCATATACTATATGTATGTATTATAAGAATTATAGGTGAGTAATTATATATGTCATATGCCATTATATATATGTTGTTTTATATATAATATATCAAATGCATATGCTACAATCAAATTTAAAAACAGGAAGTTCTACTGATGGGGAAACCCTGTTCCTTTAGACAAATCTCAAAGGGCTGAAGCCATTTCTTTAGAAACCAAGAAAGTCTCTCCTCTGAAAATACTTTTTTTTTTTGAGACCTAAGCCTATAGTTTCTTCTCATAAAGAGTGATTTCTGTCACAAATCATTTAAAAATGCTTGCAGCTGGGCACCGGTGACTCATGCCAGTCTCCTAGCTACTCAGGAAGTTGAGATCTGAGGATCACAGGGTTTTTATTGTTTTTTTTTTTTTTGCCAGTCCTGGGCTCAGGGCTCAGAGGCTCAGGGCCTGAGCACTGTCCTTGGGTTTTCTCAAGGCTAGAGCTCTACCACTTGAGCCTCAGCACCATGTCTGGCTTTTTTTTTTCTATGTAGGTGGTACTGAGGAATTGGACCCAGGTCTTTGTGCATGCTAGGCAAACACTCAACCACTAGGTCAAACTCCCGGCCCCGGAGGATCACAGTTTGAAGCCAGATTGGGCAGAAAAGTCCTTCAGAGTCTTATCTTTGATTAACTACCAAAAGGCTGGGAGTGGAGGTATGGCCCAAGTAGTGGAGAATCAGTCTTGAGAGAAAAAGCTACAGGAAAGTGTCTGCACTCTGAGTTTAAACCCCAGTACTGGAAAAAATAAAGTTAAATAAAAATGCTTGCTAGCTCATTTATACTTCTCCCCATTTTACTGATGAAGAAACTGAGGTACAGAAGAAGAGAGTCAAGGTACAGCAAATAACAGAATGTGACTAGCTAGGTTCAATCCGTGATTGCTTTCCACACCAAAGCCTTCACCAGGGAACCACCACAGGAATGGGGAAGCTCTTTTCACTATCTGGGTGGTGGTGACTCCCTCCCAGAGGTCACACAAGACTGAGGGCTCTCTGCTGCTTTACTTGAAGACCTTCAATGGTTCCTTAGTACCAATAAGATGAGTCTGAAGTCCCCTTGCAGGGCCCTTCATGATGTATGTCCTGTATGTGTGTGTGTGTGTGTGTGTGTGTGTGTTTGTGTGTGTGTGTGTGTGCATGTGTGCATGTGTGAGCGTGCACTGGTCCTGAGGCTTCAGCTCAGGGCCTCGGCTCTGTCCCTTAGCCTTTTCATTCAAAGCTGGCACTCTACCATTTGAGTCACAGCTCTACTTCCAAAGGCTTGGTGGCAAGTTGGAGATAAGAGTCTCATGGACTTCCCTAAACAGGCTGGCTTTGATCCTCAGATCCTCAGCTCTAAGATTACAGGTGTGAGCCACTAGCACCTGACTGTTTGTGTCTATGTCTATGTACACGTTTGTGGCTATGTGTATCTATCCTTACACACATGTATGTATTAGTCCTCAAGGTTAACTCATGTGTCACATTTGGTCCAGATAATGGTTCTGGAAAGACTATTGCTCACCTGCAACCTCGCCCTCTTGTCCTTGAAGGGCTCTTTGGGGCTCTAACAAAGGAAGAAACCCACTCTGAAATTTTCTTTGTTCACCCCAGGCTCTGAGCTGCAAGAGCAGGGGCTGCACTGCCAGGAAGAAGGACGGGGGTGGGGCTCAGGCCGCAGAGTTGGCCAGAGAAGTCTTCAGGAAGTTTCCATATGCTAAGGAGTTGCTGAAAGCACTTGGATCCAATCGTGCTCTTTTGGACAGTGCTTGTTCCTTGCTGATCCAATAGGTCTCAAGTGGCCCATAAAAATTTTACTACATTTTGTCCACCCGTGGACACTGTGACCTAATGTGACCCAATCAGTGAGCTGTTTTGGCAGTGTCTTCAGAGGGGACTGCAGTGGCCTGGGCCTGGGCCCAAATGACAGTATTTGCTTTAATCAGGAATGATGGCTTCTGGTGGGATTCAGAGGCAGGTGGCGCAGGGAGCCATGAACTTTGTCACAAAGCAATGACTTCTGTAAAATTCACAGCAGTTCTCCGCAATTCTGTCTGAATGAGCAGGAGGGACTACAAATATGTCCTGTCTGCTTGCTGCAAGGAATGGGGGGGAATGGAGTCTGGGTTCAGTCCTACGCTCATGGAAGGGGAATGCTTACATGGATGGTTGTGATTACTTGAGAGTACTTTACCCTGTTCTTTCATTTTCATCACTCAGATGAAAGAAATAGAAATAGAGGAGGGGGAAAGGCCATCTAGACTCTGTTGCTATGACAAAATATCTGAGACTGGGTAGTTTATAAAGAGAACAGGTGTGAGTGAGCTGACAGTGCGGGAAGGCTGGGAATTTCAAGAAAATGGAAAAGGGACAAAAGAAATAGACTTTGGCTATAATTAACTTGTTCCTGTAAGAAAGTCATCGACACATTCAGTGGTCCACTTCCACGACCCAAATTCCTCCACATGGCCCCACCTGGCCCCCTTCCCACGGCACTGAGGAATTAAGCCTCATGTGAGTTTGGAGGTGACAAACCACAGCAAAACCCTACTTTCCCAGTGATTGCAGTTAATCTAGTTGGGGGAATATAGCTTCTCAATCGTTGCTCAATTGCCCATGGTTGGTCTTAGATATCTCCCCTGCCCCTGTCAGGGGAGTCCATAATAATAACTAGGTCTGAAGTCTCCACACACCTTGAAATTTCCCTCTCAATGTTCTAAACATGGAGTCATATCAGCCTGTTTCTCTGCATAACTATTCACTCAATTCAACCCTAGGATGCTTCTGATGAGCTTTTGCAGGTCTGTTATTATTTAGTCAGTCACATTAAAATTCATGTTAATTGCATATGTGTGTGTGTGTACATGCACGTGTGTGGTATTTGTGTGGAATTTGAACTCAGGCTTCTTTCACTTCTTTTTCCTCAAGGCTGGAACCACAGCTCTACTTCTAGCTTTTTTTCTTCTTCTTCTGTTTTACTTGGAGATTGTAGTCTCTCAGATTTGTCTGCCAAGGTTAGTTTTGAATAGGAATCCTCAGATCTCAGCCTCCCAAGTAGCTAGACTTAGTGTCGAGTTGGTTTTTTTTTTTTGTCAGTTTATTGGAGATATTCACAGACTTTCCTGCCAGGGCTGGCTGGGAACTGCCATCCTCAGATGCCTCCTGTGTAGCTAGGATTACAGGTGTGAGCCACTGGCACCTGGTTCATAGTGTGATTCCGAGGAAACCATTTCAGATCAGTTCCAAAGTTGTACAAGCACTTTTTCACACACGAGGGCATTTGACGCAGTAAGGTGACTGCTTCAAGACCACGCTGCCAACGTCAGAGGAACTGGCAGTGAGTGATAGCTAAGGTAGAGTCCACCACGCCCAAGCCACTAGGGAATCTCTGACCTCTGAATTGGTGGCTTTTCGTTGTTTCTCATTTACTATTTTTGTGGATCAGTGGCTTTAGCAACATGGCTCTCCTAAGATCTGGCTTCATCACAGGCAAAATTAGACTAGTGACTTCACTAAAAGACACAAAAATCAGAGAGAAAACAGTCACCAGAGATGTCAAATGTGAGCAAAAAGTGTCCAGGACAGTGCCCAGGCCCTGAGTTCAAGCCCCAGGACTGGCAAAAAAAAGAAAAGAAAAGAAAAGAAAGAGTAAACACTTGCTGATTCGTGGACCCCAGGCAGGTCACGGCCTCCAGATCTGTAAAGTGGCGAGTGTCTGTAGACTGTGACACTCTGTATGCTTGTACTGATCCTCCCTCCCTCCCTCCTTTTTCTTTCTTTTTTTTTTTTTGTCAGTTGTGAGACTTGAACTCTGGGTCTGAGCAATATCCCTGAGCTCTTCAGCTCAAGGACACTGCCCTACCCCTTGAGCCACAGCATCACTTCCAGTTTTCTGGTGGTTAATTGGAGATGAGAGTGTTGTGGACTTTAGTGCCCAGGCTGGCTTTGAACCGTGGTCCTCAGATCTCAGTCTCCTGAGTAGCTAGGATTACAGGCATGAGCCACTGTGCCCAGCCCTTTCTTCCATTTTCCTCCCTCCCTCCTTCCCTCCCTCCCTTCCCCTTCCTTCCTTTCTTCCTTCCTTTTCACTTTCCTGCTCTCATTCTCTTTCCTTTCTTTTTCTTGTCAGAAGTGGGGCTTGTCCTTGGATTTTTCACTCAAGGCTGGTGCTTTACCACTTGAACCATATCTCTCCAAAGATTTTTTTCCTGGTTAACTAGAGATAAGAGACTTATGGACTTTCTTACTTGGGCTGGCTTTGAACCATGATTCTCAGGTCTCAGTCTCCTGAGATTTACAGAGATTATATTATATTATATATTTTTTCATACTACAAGTTAAAACACTTCAACAGGAAATTTGCATAATATGGCTAATACATAAGATGGTGAAATATGAAGGTAATATAAATCAATGTAAGCAATCTATTAAATATGTATCAAACTAAGTATGTATGAACTGTTTTTGCTCAAAAGTCATCACTGAAATAACAGATGGTGGTGAGTGTCCTTGGGGGTGGTGTTCAGACCAAAGCTCACCTATAGAAGAATCCAAAAGGCAGGGGAGGTGTCCGTGGTGCTGAACGATGTGAGCGGAGTGTGGTTGTCAAGAATGGGCTTCAATGTCTATTTTGTTTTGGGTGTCAGTGGTGGGGCTTGAATCCAAGGCCTGGGCTCTGCCTTGAACTATCAAAGGTAGCATTCTACCACTTTGAGCCACAGCGCCACATCCAGGTGGTAATTGGAGATAAGAGTCTCACAGGGACTTTTCTGCCTGGACTGGTTTCGAACCCAGATCCTCAAATCTCAGCCTCTTGAATAGCTACAATTATAGATGTGAACCACTGGTGCCCAGCTAATATCTCTGGTTTCCATACACACACACACACACACACACACACACACACACACATACACACACACTTGGGATATAGGGAAGGAAAGAAGGAAGGAGAAAGAGAAGGAGAGAAATGTGCCAAGCTGAGGAAGTCTGGAAAGAGCAAGATTCTTAAAAAGAAAGCTGTGTGATTGCGTAGGGGAGGGTCTTGCTCAGAGCTTTCTAGGTCTTCTCCATGCTGTCATGGGGATTAATTAGTCCATGAGTATCCCTGAATTTACTCTGCGTTGAGCATGTGTGAGGGACTGGGGTTCAGATGCTAAGTGACTTCCAAAACAGAAAGCAGGTGATAAGGTTCCTGAGGAATGGTGCCCCACCTATGAGGTGCCATTTCTAGAAAATGTTCTTTCACACTGAATGATATCTTGCCAAACTATGTGAACGAATTTGTAAAAAAAAAAAAGTTGTTAGGTTAAAATTGAATTTGCCAAAGACCTCTCGGGGGAATGAATTTGAAATCTCTGTAGGGACTTGAAGTCAATGAGATCTTTTATAAAATTTTTCTTCCTTCTTTTTCTTTCTCTCTCTCTTTCCAACATGTCTGTCCCTTTCTTACACTATGTTAATAGGAAAAACAGTCTTCTCTCTACTACAAAAGGTCTTATTGGTGATTGAGCAGAACAAGTTTATCTACTCCTTACGCCTGAACTCTTTTTTGCTCAAGGCTAGAGCCACAGTGCCATTTCTGGTTTTTGAGTGGTTAATTGAGCCTCATGGAGATTTTTCTGCCTAGGCTAGCTTCAGACCACAATTCTTAGATCTCAGCCTCTTAAGAAGCTAGGATTATAGGTGTGAGTCACGGGTGTCTGGCCATCCATTACTTACTCCATATCCTTTTCTATTCAACCATTAGGTGCCAAGCATGATAGCTTTTTTTCTGTTTTGTAGTTATCAGAGAAGTTAGAATTAAATCCATGTATTCATCCATACATCCATGCCACCAGTATTCATTGGGTGCAAACTCTGACAGGCACAGGGCATAGCGTGGTGTTTTTAGTCTTTTCATATAATAAGGGTCCTCCTCCCATTATCTTTCATAAATAAATTATTAGCAGAAAACATAAAGTATTTAGATTCTTAGACATGTGCCCAATAAAAGCATGTTTTATTAACTCAAAATAAACTTTATAACCATCCATTTTCCCTATCTACTATTATTTCCTACATAATATAAATTATCTTGCCCTTGCTATTATTTCAGTTGTGTGTGTGTGTGTGTGTGTGTGTGTGTGTGTGTGAGTGAACTCATATCCTGGGCACTGTCCTTTAACATTTTTGCTCAGGGCTGACACTCTACAACTTCAGTCACTGCTGGCTTGTTTTCTGGTGGCTAACTGAAGATAAGAACCTTACTAATTTTTCTGCCTAAGCAGGCTTTGAACCACAATCCCTACATCACAGCCTCCTGAGCAGCTTGAGCCATAGGTCAGTTTTAATTTTTAGTTTAATGCTTCCCAGATTGGGAGATGTTTCTTGGTTTTTGTCTTGGTAGGAGAAGTAGGGTTTGTTCAGGCAGGCCTGTCTCCTAGATGACGGCTGCGGTACATTCCTCAGGTAAGAATAAAGACATAAGGATTAAAAACACTGGTGACAGGGCCGAGAGTTTGGCCTAGGGGTAGAGTGCTTGCCCAGCATGCACAAAGACCAAGATTTGAATCCTCAGTACCACCTACATAGAAAAGAGCCAGAAATGGTGCTGTGGCTCAAGTGGCAGAGCTCTAGCCTTGAGAAATCCCAAGGACAGTGCCCACATCCTGAGTTCAAGGCCCAGGACTGGCAACCAAAAAACCAAAAACCAAAAAACAATGGTGATGAGTTTCTTTCTTAATTACCACACTTAATAACTTGGTTTTGTTTGGAGGAAAGCGGTATCATAGAAAATATTGTAACACAGTTTTAATATATTTTTAGTTTGTATGCATTCATATTCATGAAGTCATCTTCCCTTGAAATTCACTCAGAGTATTTGCTAAGTGCCTCACATGTACTTTACACATGATAAATATTGAATCTTTGAGGCAGAAAGATAATATTCTCCTGGAGTCTTTTCTGTGGGTGTTTTTGTTTGTTTGCTTTTTTTATGGCATGCCTGCTGGTCTCCCGGAATCTTCAAAGAGTCAATATGACAAGATATATGCATGTATTTGACATTTATATTTAGATTATAATTGCATTGTCTTCAAACCTCATTTGTTAAACCACCATGAGGCACCCACTGCTTATTGCTCAATAAAAATCTCATTACACCATCCTCCACTGCATATGTTGAAGAATTCTCTGAGGGCAGGGAGGGGGTCTTGTTCTCTTTGAGTCTCCATCACTAAGTACTACGCGGTACTTGTGGCGTGTGCTCAGTGATGGGGACAAAAAGACAAGTTCCTCGTCTTTCTGAGTGTCACTTTTCATCCCTTCACCTCTGCGACTTCTTCAAATCCTTCAAGACTTTGCTCAGTGTCCTAACCTCTGGCAAACCTCCCATCCCACACCAGGCAGAATCAACCTGCCCTTCGCAGCAACAGCATCCCCGTGCTACCTTCAAGGTGGACCATGGATCAGGCCGTATTTTGATGAATTGCAGCCATCTTCCTGGTGTTACTATGGAATTTTGGAGGTTAGAGGTGCTAGTGCACTTGCCTGTGTCACTATAAGATGTAGTCCAGTGTGCTTGGTCATAGTCCCAGCTGGCCTGGCATAACATGTGCTGTGGCTAAAGCCCAGAGCCTCAGAAGCCACCTCAGTGGGAGCAGCGCCTCCCCTCTGTCCCCCCCAATTTAGGACTCTGTCATCTGTGCTTCCTGTCATCTGTGGTCATTCACAGTCTGAAAATGTTAAATGGAAAACTCCCCTAATAAGCAATTTGTAAATTTGTATGTTTTAAATAAGGCATAGTTGTCTATATTATTGTATGTATGTAGGTATGCATGTATGTATGTATGTATGATGTTTTGTACCAGTTCTAGGACTTGAACTCAGGGCCTAGGTGCTGTCCTTGAGCTTTCGTGCTCAAAGCTGGTGATCTATCACTTTGACCCATAGTTGTACTTCTCTGGCTTTTTGCTTTTTACTTAGAGAGAGTAGTCTCTCAGATTTGTCTGTCAAGGTTGGTTTCAACTTTCACCCTCAGATCTCAACCTCCTGAGTAGCTGGGATTACAGGCTTGAGCTAACCACACCACCCGGCTCTGCTTCTAACTTCTAGCAAAATAGATTTGTTTCACTGAAAAGATGAAATGCCAGTATTTGAACTGGGCTCCTCAGTGTGGGTTTCCTGAAGACCATTTGAAACAGGCCCGTGGGGACAGAGGCTGCAGTGCAGGGCTGCTGGCCTCTTTGCCCCATCTTGGAACACTGCATTGTCCTGTGTGTGTGGCAGGAATCAAAGTCCTTCCTGGTTAGCCTTTTATTCTGCTTTGTTCCTTTGGGTCGAAATTTAAGAATAGAAATACCCCTTGTGGTCACTTGGGGCGGGAGGGGGAGGTGGGGGATGGGAAGGTAGGATGAAGAGGATCTGGAAAGGGCAGGCGTGGAGACAGATGACGTACGGTGATGGGCGGCCAGGCTCTGCCTTGTGCCTGTCCGGCAGAAGGCCGGGAGGGGCGCAGTTTAGCAACAGAGGCATCTGGTCCCCCAGCATGGCGCTGTGGCCGTGAACCATGGCAGATGCGGTCTCAGCTGTGATTGGGCATGAGGCATCAGTGTCCAAGCCTGGGTCACGCACAGGGCTCCCTTCCACTGTGACAGTACAGTGTCAAACTGCCATTCTTTCTTTCCTGTGCAATTTTTTTTTTTCCTTCCTGAAATCTGCCAGCTCTTGGAAGTAGCCTAGACCAGGCCCCTCGGGTTCCAAAGCTGGAGGGAGGGAGCAGAGATGGCAGTGAATGACGTGCAGGCAGGGAACGAAAGCCAGGCGGCCCAGAGCAGGCTCAAGCAAGATGTGAGGAGAGGGGCTTTGGAGTTTGCATTGTCGTGGGTAGAACCAGGCTTAGATGAGGCCAAGGGGCTGCTTTTGAGGAAGTTTTGCTTTACATACCTCTGTGTGCACGTGAGCTCTGGGAAGATTTCTTTGCCCAAATTTAAGAATCAAACCAGTAGTGACAAGGTGTCTGTGTGTGTGTGTGTGTGTGTGTGTGTGTGTGTGTGTGTGTGTGTGTGTGTTGGAGCTTGGACTCAGAGCCTCACATTCTCCCTTGTCTAATTTTTTGCTCCACTTCCAGATTTTTTGCTAGTTCGATGGAAATAAGAGTCTCACAGAGTTACCTACCCCAATTGGCTTTGAGCTAAGATCCTCAGATCTCTGTAGCTAGGATTACAGGCATGAGTTATGGGACCAGCAGTGAGTTTCTTTTAAAAATGACTTGCTATGTATATGGGAGAAATCGTAAGCACAGATGACTGGCAGAAGGAGGCATTGCTATTCTAGTGGTTTTAAGGCACTTAATGCATGCAGCTATCTTTCACCAGGGATGTCTGTGGGGAGTTGGGTCAAGTCCACCCTTTCTGTATCTGGGAACAGTGATCTGGTCACCAGCAGCAGAAATCCGTGCCTTTCCCTCATCAGTTTTCTTCTGTTTCTCTTCCTTCTTCTTTCTCCCCTTTTCTTTTGTCTCCCTCTCTCCTTTCCTTTTTTTTTTTTTTTCTGGATTTTTTCCAATTTCATTTCCTTTCTCTTATTCAGCAGGGAGAGACTAAGTCAAACATAACAGAAATCTCCAGCTGGGTGCCTGGTAATCCCAGCTAGACAGGAGATGGAATGCGGAGGAGCAAGATTCAAAGCCCGCCTGGGCAGAAAAGCCTTATTTCTAATTAACCCTTATTTCTAATTAACCAGCAAAATGCTGGAAGTGGGGCTTTGGCTCAAGTGGTAGAGCATCAGCCTTTGAGAAAAAAAAAAGCCAAAGGACGGTGTGAGGCCCTGAATTCAATCCCTACTACTGGTAAACATGTACACACACACACACACACACACACACACTCACACACACACTTCCCAGTTTTGGATGGGGAGATCTGATAAATATCCTTTGTGATAAAGTACACTGAGAGCCCCAGAATCCCAGATAATTGTGTTGGGGTTGTGTTTGTAGTAGGAGAAATAAACATAAGCTAGGTGCTGGTAGCTTATGCCTATAACCCTAGCTACTCAGAAGGCTGAATCTGAGGGCTGTGGTTCAAAGCCAGTTGGGGCAGGAAAGTTGATGAGACTCCTATCTCTCAATTAACCACCAATAAAGCTGGAAGTAGAATTATGGTTCAAGTGGTAGAGTGCTGGTTTTGAACACAAATGCCCAGGGACGGTGCCCAGACCCTGAGTTCAAGCCCTAGAACCAGTGAAAGAAAGAAGGAAGGGAGAAAGAAAGACAGAAAGGAAGGATTTCTAGAAAATATAGACAAATCCCTTATGAGGTTTCTGAGGCCCTAAATCTTGTAATTTCTTATGTGATTGACTCTACCTTCCCTCTCCTCTTACATGTACATAATGCTGGCATCCTGCATCTCAGGATTTGGTGCCTATGCAGTAATGACTTCTCTTAGGGGTCATTCTCTGACTCCTTCTTTCCTTCTCTCTCATCCTCTGCACCTTTTGTATCCTCTCTCCATGAATAGGGCCTTCTCAATCTCCCAGGGGGAGAAAGCTAAACCAATGCCCTGGCTCTGACCATGCTAGAAATACTTGGTGTTTATCCTGGTCCTGTTGAAGCTTTGTCACTTTACCCTATTTACTTAGAAGGTGACACTGAAGTATATACTAAAGGGCCAACTTCCAAACCTCTGGCTCCTTGTGAAACTGCCAGTGGGCTTCGGGGCCCTGGGGCCCTGGGACCATCACCGGAGCAGACGCACGCCCGCTCAGGATCTGTTCTCAAGTTGTTGCTGGGGTCTGCCGTATGACGACAATTAGGAGCAGTTAGTGTGCAGATGAGATGGGAGAGTGGCAGGTGGCGGGAACGGGCCTCAATTAACTAACAGGCACCAAATCCCTTCCTAATGAGGCTGGGCCACCCAGATGAGCCAGGAAGCATGTGTCTTTGACAGCAGTGAGGATTTGTGCGAGTGGTTGGGGGAGGGGGGAGGCTGGTCAACAGGTAACTGGGGCCACCAGAGAAACAACCCCCTTGGCTTCATGTCTCTGAAAGACATGAGAGAAGGAGCTGCGGAGGACAGTGCAGGGTAGAAGGCAGGAGCTATGGGCATGGTGTGTGTGGAGTTCAGTTCTGCACCATGTCTCATCACCTTCTTGAAGGTGATGAGAAAGTCTGTCACCTTCTTGAGCCTGTGTGGCTCTCAGGATAAGCAATCCAGGAGATACGGCCAGCCAGCGGGCAAGGTAATGAATGTCAGAAATGTAATAAAGGGCCGATGTCTTGAATGGAATTTGAATTCCAAATCAGACACTGTAATAGCGGTGTGAATGTTGCACTGGGCACTGTCGCTAAGGACTGGTGGCCATTTCCATTGCAAATCCTCTGGAGGGCTTTGGGCAGCATCTGCCTGTGACTTTATAGAGGATGGAAACTTGTTTGGCACAAGAATGAAGAAAAACTTGGAGAAAATGCAGAGTCTGCAGGGTGGCAGCTATGGAAAAATTCTGTGCCTTTGGGCTTCTCTACTCTAAATCGAGTGCCAGGAAGATATGAGACTCCCAGGAGTCAAATCTATTGCCCTGACGCAGGAGTTGGGGGAGAAGTTGAAAGAAATCAGTTCAGCACCAACCATGCCTCCATCTTGGGGTCATTGTTGTTGTTGTTGTCATCATTGTCATTGTGGGAAGGAGGCAGAAGTTGTGTACAATGTTTTGCAGGCCCCTAGCTACACGGGCCGTAGTATCATGAGTACATGGGTTAGACATGCATTTAAAGTGATTCATTGCCATTTTGTCCTGTCTGCTTTACTGTTCACCTCGGGCAGCCCCAAAATAATGCAGGAAAAGATCTAAAGATGAAAGGGAGGCACAGAACCAGTATGGCAGGCAAGTGCCTCTCCTTTTGTCCATGTGTAGCAGAGCTCAGAAACAATGGGTAAATCAAAAACCCACTGAGGATTACCACACACTCCTCACCTAGGGTCCGATCCAACTGAACCTTTTTGTCGTCTCATTAATTCTGTGTCATAACGAAAAAGTGGGGTAAATAAAGAAAAAGGATTCTCCTTTATAAGGGAGGGGAGATTTTGCCACCTTTATGCAAGGGGTCCGTTTTATGTTTACATGTTTGAAGCTCAGTGACACTGGGAATCAAGGTTCTCATGCTTTTAATTCTGTATGTGAATCGTGTGTACCATTTCCTTTCTGGAACATGGTATCCTAGGTCTAGTGTAACTATTTCAGGGATAGCCTAGATACATCCATTATTAAGTTGTAAGAGTAAAAATGGGTATAGATTTCATTTTCCTTCCTCTCTTTCTCTTTGTCTCTCTCTTTCCCTTCTTTTCTTCTTGCCTTTATTTATTTTACTATTATTTTTGTGGGGAAGGATAAGACTCAAATCAAAACCAGCTTAGGTCCCTAGCTCTTCATTCTTGCACAAGCTCAGTGGGGAGTTAAGCCCATCTTTCCTGGATACATCTGATGTCTTCTAAACCATCTGGTGCCTTGCTCCACCTCAGATTTTGGCACAGGTACAGGATGGTCTTGTGGGAACCCAGTTTGCGGAGGAGAAAAGCAAAACTCATGGATTCATCAGACAGGGGTTGCCTAGAGCCTCGCCTCACGCTTTTAGAATCCTGATGTTTGCATTTGGATTCCTCTCCAAGATTTTGGAAGTCATAGCTTACTCGAAAGGTGATTTGTAGGACATCATATGGAAGGGAACTAGGATGATGGGACGTGACATGGGGAAAAGCTAGCTATAAAATGGATTTTAAGCTAGTTGCCATGTTGACAAAGAATCTCGATTGAGATTGGGCACTTTGAGGACCAGCGAAGCTAGGCTCTCCCATACCTTGCTGTAGCTGGCTCTCCAGGCAGACACTCCCACCCTTCCATGGTTTCTCTCTACTCTGGTCAAATGTGGACTGACACTTGCTATGGTTTGGATATGGTTTATCTCCAAGGACTCTGTGCAGAGTGGGTATGACCCCTTTAAGAGATGCAGAGCAGGGAGAGATCTTAGACCACTAGGTCACAGCAGATATATATACCCTGGGAAGGGATTGGAAGGGGGTTCAGATTGTTGCTTTCTGTTTGACTATATGATCTCCCCCTCTTACAGGAGCTCATGCCATCTACCATGACGGCTTTTTTTTTTTTTTTTAGAATTAGTCTCAGATAGTTCCTTATAGTAACAGAAAGTTGCCTAATACAAAACTAGAAAAAAAAATCTCAATTAAATAAGCATCTTTATAACACTGTGGACAGTGAGAGGATATTGATATACTTGTCTCCCACTTCCTGACATTTATTTCAATAAATATTATTTTATATAATTAGAGGCACATAGGCATTGTGCCTGGAGTATCATCTTTCAGTTTCACTGTGTAAATGCCTCGAGTCTTGTATAATTGATCAGGTCCTGGTGTTTAAACCTAGCTTCCACATGTGAGAAAAAAAATTGCCGTTTGTGTCTCTGAGCTTGGCTTACCTCACTTAACCTGATTTGTTCTAGGTCTGTCTATTTCCCTGAAAATGACATAATATTGTTATTCTTTTTCATGGCTGTGTAAAATTCCACTGTGTTCATAGACACAACCTTTTGTGGATTCACACGTCTATTGTAGGGCATCTGGGCTGTTTCTATAACTTGGCAATTGTGAGTAATGGAGCAATGAACATGGACGTGCAAGTGTCTCTATGGAATCCTGGCTTATGATGCTCTGAGTAAATTCAGGAGTGGTATGGTTGGGTTGGAGGGAAGATATATGATTAGTTTTTTGAGGAACTTCCAGACTACTGTCCAGAGTGGTTGGGGGGAGGGGTATTGATATTGACAGGGCCTGCTGCACCTGATCTTGGGATTCCTCATCTGGCCACTTGGGTTGTGCTCATGCCATGCAAGGATGCAATCTTTGGAGGTACAAGTGAGTGTGGGAGGGAATGGAGATGATGAGGAGAGAACAGACTTAGAACGAGAAATACCATTCCACAGTCAGTTTCCAAAAGAATGAATGCACCCCAAATTCATTTTTCATCATCTCTGCTGAAGGACAGGACCAGCAAAATAGCCTCTGGTGTCCTTGGATATGTTAAGCTTACTTTACACTTGTGAATTTTTATAGATGGACTCATAAATGTCCCCTCCAGACAATGACTCCGCAAATTCTCTGATCCTGAAAGGAGATGTGAATGTTTCTTATTTTGCAGCTGATACTCTGAGCACTAGAAAAGTTGCCCATGCTTCTTATATCCTAGGTCCATTATTACTAGGTTTTTGTCAGGTAGAGTCAAGAGGGATTTCCAGCTAACTAGCCTTGGCTTTGAGTTCTCTATGTCTCTGATTCTTCTTTAAAAATTAATTGACTTCATTGTTATTATAAAGGCCACATACAGCGAGATTACAATGATCTGAGTCAGGGAATGAGTACATTTCCTTGTGCACACTGTCTTCTGTTCCCTCCTCCCCTCCCAGTCCCTCCCTCCCGTGAATTGTAGAGTTCACTTCCATCCGTGTCCCGTGAGCTCCGCTGCTGCATTTTCCACTCTCGTTCCCGCCCCGATTTTAAACTCGAATTGCATTCTTTTTAGATTCTAGACTTTTTTGCCCCCTGACTCCTAACTTAGTTGACTCAGAGCTCAACAAGCAAGGACTTCCACACCGAGTTCTTTTCTACCCAGCAATGTGAGGTAAAGTTTCAATACCTGACACTCCCCAGGCAGGAGTGGAGAGAAGCCTGAACCTTAGCTAATTCCTGTGCTGTGAATCTTCCCACCATGGCTATGATTGCGCCTCTAACTGGATGCCACTGAACCCAGAGTTCCGCAGAGATCACATAGTCAGTAACTGGGCCAACTGGCTCCTCTATATCACGTCTTTCTGTACCCACAGGACTGAAAGGTCCAAGTCTCCTGGACCTTGGGAGCTAAAATCTGTACCTAATTGAGAAACCAGCTCCCAGTCCCCCACTTGTCCCCAGCCCATGTCTACTTCATTCCCCATCCTTCATCCCTTCCAGCACTCCCACCTGGGGCTGATCTTCCAGACCATCCATGGTGTGTGTGTCATTATGTGTTATATGTGTATATATTTTGAATTATATTTACATAGTTGTACAAAGGGGCTTCAGTTCAATGTATGAATTTATGGGCATGATACATCTCAATCAGTATCACCTCTTCCACCATTCTATCTCCTCCATCTTCTTTCCCATACGACACACCTACCCCTTGGGTAACCCGCTCCCATTTCACCTGCATACACTGAGTACCCACTATCCCTCTGTCTATTAATCTCCCTCCCCCCATCTTTAAGCCCTCCCCCAGCAAAGCAGGTTTCAACTTCCTGATATTCATTCTGTTCAACTGTCAGAGAAGTTACACCACTGGAATCCACGCACCCCACCGCCCTTACCACACTTAGTTTGATTGTGCATCGATGCCCTGTGTATGTTTTCGTAGATGTTTATATTTTAGATCTAACTGCCACATTGAGAGGTGACATGCACCCTTCGTCTCTTTCTGAGCCTGACTTCCGAAATGTCTATAATCTTCTACTCCACGGAGGAAGAAGTGAGATAAGGGATTCTATACCACCTCTGTCGGCGGCTGGGGGGAGTGAGGTCCTTTCTGTAGTATCTGTTGTGGTTCCTAGAGGTCACTCTGCATCTGTGTGTGCACTGGAGTGGGGCTCAGCCTTGGAAGCTTGTTGGGAAGGGAGTAAGAGGCAGCTCCTCAGGGCTCTTGTTTTCTTCCAACCTCTACTGGCAAGCAGGGCTGGGTTTACAGTTAAGACTAAGCCCAGGCCACCTCCTCTGGGAAGCCTTCTGAGATTCCCAGGGCAGGTTGTTGCCGCTGACCTCTGTTCCTTTCTAGCAGAGACTCTTTCTTTCTTTCTTTCTTTCTTTCTTTCTTTCTTTCTTTCTTTCTTTCTTTCTCCCTTTTTTTACTTGAATGCATTCTTTTTATTTCATTTTTACTCTTCAAGTCAGTGTACATAGGGGTTTCCATTCAACATATCAGTTTTTTTTTTGGGGTGGGGGTTGGACTGCTGGCCCTGGGGCTTGAGCTCCGGGCCAGAGTGCTATCCCTGAGCTTTCATGCTCCAGGCCAGTGCTCTACCTCTTTGAGCCACACAGTACCGTGTCTGGCTTTTTGGTGGTGAATTGGGGTGGGAGCTTTGGTCTCTCCGATAGTCAGGATTGCAGGCATCAGAAATGGTCCATCCGCTCCTGGCTTATGGGCATACTTTTGACAGAGTATCAGAGAGTTCAAAGCCATGCTTCCCAACTAAATCATGACTTGGAAATATGATTAGCTTCTACCCGGTGCCAGTGACTCACACCTATAATTCTAGTTACTCACGAGGCTGAGATCTGAAGATTGCAATTCAAAGCCAGCCTGGGCAGACAAATTTGTAAGATTCTGATCCCCAATTACCCAGCAAAAAGGCAGAGTGGAGGTGTGGTTCAATGGGTTGAGCACCAGCCTTTAGTTGAAAAAAAAAAAAGACATGTGAGGCCCTGAGATCAGCACCAGTACTGGCACAAAAGAGAAGAGAGAGAGAAAGGAGGGGGGGGGGAATAGGGCAGGAGGGAGGAAGGAAGGGAGGGAGGGAGGATGAGAACATCAGCAGTTCTGCCTGATGATAAAATGAGGACATAGGCGTCATTTCCACACAGCTCAGTCTAGGGAGCTGGTGAGCTTGCTTGCTACAGTAGAGGGCAACTAACCTGACAGGAATCAAAGCTCCATGCAGCACTCGAAAGAGCCAAGTTCACATCCCACCCTACCACAGGTTGGCTGTACAATTCTGAGAAGGTAATTTCTTCTCTTGGTCTCCTCTGGGGGCAGTCATACTGTTTAATGCCCCCAAAGCATTATATCATATTCTCTGCTTTTCATTACAAAAGAGAATCCATATTTTAAATTGTGAAAAAGACGAACACGTGAGTCAGTTCTTTCAAATGCATTATCCCCACATTTTGTGCCAAAGAGATTTGAGTTTATGGGGGGGGTCTTATTTCCTATTCTAAATCTCTCATTTCTATGCACAGTGGATTCCCGAGAAGCCCACCCTTACCCTGATTCAGAAAACAAACAAAACAAACATCTGTGAGAGAGTTGTAAAATTCTTGGCACCAGAGAGGGGGCGGGGGGGGGGGAGATTTTGCTTAATTGCAGAGCTCAGGCTTGGCCCTAACAGATACACAAAGTACCTGCTTCACCATTTGCTGCTAACCAAAAGTCACCAATGAAACATGTTTCCTGAAACAGTGACTGATAAGTTGTGACCGTCCGGCTTCTCCCGCTAATTAGACATCATGAGTCAAAGTTAATTTGGTGGAAAACATTTCTCAACTTAATGACATTTATGGGCAATTAGGCAGTTATGGAAGGGAACACACATTTACATTTCAGCTTATTTCCAAGGCTTAATAAGAATCTCTTCTTTCCCAGTTGGAGATTTCTCATTCTCTAAGGAATATGATCCATACACAACCCGGGGTCTCCTTGTTATGCTAGAAAACCAGTGATTGTTTGCACGAAGCCAGCTACCACACCATAATGAGGTACAGGCGGATATAAAATTAGGCTCCGTGAAGACTCTTTTGTGTTGTTTAGACCAGTGTCTCTGGGTAGGAAGTCTTGAGTTTCATGCACAATAAAAGCCACAGCGATAGACACATGCATTGTGGATCAATGTATAACCAACACACTTCTCAGCCCAAGAAAATGACTTTCTAGTTTCCATGTCAACCGTTGTGTGTGTGTGTGTGTGTGTGTGTGTGTGTGTGTGTGTGTGTGTGGTGGGGCGGGGGAATACAGCTAATGATTTAAAAGATAGCATTCCTGACTCGTTAGGTTGCACACTTTTGCTGGTAGTAACTTGTGCAGACAGCTAAACATCTTCCCTGTGCCCTTTTGCCATTGGGAACTGACATATTCTCATGCTAGCCTTCAGCAACTGGCAGTTAAGTTAGAGGTCAGAGGTGAGCGAAAGCCTGGCCCCTGTGGGCCTATGGATGGTTCTAATCCACATCTCAGACTACTTCCTGCCACCTGCTCCTGCGTCTTAGCCAGGGTTTCACACTGTTGATCAATCCTTTATAAACCCTTGCTTCTGTCATCTCGACAGCAAAGGCCTTAACCAAACTCAAGGGAACTTTCTCGATTTTACTCTGACAAGGGATTGTAGTTGCATGTATACATATGTACACACATGATTAATAATGGGGATTCTTCTTCCCTTTTCCCTTTGGCTAGGATGATTTATGAGTCTAGGGAATTCCGATTAAAGTAGAATGTCACATTTTAGTAATTCCAAAGCAAAACACTATGCTAAGGCATTGAGTCATAATGGCCTAAGTTTATCAGATTCCCAACCTAGTGTGGGAGTTGAGAGTGGGGATGGGAGAGGCCTAGCATCCTCCCTAGACATCACAAATGGAATTCTGCAAATCCAAGATCACGAGAGGTGTCTGGATGTCTCCAGGAACTCCTAAGTTTCTCATATACCACTTACCTTTTTTTGTGAAAGTTTGTGCCAGTTCTAGGACTTGAACTCAGGGCCCGGGTGCTAGCCTTGAGTCTTTGGGATCAAGGCTAGCACTCTACCACTTGAGCCTCAGCACCACTTCCAGTTTATGAGCAGTTCATTGAAGGTAAGAGTTTCATGGGAACTTTTCTGCCCAAGCTGGCTTCCAACCTGGATTCTTAGATCTCAGCCTCCTGAGTAGCTAAGATTACAGGCCCCACTCAACAGCCTGAATTTTCTTGCTCAAGGCTCGTGCCTTGAGCAAGGCAAGTGCTACAGCTCTGTTTTTGATGGTTAATTACAGATAAGAGTCTCATAGACTTTCCTGTTTAGGCTGACTTCAAACTTTGATCCCAGATCTCAGCCTCTTGAGTAGCTAGGGTTATCAGTGTGAGTTACCAGCACCAGCTCTATACTGTTTACATCAAACTTATATTTCCTTGAATGCATCAAGGTGATTGATGGATAGAAGAAAACTTGATATAAGCAACAGATAATAATACATCTGGAAAATACTTATTTTATAATTGAGATGTCATGAGTGGATACAAAAAGATTAAACTAAGGGACCGGGAGTTTGGCCTCGTGGTAGAGTGCTTACCTAGCATGCACAAAGACTTGAGTTTGGTTCCTCAGTACCACCATACATAGAAAAAGCCAGAAGTGGTGCTGTGGTTCAAGTGGTAGAGCACGAACCTTGAGGAAAGTCCAAGGACAGTGTTCAGGCCCTGAGTTCAAGCCCTAGGACTGACAAAAAACAAAAAGACAAAAAAAAAAAAACAACCCCAAAACAAAAGAGATTAAATGAATGTTATAACAATTTATTCTATATCAATTTACTATAAATAATATGTGGAAACATACAAATAACTCTTAAAATAAGAGGAATGTACAACCTAAAATAAAGATAGGTTAAAGCTCCTGAAATCAATAAAATATAAAATACTTTCTTTTCCTACAACTTGCCAGAAGAGGCAGGCAGGAGAGACAGGCATGCGTCGCCACAGTGTTGATGGGCACTGATAATCTTTTGGGGTTACAGCAGTCTTGTGGAAGAGTAAATCATGTGTCACTCAGCCAGATCAGTAGGAACCCAGCCTCAAGTCTGTGCCTGGGTCCTGACAGATGCAGAGCCTGAATTTAACAAATGGGAATCATCTGAAAAATCCAGTATAAGGAATGCCCTGGAGATGACATAGGCAGCCAGTGTCAAGGGCATGGAACCCAGATGTTGCTCCTGATCAGAAGAAACTTGCCAACATGTGTGTATACAGTAAGGGTGGTACATAACGCTGGATCGGTCTTTCACCGTAATTGGAATTACTGGAGCAACTGGGGTGGTTTGAGGTCAGATAATACTACGTGTTGATATGTACTGCTTATTTTGAGGATGGTAGTTTGATTATGACAATGTCTTGGTTCATACAAAATGCCATACTGAAATATTTTAGGATGATGGGACTTACAGCAACTTTCCACTCAGGTGAATTAGGAAAGCCAAATTCTGTGTGTTTTCTGCGCCCACCATTTTGAAATGACTTAAATATAAAAAGGGAGTAGGTGTAGTGGCAGATGCTTGTAATTACAGTTACAGGAGATGGAGATCCAGATTCAAAGACCAGTCACAGACAATAAAAGTGTTCTGTGAGATCCCTTTTCAAAGTTCAACCTGATCATGATGTTCCAGGCTTGTAAACCCCAGCTAGGAGGGGGCAGAGTAGGAGAATTGAGATTTGAGATTAGCCTTGGTCAAACGCTGAAAAGCATACCCCCAAAGCACAAACAAACAAAACAACAACAACAACAAGGGTTAGGGAAATCGTTCACTTGGTAGAGCCCCTGCCTGGTAAGCATGAGGGCTACGAGTTCAACATCCAGGATAGCCATAAATAAGGAAATAGCTTGTAAAAATCCACAAATCAATATATTGGGTCCTTATTCAGTTCTAAATACCAGGTCATACAGTGACCTTGACATCCTCAGAGGCCATGACAATTGCAACTGGTACTGAAGGGTGGATTTGTTTTCGAGAATCGGGTGCCTGTTTATAACAGGGGTCACCATTTTCTCTTCTGCTTCTTAAGTAGGTGATCATCAGATGTCTCTAAGAGTCTAGAACTGAAGTGAGGCCCACACCTTTTGGAGGCTCAGGCTGTAAAGTTGAACTGAAGGCCAAGTATAGTCTGTGGCATTCCAGGTGTTTTATAGAATGACAACCAACCCCTTTCCCACACAGGACACTGTGCCTGCTCCTGGGCTACATATCTGTGAGAAGCAGTGGCCATGGCAGAAAAGGTGGATGAGAGTGTGATAAAAGGTCTCTTAGAGGAGAGGGACTTGAAGGCACAGGCATAGAAATCACAGCCGATCACCGAGCGGGGCTTGATGCCTTGACAGTGATTCAGGGAGACACGAAGAAGGCTGTCTCCGAGCCATCACCAACTCCCATTTTCCAAGAGAGAAGGCAGGATTGAGAATGATCAAATTCTTTTCATCAGACACGGGTGGGTTCAGAACAGACGTTTTAGTTGTTGGGAGAACTGAATGCATTGACTCGTGGAAAATAATACCAGAATAATAAATGCCACCCCAACCGAACACACAGCCAGAGCCCCCTGAACAAGCGCTGAGGATAGGAGCAGAAACTTGCCTCAAGTGCCTCAAACCTCCCCAAATGTAGCCCACTTCCTGCACCAACAGTGGCACTGTGTTGTGACCTCTTTTCTTTTATTTGTGATGGCTCTCTCTCTCGGAGGAATTCCAAGGTTCTTTACCAACTTTAAATTACCCAAGGGAAATGAATCCTCACAAGCTAGCAAGCAAAATAAAGCACCTCAACCAAAATAAACTCTGTTTCACCGCTGTCTCCCTCTGCGCCAACCCCCTGACCAAAAATAACCCAGGCGGGCTCTACCTACCTGCTAGACAGGCTTTCCCCTCTGAGATTAGCTGATCCCTATAGCTGGCCAAGGAATCCTGTGCAACGGGATCAGTTTGGTTTTTTTTTGGAGAACTCCAGGAAAATGCTTGAATAAAAGGCTTGTAACCTGCTGTGTTTTCACTCCCACCCTGTGACAGACATTTGAAATGCGTTTTTCTCCTGCTTCCATGTTTGATCTTGGAGAAGAGAAGGCTTGGTGACTCTTGGATCCCTCTCCCCGCCCCCCTCTCTCATACACACACACACACACACACACACACACACACCGTGTCTTTGTGGTTTGGGGGTCTCCTAGGAGATACAGCTCCCCTGAGAACCAGGCTTCTGCAGGTAACCTGACTTTGCTGAGCTCAGCCTTCAAGACCAAAGCTGTAGCCAGGAACTGTGCAGTCACTTCTGGAGCTGTTATGCTGGACTGATCACAATTCTATGGCTAGAGCTTAAATCCAAAGTGTGCTGGAGGAGCCAGGAAACCCTGTGGCCAGTCAGGGGCGCTGTGGGTTGACAGACTGTGGGAAAAGAAGTAACCAGCCAGAATTCTAGTCCCTTATAAGCTTTACATTTTTTGCAGGATGGTCGGATGACTGGAGGCTTTAATTCCCCAGCCCCCCTGCCATGCAGTCTTTGAACAGAGGGCAATCCAGAGGAAGCCAGCTCCTCATGCCCGTCCCTGTGCCTTCTGGAGCCCTATGCCAGGGGTCCTACCCCTGGATCCAGCCATCCAGTGAAGCTCTTTCGTTTCATTTCTCTTTAGTAGCAACTAGAGCTGAATCCCATCCTTGTCTTTTTTGCAGTTGTTATCAATACTGGCATATCCTGGCATTTTCTGAGCCCTTGGCTTGACAGATTACTGGCAATGTTGTCTGCGGTCTTTAGACGGTGTGTGGAAAGAGAAGGAGAGAGAAAAGAATGTGAAGATGTTGCATCACATACTTACTCTACTTGTGGCAGGACCTATCATTGTAATTAGGTATTATTGATGACATACATTCTTCTATATTTGTGTGTTATGAAGGTTTGAACTCAGGGTTTCTTACCTGCAGCAGGCACTCTATCACTTGAGCCACACACCCCACCAGTACTTTTTGCTCTGGATATTTCCCAGGTAGGGTCCTGAGAATTTTTTTTCTAGACTGTGATGTGCTCACTTAAGCTTTCCACATAGCTGGAATGGCAGGTGAAAGCCTCCAATCTTATTTGTTGAGTTGGGAACTTGCTCACTTTTTGGCCTTAGACCACAATCCTAATTTAGGCCACTGCCTCCTGAGAAGCTAGGATTACATGAGTGAATCCCCATGCTCATTGACACACAGCCTCATTAAAAAAAAAATCTAGCCAGGCGTGGTGGCTCACGTCTGTAATTCTAGCTACTTGGGAGGCTGAGATATGATGATTTCTGAGGTGCAAAGCCATCCCTGGCACTAAAGTCTGTAAGACTCTTGTCTCCAAGTAACCACCAGAAAAACCAGAAGTGGTACTGTGGCTCAAGGGTAGGGTGGTAGCCTTGAGCTGAAGAGCTCAGGGACAGCACCCAGGCCCAGAGTTCAAGTCCTACGACTGACACACACACACAAAATCTATGCCATTTAGCCTGAGTGTTAAAGACAACATTCTTGTTGGAACTGAGACAGAAGAGTTGGAAGCAGGAAGCTCAGGCAAGGGCCTGTGAACATAGAGGGTCTCTAGAGGACACCACCAAACAGCTATTTGAGAATGCATTGTTTTGTTATTTCTATGTGTTAAATAAGCAAGCCTTGGTTTTGAGAAAAAGTAAACTTTTTGATCTGGCATCAAACTAGTTGAACCTTCCTTCCTTGCTTCCTTCTTTGTAGTTAAAAATCAAACTGCCCTATTCATATGCAGATTGGATATGCATGTGCAAAGAACAAAGTTATTCTGAGCCTGTATGGGAATCCTTTTTGTATTTGTATCCTTAGGGGTGGAAAAGTCCAGCTGCCTCTTCCAAGATTGCCTATAACTCTTCAGATGTCAACAAATCATTGGAAGGTGTCAGAATGAGGAAAATGAAAGATAATTATTCCAGTCGTGGAGAGCTACTTTGAAAGTGAATAGAATCTGTCAGATCCTCTTTTGAAAACAGCAGTTGGCTGCGTGGCCTGGCCACATTAAATGGATATATCCAAAGCCTAGTGAGGTTGTTGGGATGGTGGTAATCAGCTTAAGGTGGTTTTTGGTAGAGTGGGAGTGGGGGGAGACAGTAAAAACAGGGCAATTATGGAGTTGTCATGAAACAGACGCTCTAAGATAGTGATGTGGGGATTTCTATTCAGTTCTTTTTTTAAAAAAAATGGGATCTTGCCCTCTTTGTGAATGAATTTAAAGAAGCAAGGTCCACAAGGACTCAGTAATTTCCAGATGGAGTGGGTATGGGGTGGCAGGGGCCTGTCCAGGGAATCCTCTGGCCTGGCCACAGGCTACACTTGGGAGGGTGGAGATGGGGTGAAAAATGAAGTCCTGGCCCGGAGTTTGGCCTAGTGGTAGAGTGCTTGCCTAGCATGCACAAAGACCCGGGTTCAATTCCTTGGTGCCACATACATAGAAAAAAGCCAGAAGTGATGCTGAGACTCAAGTGGTAGAGCTCTAGCCTTGAGAAAGTCCAAGAACAGTGTTCAGGCCCTGAGCTCAAGCCCAGAACTGGAAAAAAAAAAAAGTGAAGTCCTAAGCAGGCGTTGTGACTCACGGCTATAATCCTAGATATATAGGAGGCTGAGATTTGAGGATCATGGTTCAAAGACAGCCCAGGGAAGAAAAGTTCATGAGATTCTTATCTCTAATTAAGTAGCACAAAGCTGGAAGTGGAGATGTGGCTCAAGTGGCAGAGTGTTAGCCTTGAGCAGAAAAGCCAGTGAGAGTACAAGGTCTTGAGTTCAAGTTCCACTACCAGAAAACATAAAGACCTGTGTGACGTTGGTCATCTCTCAAAGCAAAGGAAGCAGTAGGAAGGGGAGTTGGAATCCAAATGTTCAGCTTTATTCAGAAGCTACGGTTGTTTTTCCCTTTGTTCACCATTAAGCAGGATTCTGGGAAACTGGAACACACCAGTTTGTGGAAGAAACATCAGCTCTGATCAAGGGAAGTTCAGGAGAGGCTTTTCCAAAAGCTCTGGTCTATGGATCATAGACTCACATGGCAGGCCTAAGGCTATACATTTGGGAGAGGCACTTGACCTTGACCTCCAACCTCAGGTCACACTGGTATGCATTAAGAAATCTTTTCTTAAAACTTATTCTGGGACTGGAATAACTGATTTTTGTTGGGTTTTTATGTGAGAAATGGACTTTAAAAAATAGATGACAGTTTGTCAATTGCTGTGCTGAAATCCTAGGAATGCTGCTGGGCTGGACTGACTCTGGGGAATGGTAAAACCAGCTCTTTATTAGCACTTGAACTGGGTAGGTTCAATTCAGAGGTATGAGGTGTGTGTCTCAACTAGTAGAGTAGAAAAGCTGAGTGACAGGGCCCAGGCCTTGAGAGCCCCAGAATATGGAGGAGGAGGAAGAGAAGAAGAGGTGGTGCAGACCCAAAGGTTGATTTAAGTTCTCTCAATGGTGGAACTCCATATCTTATGCCTGCCTAGTAGTGGGTCAAGTATATTCAGAAAGAGCATACCTCACACTCACTCTCTGTGAGACGGGTAGTTAGTGGCCAAACAGTACTTGTAGTAGTAGTAACTAATCATTATTATGGCAACAAAACAATAGCTACATTCATAGTGCTTGAATTCATGGCACATGTCCAGTAAACAATATGTACCAGGCTCTGTGTGAGATTCTCAGCATCAACCCCTTCAGAGTAGAACCACGATTATCCCCCTTTCACAGTGAAGAAAACTGAGGCCCATAAACACTAATTAGCAAAGAGTCACAGTTAGGAAGTGGCCCAAGGGGCCAGAGTCTGCCCACCAGACTCACTGACTCCAACACATTACATTCTGTTTTGTAGAATTAACAGTAATCACAAGTCATTAGAGCTGATAGGCAGAATGTTCAGACATCTTGCTTTTTTTTTTGCCAGTCCTGGGCTTGAGATCAGGGCCTGAACACTGTCCTTGGATTTTTCTCAAGGATAGAACTCTACCACTTGAGCCTCAGTACCACTTCTGGCTTTTTTTTTCTATGTATGTGGTACCAAGGAATCGAACCCCGGTCTTCATGCATGCTAGGCAAGCACTCTACCACTAGGCCAAAATCCCAGCCCCCATCTTGCTTTTTTATATTATAAATATTTTAAACCTGGCTACTCAGGAGGCTGAGATCTGAGGATCAAGATTCAAAGTGAGCTCAGGAAGGAAAATCCATGAGACTCTTATCTCCAGTTAAGCACAAAAAAAAAAAAAAAAAAAAAAAAAACAACAACAACAAAAAAACCAACCCACACCAAAGCCAGCAGTCAATCTTTAGCTCAAATGGTAGAGTGCTAGTTTTGTGCAAAAAAGCACAGGGACAGTGCCCAGGCCCTGAGTTCAAGCTCTAGGGCCAGCACAGAATAAGAAGAAGAAGGAGGAGGAGGAGGAGGAGGAGAGGGAGGAAGAGGAGGATACACACACACACACACACACACACACACACACACACACACATATATACATATATATATACTCTCCATAGGTCCCAAGGTCTGGAATGAATGTCAATTTGCTTGTTTGGTGGTTACTTAGGGAATGGTTTCATACTGAAATCAGTCAGAATTTACAGAATTCCACGTGTACAATAGTTTCCATATTTAAGCATTAAAAACAAACAAAGCAACATAAAAAATAGAGCTGAGATTGGGGCATATGTATAAACTATTTTACATACAAAGATAGAAAATCTAGAAGATTTTCCATGTGGGAATTCCCATTAGCTTTAATTTTCTGTAAACACTTAAATTCCTACTGAAAATGTCTGGAGGAGTCATATAAACAATAATCAAAGCCAAATTGATTTATAAACCTGCTACAAAGTCTACTCAATAATGAGCCCAGACCTCAACTTGTAGTTGGCCAAACATGACATTCGTGGCATTTTTACCAAGACTGCACAGTCTGGGCTTGATTACCTTCTGGCTCTGAGAAGAATCTATTTTCATAATTTTAGACAAACAGCACTATATCTAGAAACCAACTCGGTGTGGCGGCACTTCACTTAGGAAAGTTAATTTCAATTGCTAGCAATTGAAATCTTTGGGTTGCTTAGAATGAAGTCAAAGTAATCATTTTCAGATAGTAAGCATATGTATATCTGACCTGTTTCATCCTCTTACTATGTTTATGCTGTTCCTTTGTAACTAGCTTGTACAACAAATGTATCATGTGGGAAAAAATACTGATATCAAGCCTCACTGAGGATTTTGTACCTTAGATGCAGTCGTTATGCACATGGTTTCTCCCTCTTTGGAAATATGATAGCCATAAGAATAGCACAGCCAGATGCCAGTTGGCTCATATTTGTTATCCTAGCTAATCAGGAGGCTGAAACATGATGACTGCAGCTCAAAGCTAGTCCGGGGAAGACAAATCCATGAGACTCCGATCTCAGATTAAACAGCAAAAAGTCAAAAGTGGGGGGTGTTACTCAAGTGGCAGAGTGAAAAAGTCTGGCAAGAGCTCAACGACCTGAGTTCAAGCTCCAGTACTGCTGTTCTGTCTCCCTCTACCTCCCCCTCCTTCCCTCCCTACTTCTCTCTCTCTTTCTCCCTCCCTCCCTCCCTCCCTCCCTCCCTCTCTCTCTCTCTCTTTCTCTCTCTCTCTCTCTCTCACACACACACACATAATACACAATGTCAATTATTTTGTTCTGTATGAAGAAAGTTCTGTCCCAGAAATAAAACTAAAGATAATCCAGCTACTATAGTAGTTCAATTTCTAATCCAACTTGGCTAAATAATTTAGAGTTAAACTAAATTTCAATGATGATAATAAATGCTAATCATTATTAGAAGTCAATGAGCATTTTAATGAATGATGCCCAATTAGCTGTTTTCCTAATGAAATTTTCTGGGCCACAAAACTGCTGGCTACCATTTACCATCATCATTATAATATAGTTACCACGATATCCTCACTAAACCCTCACTGGACAGAAAAAAAAGAGAATGCAGTAAAAAAGAAATGTTAAAATGTTAGCCCCACTCCTCCCCCCTTCCCTCCCTCTCCCTCTTGCTCCTTCCTTTCTTTTCTTCCTAGCTCCCTTTATTCTTTCTAACTTTCCTTCTTTCTTTTTTTGGTGCTGGTACTGGGGCTTAGACTCAGGGCCTTGCAAGGCTAGCACTCTCCTGGGTGAACTGCACTGCCACTTCTGGCTTTTTTCTAGTTAACTGAAGCTAGGACTCGTACAGATTATTTTTACCGAGGCTGGTTTCAAATTGTGATTCTCAGATTTCAGCCTCCTGAGGAGGATTTCAGGCATGAGCCACTACTCCTGGGCCTGTTAGCCCTTGTGACCATGAAGTTTTGTGCCTGAGATGACAGTGCTGGTCTGCATTCCCATAGGAATTCATTCCCTGTGTCTATCCGCAAACAGAGTGATTTCCATCTCCGTTGTCTGCAAAATAGTCCAGTCAATGGCTCTTTGCATTGGGAGAAGATTTACAGATTTTTATTTTTTTTCTGACATGTTCTATGGACACACTGTTTTATGCATAGGGGGAACTCATGGTTTCTTCCTGTAAAAAAAAGCCCAGAACAGTATAAACAGGAGTTGGAACGGGGGGAATGCTCGAGACATGCCAGCTTTTGGGCTCTGTTCATATTGTCTCCATTTCTGTAATGAAATTTTCCCACCAACCGGCAGCACAGATGTCTTGGTATAGAGATGGAATTGGGTCTTTTCCGGAGAATGACACTTCTTCCATTGAAACGGCCCCTTTCTTGGACGGGGTGATGGGGAGTGTGTGTGTGTGTGTGTGTGTGTGTGTGTGTGTGTGTGTGTGTGTGTGTGTGTGTGTGTGTTCTTGTTTGCATCATGAAGCGGGCATTCAGGTGGCACAAGCCTATGAGTGATTTGCTTGGTTATTTGTGAAGAAACTGGCAAACTCTGGCCTTCTCCCTGGCAGGGAGGAGAAAGGGCCATTTGTTTGCAAAATATCAGTTTAGAGCAAGAAAAGGGTTTCTGCAGGTGGGACTATCAGTGACCATGTTGTTGAAGGCAGAGGCTAGCAGGTGGTGCCGGGCCAATGTAGATGTGTGTTTCCTGGGTCCGGTGTGGGAGAAAGAGGACAGCCAATCCCCAGAGAGAGCCGTACTGTTGTCCTCAGGGTGAATGAGAAAGATGTTTCAGTGCTGTGCACGGATCTGGATGATTTGCCACAGAGGACAAAAAGTCTCCTATAAAAATCCATTTACATAGTCCTATCTCACTTGGGCTTTTGGTGACCAGATTCCATTGTGCTGGTGTCCCCTGTCCAGTGTGATATCATAGCTTGAGAGGAAGGCTTTATTTAGAGGTCACACAAGTTTGTCCTGGGGATGTAGTCATTTTTTGTGTCACGGACAATGTTTTACTGTGGAGATATGAGCCAGATGGCCCAGCTACTTGCAGTCCAGCACTAAACAGTGTATGTATTGTTGAGGAATCAACAGAATCTATTATCTGCTGCTCAGGAAAATCTAGTGCCCACCACTGCTTAGAGATGAAGTATTTATAATAAATTGTTAGGTCGCACTTAAAGAATCTGTTAAGCAACATTGCAGAAGGATGTGGGCCTCCAAAAAATGTAAATCTTATCTTTTTTAAATAAAAACAACCACCACCTTTATCTAGCTTTTCCCTCTTCCCAACTTCCCTGCCCCCCCCCCCCTGCAATTCTTTCCAGGCCATTCATACTTATGGTTATGGGGTGTTGCTGATTTGCAGTTCTTTCTCATCACAATCTATAGGCTAATTATGATCTGAAATCTTTGCACTGTTCAGGGAGGAGCTACTATAACACTTGTCATCTAATTCTCTCATCCTTTAATTCTCTCACCCCTTCCAAACCAGGCCACCTATATGTTAACCCCAGAGTGAATACAACACTCTCTAAGAGCCTTACAGAACTGCACGAGTGACAAAGAAATGTACATTTGGGATTTGTCTTCCCCCCCGCAAGATTCTGTCATACAATGGGGGATCTGCACCCCTGAAACCACAGCCAGAACAACGTAGCCACAAGGGAAGACTGCAAAGAAACTCATTTTCCTTTGAAAGGATGAGTTGAGAGTGTTACTTTCTTTCCCTGGACTGCTGTCTCCTGCTTCTTTTGTTTCCAGCATGCATCTTGGCTTTGTAAACGAAGCACACTTTTTCCATTTAACTTCAGCCAGCTGTGGTGGGGTCTATTGCAATGTCAGAAGTATTCGTTTCCTGCTTTAATTGCAGCCAAAGCCAACCTTGACTGGCAAGGAGAAAGCCACTGACAGGTTTGGGTTGTGTCCAGACCTCCTCAGACTTTCTGTCAGCCAACTGTTTGACAGTCTATGCAAATGCATGCAAATGCAGGGACACTGGCCTAACACCTGCAAAAAGTGACCATCCCCACTCAGGCCTGGCCTCCCCTGGAACTGGGACTTTTTTTTTTAATGCTGCTTGGTGGCTGTCTGTCAGTTTATTATGCATTTGTCAGCAGAACGTGGAGCTGATAAAAACACTCGTCTTTGTCCTGAAGAACTGCACAGCTCCATGCAGAGCCGTAAGTACCAGGGAATAGTGGGATGGCTCGTGGCCAGCTCTTGTGAATCCTCCCCTCTGTCCCCAGGACCCGCGTGCAGACTTGGAACTCTTGTGGGCTCGCCCACATGGAGGAAGGCCTTCTGTTTTCCTGGGTCTAAAAGACATAACGTTGGTGGCGGCCAGGCAACAGAGCGAAAGACTGGCTCCCTCTGGCAGCTGGAACTTGGCGACTTTGGAGGCATAATGTGTCCTGGATTTTTAAAAAGCCAAAGCCAAATCTGCCTGGGCTGTCAGAGAATTGCAAAATGGGGGTGGGGAGGGGGGGAGAAAGGGCCTGCCACCTCAAGTGGGAATCGAATAGCTAGCCACACACAGCACCTCCTGACTGTGGGAAGATAGCCAGGTGGTGGGGTCTCTCCCAGCCACTTGCCACTTGGCCGGCCATCTCAGTGCCCATCTGCTCAGGCCATGGCTGGCCTCTTGTAACCCCTCTCTTTAAGAGATTCTGGGCCAGTCAGCGGTGACCTCAGAGTTTTGTGCATGAATGCAATGTGTGTGTGTGTGTGTGTGTGTGTGTGTGTGTGTGTACACGTGTGTGTGTGCTTGTGCATGTGCCCATGTGCCAGTACTGAGGCTTGAATGCTGTTCCTCAGCTTTTTCACTCAAGACTAAGACTCTACCACTTAAGCTACAGCTCCAAGTCTCGCTTTTTGGTGATTAGAGCTGAGAGTTTCATGGACTTTTTCTACTTGGGCTGGCTTTGTACTGGGGTCCTGAAATCTCAGCTTCTTGAGAAGCTATGATCACAGACATGAGCCACTGGTTCCCAGAAACATGCATAGTTTGGGAGGATTTTTTTAAATGGAGGCAGGTGATCCTACCATCAAGGCTTTATAGCCAAAGACTTGCCCAAGACTAAAGCCTAGCATGGAAGAGACTGTGGGTACAATGCCCAGCATAGAAAAAATAAGTAGGTATAGACTGAGGCCATCAGTAATTTATGTTTCTAAATAGATTTCTTTTGGCCTAAAGAAATTATTCTTGGGCCGGGAGTTTGGCCTAGTGGTAGAGTGCTTGCCTAGCATGCACGAAGACCCAGGTTCGATTCCTTTGTACCACACACATAGAAAAAAAAAAGCCAGAAGTGGTGTTGTGGCAAAAGTGAAAGAGCTCTAGCCTTGAGAAAACCCAAGGACAGTGCTCAGGCCCTGAGCCCAAACCCAGGACTGGCAAAAACAAACAAGCAAACAGAAAGAAGAGACCCCAGTAAGTACATACAAACATCTCTCTTTCAGTTTCTTTCTCTCTGTCTCCTTCCTTCTTCTTCGCCCCCCCCCCCCCCGCCCCGCTTCTCTCTGTCTCTTACACTAAGGTTTAAACTTATACTTGCTAGGCAGGTGCTCTACCACTTGAATCATGCATCTCTCTCTTTTTGTTTTAGGTCATTTTTCAGATAAGGTCTTTTTTTCATGCTGGGAATGAACTCAAGGCCTCAAATTTACTAGGCAGATTTTCTGCCACGTAGATCATTGCCCCAGTGTATGCAAGCATCTCAGGGACATTTTTTTTTTATCATTACCCACAATCGATAGAAACTGAGGCTTTATAACAGTTGAAAAACCATAGAATTGCAGTCATGAACTCAGGTGATTTTTCTTGCCAAGGAAGAAAGATGGTGAGTGAGCACAGAAATACATATAAGATACATTCTAAATCCAGGCACTATAACCCTCACTGAGATGGGAGGATCTGTTCAAAGCCAGCTCAGGCAAAAAAGTCCATAAGAGTCTTATTTCCAGTTAACCAACAAAAAAGCCAGAAGTGGAGTTCTGGCTCAAGTGACAAAGAGCTAGCTTTGATTAAAAAAAAAAAAAAGCTAAGGCAGTTTGCCCTGGCCTTAGGTTCAAGCATTCAGGATTGGGTATCTAATGCTAGGGATAAGAACTCACCCATGGTCTTAAAGTAGACCAGGGTCATTATTAGCTCCTCATCCCTTCCTCACGTATGTACCAGAAGGAAAAGTCTTGGAGCCAACACT